>NW_017729032.1:165166157-165182384 GCF_001723915.1 Gavialis gangeticus
GAGTGTTTGTAGAGGCGGGTATGTGTGTGTATGTAGAGGTTGCCTACTGCTCAACAATAAAGTTTATTATTGTTAGCTTTCATTCACTGCATGCCCATATTTATTGAAGTTGGCAGTAACAGCAGTGCCCATCTTCCTGTCCAATAAACATTTGGGCACATTCCCAAGGCCTCTTCTTTCAGAGTTATTTGTTTTTTAACCAATGGCCATGTAAATAGCAGGGAGCAGAATCTAAAATTCCCCCATTCAGGAAGCCTGTCTCAAGAGCATAAAGGTATGGTATCTTTCCAGTTTTCTGTATCTTAATCTCCTGGCACTCAGTAATCCACCATCACCAAAAAGAGGAGATAAGGACCCACTTAGGCCAGAAAAAATATGCTAATCACCAGACTTTACAACGTGCCTCAAAACCCACTTTCTTCACTTTATGGGCAAGTGCTTGTGTCACTAATCTATTAGGCAAAAGCTGGTTGTACTTCCTTAATTCTTCTCAACTGAATTCTATGGATGCTTTTAGCACTGTACCATTGATTATGAATCTATGCACACTTGTCATTTTGTTGCTATGGAATATGGTCAATTTGGATCACTCTTTATTCATTAGATACTTAAATGTTGCTGAAGTTCTGCTTTATTGCCTCAGAAGTCATTTAGGATATGGTCCTCTATCATATTGTGGCATCTGTGGTGAGTTGGGCACTAAAGGAACTGCTCTGTGGCTGCACTATTTTAAATTTTCTTTTAGGAATTCTTGCAGGCAACTGATGTAACTATGACAAGTACTTGATATTTTATGATGGCAACATACAATATTTCATGATATGACACTAGTAATACACACACACATGCATATATATATATATATATTTAGGTATAGGTATATATAGCAGTGTTTCAGGGGGGGGGGAGAAAAATGTGGATTTTGGGTTACTTTTTTAAACCTGAAAATTGGGGATTTTTTTTTTTTTTAGAGAAAACTAGGATCCCTTGACATAAGGTCTCTGCTGCTCTAAGCCTTCTGGATAGGGCAGTATATAAATCTAATAAACAAATAAACAAGAAGGCTCAGTTTGAGAGATGTCAGGTCCTATATATGGGGTAATTATTGAGCTGCATGGCACTAGGCAATTGTTGCATGTGTGCAACAGCAGAAAGATAGGTACATAAGGAACTTTACCAGTGGAAATGTAAAAGCCAGGGGACATTAGGTACCAACAATGTTAGACAGCAACTGAGTAGAGATAGTTTTTAATTCTAGTGAAATAAAACTAGGGACAATTTACATGGGACCAGTGACCCAGGAATTGGATTCACTTGCAAAATAAGAATAATTGGAAATTGGATTTAACTGTAACACTGTAACACTGTTCATTTCATTTGTTTATTTTTTTGCATGTGTGACTGATTACCTGAACTTCATGGAATTTGTTTCTGGAGCATTACTAAAGAGAGACAAACAAAATCTAACAGCTCTAACAATTTGCTTCTTTGGAAGAGAATTTAATATATGTTATACAACACACCAAGAGGACTATCACCAGCATTCACATTTATGTAGTCTCTTTCATATATAAATTAGTATTAAAAGTCATATCCTGGTCTACTGGAAGCCTATATATTCCTTATCCATACTTATCCCTACATGAAGACAAGGCTGTCTTATCAGTCAATGTGTGTAGGAAAATATTTTTCATATTCTTGCTGTATTATGACATGATAGTCTTCAACAACAACAACAACAACAAAAGTGTTCCCTCATAAATATCCAGGAGACTGAACTTCAGCATTCTTTTACTTCTTTCATGTTTTTCTGAATTTCAGATGGATCCTTTTCATTTCTTAACATGAAAAACTTGAATGTCCATCTTCAACAACGTTTGAAGAGATTGTAAATTCTTGTAGTCATGCCATTGTCTTACAGGAAGCACAATTTCACTCAAAGATATCAAAATATTCTCATCATACTGACAAAACCAGGTTTTATTACTATTTATGGCAAGTTAGTTTGCCTGCATTAATCAGCTGTGCATTGAGGATAGGCAGACCTTTTACTCTGGATGGGAAATGTTAAGTTGGGTCTGACGTAATCTGTAGACATTTGAGCCAGAAATGGTGTCGTCTATGGTCCGACTTCCTTCCTTCACCATGGCAATGCAAAATCTATTTATCAAACTGTCAGTCTAACTCAAGTCATCCAGTGTTATCTCAGGAGACTGTACATCTAAACTGAAAAGTTATATCCTAACTAATCCTGAAGGCATCTAAGCTCCTAGGTCTCTAAGCTTTCACTGGCAAAATACTCTAAAGTTAAAATTTCTGCCACTGGACACGTACAGAACTACCTAAATCCTGATAACACTCCAAAAATATATTATTCTCTCCTTCTTAAGCTCTAGCATGATTTTTCACATAGACATACCCTGCTTATCTTATCTACCAGGCTATATTTAGTATATGAAACCACACAAAGAGTGAGGAAATGCTAGTTGTGCATCCACCCAATCCATACTTTACCCAATGGTTTAATGATTAGACCATTTACTAGTATATGGGCAAGCCCATGATCAAATTCCTCTGTTTTCTGAACCCACATCTACAACATTCCAGGTGTGTGCCCTATTTACAAGGCCCTAGGGGCATCTACAGTGTATTTCTCTCAATTTTTGTGGTTTGTCTTCCCCTTCCAAAAATGACCTGACCACAACATTAAAGAGTCTTTCTTGTCTTTTTTCTTTCTTACAAATCCACTGAATACTGAAGTATTTTATTCAGTGACAAAATATTTGATTGCTAGTTAAAGTTGCCCTTCCAGGCCGCATCCACACATGCAGGCATGTGTGGTTTGTGGTGCCACAAATCCCCACACATGCCTTGCACGGTAAACTGCTCCACACTGCAAATTTCCTTGTAGCAAAAAAAAAAAAAAAAATCCCTGATAAAAAAGCTGGGCAAAGTGTGTGAAAGAGCATGTGCCAGGACAAACACAGAGATGGGGGAGCAGACTGGCTGCTCTACTGTTTCTGCACCCTCCAGAGTGGGGGCTCTGCTGTGGGAAGCTCCCAGGGCTGCCTGCTCCCCAGTCTCCACCTGCCATTTTCTGGCTGGCTGAGATACAGGGCTACCTTCTGCTCAGCCCCACACTGAGGCACCCTGTGCCTCAGCCATCCCTCCCTGCTGTACATGGAGCCTGGCTGGGAGCCACAAGGAGCTAGGCATGGGCAGTTTGCCCAAAGCAGGACAATTTGTCCCTCAACAAAGCCCATGCATTTTCCAGTACTACAAATTTCAGAATCTCTTTCCAGAGAACTAACCTACCTCTTGCACATGGCATGTTCCATCAATGCAGTTTAATTCATCCTCAAGAAGCAATTCCTCTTAGATCAATTGGTAACGAAAGTGTCTTCCATTCATCCAGTGGGCGCTGCAGAATAATCCCAGTGGCCGATTATTTTGGTCTGCAGTGCAACTGTCACTTTCTGGGGATAGCTGGAGTCCTATCTTTGCATCTTCAGAAGGCACACCTATTTTGCAACAGTCAATCTGCTCTCTAGGCAAGTACCTGAATCAGTAGATGACTAGCCTAGCTCAGTGTCCAACAGTGGATGTGCATAGCCCTTTTCTGCTTAAGAATTTTGGAAATTGTGAGAGATGCTTGCACTTTCCTGACTGGAACAGTCTGAGCAGAATGGAAGAGGAGTTAGATATTTTATGAAAATGAAGAAGTTTCCTGTTAAGGTAATATAAACACAAACACACACAAACACAATTAATGTCATCCATCCCATCTTTCTTTTTTTTTCCCAACATCTATCTGGCTTAAGAAGCATTATCAATGGAGACAAGCAAAGTCCCATGAGTTAGCAAATGGCCATAATGTTTCTGCAATGACAGAGTACATAACAAGTATTTAAATTCCCTTCAAGAGCAGGATCACATTGTGCTGTCAGGACCTAAAATTAGAAGTGATTGATGAAATAAGGGTGCTTTAATTTAAATTTGGCTTCAATCTTTGTACGCTAAGCATATTAACTCAAGTTTAGAATTTCTTTTCCTTTTTTTACTCTAATTATATCAAGTCAAGTAGATTAAAAATATAAACTGTGATTTTTTTGGGGGGGGTATATATTTATTACTTGACAATATGCAGTGAAGAAAGCAATATATGTCTAGAAATACATATGATATGCCTTTTCTTCTTCCCTTAGGTTGGTTGTCCTGTGACATGTTACAGTGCAAGTCAATTGCATGGTGGTAGAATTATTGCTTTAAAATAGACCTGATGATGATTTTTTCAAATAATTTCCATTTCCATTTTTAAAGCAACATATTACATACTAATCTCATCTAATCCAGTGTCTTGCTAAAATAGGAATAATACTGTATACTTATGTATAAGCATATTTTTCACCTAAAACTGGTTAAATATTTTGAATATTTGTTTTTCTGTGCATAACTTAAAATAGTGCAACTGAATAGCCTAAATTTATTTTCCAAATTGTGTTCAAGATATTATATATTTTACACCATTTCTTTATGTAAAAAAATTATTACTAAAAAATGATAAGATTTTTAGAAAATATTGAAAACATGGGAGGGTGAGTGACAAAAACGATGACATTTTCATCAGGGATCCTGCTGGTGCCCTCTGACCAGTTTGTGAATGGCCACTATATCCCCCCTCAACCTTCCCTTATGGAGACTAAACAGGTTCAGGTCCCTTAACCTTTCCTCATAGGGCCTGCCCTGCTGACTCCTGATCATGCAAGTGGCTCTCCATGTTGTCCACATTCCTATTGAAGTGCAGCACCCAGAACTGGACGCAGTACTCCAGCTGTGGCCTGACCAGTGTCACATAGAGGGGGAGGATCACCTCCTTGGACCTGCTTGAGTTGCATCTGTGGATGCATGACAAGGTGCGGTTGGCCTTCCTGACTGTGTCCCCACACTATCGGCCCACGTTCATTTTGGCATCAATAATGACTCCAAGATCCTATTCTGCCTCTGAACTGATGAGGAGGGAGCTCCCCAGCCTGCAGGTATGCTGCTGGTTCTTCCTCCCCAGGTGAAGTACCTTGCACTTGTCAGTGTTGAAACCCAACCTGCTCTCATCCACCCACCCCACAACCTGTCTAGGTCTGATTGCAGCCTATTCCTCCCTTCTAACATGCTAACTTTTCTCCACAGCTTAGTGTCATCTGAGAATTTGAACAGGGTGCTTTTTACCCCCTCTTCCAAGTTGCTGATGAAGATGTTGAACAGTGCAGTCCCAAGGACTGAGCCCTGAGGGACCCCACCACTCTCTGGGTGCGGCCCGTCAACCAACTAGTGACTTCTTTGACTGTGTAGGTGTCGATGCCACAGTCCCGTAGTTTTTTAATGAGAATGGGGTGAGAGACAGTGTCAAAGGCCTTCCTAAAGTCCAGAAAGACTACATCCACTGCTACATCTGCATCTAAGGATTTTGTGACCTGGTCATAGAAGGCCACCAGGTTGGTCTGACAGGACCTACCTCTAATGAACCCATGTTGGTTGCCTCTAAGCATAATCTCCCCTGCTGGCCCCTCACAGACATGCGCCAGGATAATTCTCTCAAAAAGCTTACCCAGAACCGAGGTAAGACTGGATGTCCTATAGTTTCCTGGGTTCTCCTTTCTCCCTTTTCTCCACACTGGCCCTTTTCCAGTCCTCTGGCACCATGCCAGAGCACCGTGAGTACTCATAAAGCTATGCCAGGGGTCCCGCTATGACCTCTGCTAATTCCCTCAGCACTCTGGGCTGGAGTTCATCAGGACCTGCTGATTTAAATACATCCAGTCCCTCTAGAAGTTCCCTGACTATGTCCTCACTGACCCTAGGCCTGGTTGTGCCTCCCCTGTGACCTACGGGGGTCCCGGTGTGGGGGGTGACCCGGTCAGAAAAATGGACGCAAAGAAATTGTTAAATAGGTTAGCTTTGCTGTCTGGTGCAATGACCAGATTTCCTAGCGTGTCCTGCAGAGGCCCCACATTACCTAGTACCTTCTTTTTACCCCCCATGTATTTAAAAAGGACTTCTTGTTGTCCTTGATCTGGGTCTAGTCCCAGTTCCATCTCCACCTTGGCCTTCCTTACCGTCCCGCTACAGAGAGATAGATAATAGATATAGATATTTAGCTATATAAATATATGTATATGTATTTATGCTGTTTCATTTTAAAAGTGGAAAAACTGTGGATTTTGGATTACTTTTTTAACCCCAAAATTAGGGATTTTTTTTTAATTACAGAAAACCAGGATCCCTGATCATTATTAAATTTCCAAGTGGTGTCTACTGAAATGATTTAATGTGAGATTATTTAAGCCATCCATTGATTCCTTTTAAAATAAATTGTAAAAAAGTTTATAAAGGCATTTAAGAACTAAAAATTCAGGCAAATACCCAGTCTTACTTTTAAAAATATTTTGTTGAAAATTACAGGTTTACCATATAGGTTGCTTACTTTCTCTTACCCTAATGTCCCTAAATTTTTAAAATAAACTAGGCATCTATGGCATTTTTACACATGCAAGCACTGTAGTTCCGGGTGCTTTGAAAAGTACCCAGTGTTGTGTCGCTTGCAGTTTTATAAGCAGCAAAATGTGCATGAGTGCTGAGAAAATGGTGGCAGTGCACTTTTGAATTAAAACTCAACTGAGGTACTACCTTGTCTGACACATGCGTTTGGCTGCTTATACATCTGCAGTGCAGTGTGTGTCAGCTCGTGTGCAAAGCAGACTTGACTAATTGAGTCTGCTCCAAAGCAGTGGATCTCAAGCACATCACAGGATGAAAAGGTATTTTTATAAATGCCCCTAATTCCTTTATAAGTCTGGTTAAAAATGTCTGCCAACTAACCTAGAGGAACACATCAGAAGCCCTAAACACAACCAACAAGAATTATTGTCAAATGACTTTAAAATCAAAGCTTTTATATTCCCAAAATTGAGAGACAAAGTTGAGAGTAGAATGTCTGTTCGTTTATTTTTAACTCTGCTCTCTTGCTTGAAATTTACAAGCCTGGGCAAATGATGGTGGGGTTTTCTTGTTTTGTTTTGTTTTCCTCACAACAATAAAAGATTTATGGCTAGAAGTGTTTTTTTTTATAGTTAGTTTTACAGATTTATTTAAAATTATTATCTGGAGAATAAAGAAAAGAAAAATCTAGAATAATATCTGAAATGTACAAAAATCCATATTCTTGAGGCCCACAACTTTAAGTTGCCTCTAGTAATGAGAGGAGTCAATTAATCTAGAGGTACATCAAGAGCAAATTAAATTAACAACTTTCACTAAGAAATAAAATAAAAATAAATGAAATTAAACCAAGCACGTAACCAGAAAAACAACAGATGGTTGAAGAACTTAGGATAAGTTCAGGATAGATGCCAGCAAATGAAAGGTTCAAAAAGGGAACTTGCACGCCCCCAAAGGAAAGAAAAGAAAAGGGGGGGGGAACCAACATTAGTGGTATTAGCATATGTAACACATTTTAGAGAGATGCAAGGATACAAATAAAACCTTTCAAACAACAGACAGACAACTGATATTGAGAGTAATGATAAAAATATGATGGAATGTAATTTTCTGTAAATCAGAAACCAGTTCAGAAAAGATATCTATGAACAAGACCTGACCAAGGTTTCACTAGGGAAACATAAATGTAAAACTAATATTGACTCACAAGTTTATGATTTAAATATTATTTTCTCAATAAAGTAGATAGTAGAAAGCCCAAGTTTCAAGAGAAAATGTCATGTTAGTCCAAGTAGGGAAATACCATGGGGATCTGTTTTTAATCTGTTCCCTACATGTGCAGGCCATTGTTGTACAGTCCTCCTTGGGGCCTGTCCTAAGCTTTCATTGTTTGTATGCCTCTTTCTTCTTTCTTAAGAGGACCATGATTTCCTTGTTAAGCCAAGAGGGCTTCCTAGCCTTTAAGCTACCTTTCCTCCACATGGGAATGGACTTCCTTTGTGCTTCAAGGATCAATTCCTTAAGGAAAGACCACTCCTCATGCATACCTTTTGCCTTCGGTCCTTGGCCTGCAGCAGTTCCCCTACTAGTGACCTGAGCTTGTTGAAATTTACATTTTTGAAGCCCTAACTTCAGCCCTGCTATCTAATTTGTCTGCCTTGCGATGAACAGTGAATGTGATGGTTTCATGGTCGCTGTCACCCAGGCTACCTTCTATATTTAAGTCAGTCACCAGCTTGTCTCCTTTGGCCAGGACCAAGTCTAGAACAGTGTTACCTCTGTTTGGCCTGTGCACCTCCTGAATCAGGAAAAGCTCTTTGATGCAGGTCAGGAAGGAATATGACTGATCTGACTTGGCCGAATTTTCCTCCCAAGAGGATAGTTGGAGTCACCCATAACTACCATGTCAGTTCTCAGGTGAACTCTAGGTTGAGTTCCTTCTCCTGGTTTGGTGGTCTGTAGTATACACGTACAGTTAGGTCTCTCTCACTGTGCTCCCCTACCCCAACACAGCTTGACCCGAAGTGTTTCAAGCTGTTCTTCTTTGGAGCTGATGTCAGCTTCCAGGAGGTGTACTGCTCCTTCACATAGAGAGCTACACCTCCAGCTTTCTTCCCTACTTAGTCCCTTCTATGCAGGGCATAGCCCTCTGTGGCTATGCTCCAATCATGTGAGGAGCCCCACCAAGTCTTTTTAATCCCTACTGATCATAATGCTCACTGAAGAGTAGGAGGACTAGCTCCTTCTGCTTGTTCCCCATGCTTGTGGCATTAGTGTACAGGCACCTGAGTCCTCCTATTAAGACCCTCAACTTCCTGTCATGTTGCAGGAGAACTATTCCCTCAGCTCCTGCAAGGGTGACTCTCCTAGTGTCCCTATCCATGGAACTTTCTTGTATGTTGGTCCCTGGCCATGTTCCAGTCACTGTTTCCCCATCCCCCAGCAGTCTTAATTTAAAGCCCTATCTAAAAGATTGGCCATCCTGGTCAAGAACAGGGACTTACCTTTCCATGTGATGTGAATGCTGTCCGTTCCCAGGAATCTTTTCCCCCTGAAGTGTATGCTGTGGTTCAGGAAACTGAATCCCTCTCACTGGCACCATTGTTGGAGTTATCAGTTCACTTCCTCAATGCATCCTTCCCTCCTAGAACCATGGCCTGCAAGTGGAAGCACAGAGGAAAAGACTACCTGGCCCCTGACCCATTGATCCCAGTCTGCAGAGGCCCCAGAATCCCCAGGTTACTCCTGGATGGGTCATTTGTTCCAACATAGATGAGAAGCATGGGCTAGTTGGAGGGCCAGACAAGCCTTGGGATCCTCTTTGCAACATCCTGGATGTGGGTCCCAGGGAGGCAGCAGATCTCACTGGCTAGGGGGTCTGGATGCCAGATGAGTACCCTGGTGCCCTGCAGGAGAGAGTCCCTCACCATCAACACCTTGTGCCTCCTCTTGGGGGTGGCAGCATTGGAGCATCCTCATACATGGGGAGGGGAGCATACCTATTATGCAGTGCTAGGGGAGGAGCAGTCCTGGCTCTGCATTTCCTAGAGTGTGAGGTGACTGTCTTTCAGGTACCTCCAGGTGGGACTTTTGGTTACCCTTCACACTGGCCACCATCTCTATCTCCTTCTCTTCTTCCTTCTTCTGGAGAAGGTCATGGCTGTAGGCATCAATGAAGTCATTGTGGGCCCTGATGGTGCATAGCTGGCACACCTCCTCTTTGAGCTCCCACACCCAGCCCTCCAGAGACTCAACTAGGGAGCACAGCCCACAAGTAGGGTTACCCCTATTCCCAGCTGCCAGCAGCCATGCCAGGCAGCCCCACAATTTGGGGCTCTGGCTCCCTCTGAGTGGGGGCCAGAGCCATGGGCTCTGTCTGGGTGGAGATATCAGCAGTTCCAGGAACCTTGCAGGCATGTGGCCACTATGGCTGGGAGTGAGTTTACATGCCTACCTGGTCCCAGCAGCTCCTCTTCAAGCTTCTGGCCTTAGGCTCCTTGCTTGGACCAGTCCTCTGGGTATCTTCTGCATGCCCCTTTTCATGAACTCCCAAGCGAACTGCCATGCCCAACTACAGCTGTATCTGTTTGTGTGATTTGTTTGCATGGCTCCAGTCATGGGGCTCCCTGGGGTCCTCAGTTAAATATGGACCTGGGGGAGTGGGGTGTTCCTCTCCCAGGCTCCACTCAGCCAGCACATCCTGATAAAAGTTTGATTGCATTAATAATGGGAAAAGAAGAGGAAAAAAAAGTAATTTACTTTCACTCAAAGTATTCTAGCTTATAGTTCATGTAAAAAATCTTCCATAGGTAAAAGAGTGGGGTTTTTGTGTGTGAGTAGCTGCTACAGGGATCCAGAAGCCTAGGTCAGTTTAAGTAGAGACTGCAGCAGGCCAATTCTGCTGTATGGGGCTGCACCAGAAGGCCCATGAATACAATAGCCACCCACCCCAGGTGTCGCCAGTGCAGTGTGACCAGCGATTGACAGCCTGGGTTGACTGAAGCTGGGGCCTGGGAGCCTACATTCCTGAGACAGTGGACTTCAGGTGGAGGGACTCAGCCAGTGTAAACTGGGCCAAGGCCAGGGAGCCTCAGTCCAAACAAGAACTAAAATCCCACCCCCCTCCCTCTGCCCTTTAGTGGCAGCCTCCCTGTCCAATCATAATATCAAGACATGGCAGAAAAAACACCAAGGTAGGACACTGAGAAGTTAGAGGGGGCAAGTAAACTGGGGTCTAGGAGGTTAGAAGGGGGTGGCTTTGCCACTTCAGAGCTAGGCCACTACAGTAGCATGCAGTGAATTAGTAATTCAATGCACAGTGCTTGTCATCAATAATTCATTCTTGACATAACATTTATGTCAGAAAACTTCAAAAAAAATTAAAAGAGAAGAAAAGAATTCTTCTTACATAGTTCCTATTGTTATCCTGATTAATCATCTACTGCATTTTTCTTACCGGGAAGAGAGATGAAAATCATGCTGATTATTTGAATTCTGAGAGATTTACAATAAGAGTAGTTATGCAGCCTTAATCATCAGTACTAGAAAAAAAGTATGCTACCGTTGCATTCACTGTATATTGGGTTTCTTACTTCAGGAAATTCAGGATATCAGCTTTCATCAAGGCCTTTTCTACAGCTTTAAAGCAAATATTTTATCACCCTATATTTTGTGGGCTTCATTAATACATGGAGGTTTTGAGTTCTTTACTGGCAATGATCTCAACTATAGGAATAATTTCCCGTTATAGTCCATCTCCATGTTGGAGAAGTAAAGTTATAACTGCACTTTTATTGTTTGACAGGGAGAAAATTTTCATACGGCAACATATTTTAAACCTTATGAAATTAAGAAAATAATGCACACGATACATGCTGCATTGAAGACTACATTTGTGTGTGGGTGTAATTCAAATACAAGCTAATAAAAAACTGCATTATTCACACTAATGTGTTACATTAGTAACATAAATGTGAACTTTGCTTCCAGGAAGGAAAGCAAGTAACGTGCACTCCCAAGAACCACAGGAAATACTATCAGTTTTCTGAGCTCCATCTTTCCTGGTATTGCATCTTTATGAGCACATGATTCCAACATCAACTACTCAGTCGATCCCTCTGAGGTTCAGGTAGAAATTGTATCCTTTGAAAAATGGAAAAGTTATGTATGGGCACATGTGCTTTAATGTGCAGTAGACTATTTTACTTCACATTAAAGTGTCACGTAAAAACCATGACATTAAACTAATGCACAGTAAAATAATCTACTGTGAAGTAAGCATCACTAAAAAGCATGCAAATACACTACTGCACATTAGCACAGACTAATGCACACTAACTTAGTACCTCACATTGGAAGTACTAACTTAATGCAGATTAGAAAAGGCACATTATTGAATGTGCAGATGCACATTATTAAGGTCCCCTTTTATTCCAGAAGGAACATTGAACAGTTGCAGTACCAGGAACTATATTTTTAATAGCCTAGAAGCCTACGGGTGCAGACAGAAATGACATTTGTTTCACTATCCATCACTTTAAAAGTCCCTGACTGCATGACAAGTTAATACTCATTATGTGAGGATTCAGATGAAGGTGCTCTAAAGCAGAAAGTCTTCATTAAGCTCTGTCTGATCAAGTGGCTGGGCTGATGCATCCCAGCCCTGCCTTTGGTGCTGTCTACATGATGAAAGGGAAGAGGGCTTGGGCTGGGGGTTGCCCAGCCTGCTCAGGCTGGTGTTTACCCGGGGCAGCAGGGTGTTAATTGGAGCTCTCTCTTTCCAACTTTTGGGTCGGGAGGATCAGTCTTACTCATGGCACTTTCTATAATGCACAATGAGTTAGACCCAGTAGCTGCATGTCTGTCAGTGCCCAAAGTTGTGATAGCTTTCAGATTCTCTTAACAGTTTTGGTAAGACTTGGGAGGTAATTATTGATTGGTGGGGGGAGGAGAAAAGAAGCAGGTATAGAATTAGGTACTGAATATAGCATCTGATTAGCTAATCAGCAAAGATTGACAGAATCCAAGATTTAATCAGTTGGGTTTGCAGAGCACTCACACAAATGCCTGTACTACTTTGACTCAAACAGTTCTCAAGAAACTATCATTTCAGGTGCAGACAGATGTTCAGCTCCCCACTGTAACTGTGAACACTTTGCAGAAAGCATTCTGAGTTACAACAATCCCCTGGACCAAACTGAAGTTCACTGTTGTTTCCAGGGTAAGAGGGGAATCTAACTAGCTGACTGGGAGCCTACAGCTAGTTTTCCCTAGCAACAGCCCCTCTTTCCCACTCTTTCCCAGTCTGTCTCTGTTTTTAAAATAGGAGGGGGGAAAGGGAGCAGAGGGAGCTTATTTTAGGGGTTCCTCAGCTAGCCCTGGAGGGTGGGGTCGGTGAATTATAGCTCCATTGAGGAGGCTCCAATACATCCATCCCACCCATCAGCAGAGGCTTAAACAAAAAACCCATGGCAAACTCCCTCTGCTCCCTTCCCCCTCTCCAGTTCTGAAAACAGCTTGAGGCTTGTAGGCAGTGCAGACAGAAGTTACAGAAGATTCTCTGTTTTGAAATATCTTCATCTGACCTCTCATGCAATGAGGGTTCAGTGAGTCACTTGATCAGCCATTTTTAAGCTGTTTGCAGCTGTGCACTTGTGTTTGGTCATGGCTACAAACTGCTTTCTGAGGCCAGATTGGGCAACAATTGTCATTTCTGTCTGAGTCCTTAAGGATGATAATTTTGCATACACCAAAGCACTCTCCAAGCACATTTTCCTTGGCAAAATTAAGCATCTTTGACTTGAAGGTTTGTCTACAAACCAAAGTTGTGCCATTTTAATTGTATCATAAAAGCACTTATTATAGTTTCTTTTTACTGCAGTACAAAAGAATACATTATGTAAGCATAAAGCAATTTTATACCCATTCAATATGTTCATGTTAAGCATTGTATTTGTCCAATTTCTTTGGTAAATAATATAGTATTTTCTAAACTAAAATGATTGTACTGATAGGTATTGTGAATGTAGATCCTGTTCAGGGTACCAAGCATATAAATGACTTTGGTGAAATAGAGGGACCTAAACACTGTTTTAGAAACTTGGAAGTTCTCTCCCTAATACATAATGAAATATTTCTTATATTAAAAAAATGCTTATCAAAGTAAACCACATACAGTACTTTGGAAGGTAGAAATCTAAATAGGATTATAAAAACACAGAAATCAGTATCAACAGACACTAGCCATATATTTGGCAGATGGAAAAACACAGTGGGCTTACAGAGTAGTAATAAGCCATCTCAAAGTCAAGTACATAAGCCTTATCCTAGTTCACACAACATTAACTATGCCAGCAGCTATAAAGACTGGAAGAGAGAAGGTACCTCTAGTTGTCTATT
Source organism: Gavialis gangeticus (assembly GCF_001723915.1). Taxonomy (NCBI): domain Eukaryota; kingdom Metazoa; phylum Chordata; order Crocodylia; family Gavialidae; genus Gavialis; species Gavialis gangeticus. The sequence goes on from NW_017729032.1 coordinate 165,180,048, forward strand.
GTCATCTAGTTGGTCTTCTCAACTGGCTGTCCTTTTTCATGTTTCCTCACAACAATCATCATCCTCTTTTTATTATAAACTAACTTATGAAGAAGAAAAAATGTCCTTCTAGAGCTATTGATTAACATTAATACCCCAAACCAATCTTCTTTATTGCCATATATTTTATGATTATCAGCCTTTTCACATAAGGTACTTGTTAAGGCTTTGTCTAATTCATTTATTTTAATAGGGCACAGTGACAATGCTATAACTTATCTCCAAAGCAGCACACTGCTCCTTTTCCCCTGAAGATTTTATAATCGTTTGGATACTTGCTAGTGTTAATGGCATTTTGTTTTCTATTTGTTAGACAGCTCAGTGTGGTGCTATTTCTTTAGATATCCATTTTCATTCCTAGTTTTTCACTGGGGACTCCAGTGAATGTTAGGAGGGGGAGAAAAAAAATCCACACTCTCTCTTCTTATATAGACTACTTCCATATATATGAATTAGAGGTTGCCCTTTGTGTGTGGACCTTTATTGTTTGCAAACATTAAGAGTTTGAATGGTAAATATTTAACAAGGCCTCTTATTCCTCTTTGTGATCTTATATATGCAAAATTAATTAGTGTAACAAGGAAAATTATCTTATCTCCAGTTCTCTGAGCCCTACAAATACTTCCGTAATATAAAATTATTTGTAAATTACTTAGAACAGTGGATGGAAAGTCATTCCTTTCTTTCATCACAAGTAGATTTACTTCTTTTGAATTATCTATTTATTTTACCTAGTTTTTTTAGACTTTTGTAAATGTTTAGTCCTTTGTAGAAGGGCACCTATTTTGGCTCTTTTTTTTCCCCAGTAGTCTATGGCTTAAGCTTTGATACTTGTTTTTCACTCTGTTATTTATGACACTAACCAGATTAAAGTGTGCTCACTTCTCACGTTTCTCTACACTGGGTGCATCTACATGCACTGTTGAGTTGACTAATTAGCTCCACAGTAAAGTGTCACTGTCTACACATGCAGCAGTGTTAGGGTGCAGCAAACTAATTAACTCCATTGTAAGATACCATTGTCAGAGACAGTACTATCTTATGGGAAGTAATTACTTGTGATCAAATGCACATGTAAACAGTCAGAGGATCTGGCTGCAGTGTGAGGGTGCTAAAGTGCATGGGCTGCCTGCTGCCTAGTCATGTAGCTCTGCAGGTTCTGCATCCTCATGCCAACCAGCCCCTCCACCATTCAACACCACCACCCAGAGCCCAGGGCTGACTTCCTTTACTCTCTGTCCAAGGCTACTCCACCCCAGCTCAAATTGTTGCTGTCCCAAGTACATGTGTAACACTGTACCTGGAAGCAGCTGACTCAGTTCAAAACAGCAATGGAGTTTATTGTGTCATGTTAATTACATGTGTAGATGAACTAACTGAAACTTGTCCTTCAGTTAGTAGGACTTCTTGGTTTGTGGGACGAAGCACACTGCCCACAGAAACCCACTTAATCTTATTCCTGTTGCTTGCCCTTGAACACCAAATAAATAAAAGCTAAAATGTGATTTGATAACAGTTTTGTCAAAAACCCATTCTTTTTTTGTTGCAGTGTAAAAGGTTTCAACCACAATGAAAATCAGCCTCATCAAGGGCAAAAAAGTTCTGACTTTTTTTACCTTGAGGGACAAAAGCTAGATACAGTTTCCATTGAAAAAGCCCAATCCATCAAGCACAAAAACTGAACCAGATATAGAACAAGTCATTCTTTACCTTGTCACACTAAGAAATTTGCACAAGATAGTCACACGTCTATATAAATCTTTACTCATTGTGCCCAGGGGGATAGCAATCTCAAGTCAAGTCATTCATCACTACAAAAGTATGTTTCCTTTTCCATATCAATAAACTTGCTATCATGCCTTTTTATAATATACAGACAATGGCTTGATGCTTCTCCTGGCATTTCTCTCCAAGTAACCAAATATGTTAATTAACTCTGTTAGGAGATCGCTCTTTGTTAGTCATCACTTCCACAAAACCAAGTTTCACAGCTGTTGTGTTGTTTCAGAACAAATATAATTAGAGTCAACAACAATTCCTCATTACTGTTACTGTAGTCTTCCAAGCACAGGAATGTGCGGTAGCCTTCTGATCTATCTCCTGAAACTGTGAGGAAATAGTTCAATACTGTAAAGGTAATTGTAAGGAAAATAGCACAAAAACAGTTTCAATGAACCATATTTCCCCTCATTTTGAGAAGCTTTTGAATCATAGGTTATTTTTATATTTAGCCACCTCTGCCACCAGAGTTTCTGCAACCATGTTGCTAGAGTGCATGCATACTTACATACTTCTGAT
>NW_017729032.1:165187384-165191681 GCF_001723915.1 Gavialis gangeticus
AATGAACCATATTTCCCCTCATTTTGAGAAGCTTTTGAATCATAGGTTATTTTTATATTTAGCCACCTCTGCCACCAGAGTTTCTGCAACCATGTTGCTAGAGTGCATGCATACTTACATACTTCTGATGGTTCTGCTACAGCAGCACTGCTGTAGTGTGAAATATACACTGGGAAGATACTGTCTGCTGTATTGTCATGTAGCAAAATAATGTTTCTCCACATAAAAGAGTTGAGTTAACTCTTCTGGCACTTCGTATCATTGTGCCTGGTCCTCTAAGACAATTAAGCATCTTGGGGTGCCTACAAGCATCTGGGGCAACTCTAGTGGTTTGGTTCTCCAGATAGAAAAACTACTGACCATTGTACAAGTATTGCAAGACCTGGCTGTGTGTTCTGCAGAGAGCCTAAACTACTGGCAGGACCCAGACAGGGAGATCCCATGTATGCATCCCAGTTTGCTCTGTAGGCTCCCCTGTCTGCCTGAAGACAGATGAAAGCAGTTGAGGGTGCAGATCAGTGCTTATTGGCTGTCCCAAGTGACCATGACCCTCTTCCTCAGAACACTCCTTCCCTCCCTCTCTCCCTCACTGCTGTCAGACAGAAGAAAGGAGACCCATATTATGTCTACTATCTTTTTAAGTCTGTCAGTTTCTCCTCCATCAGTCTACAATGGATTCCTACCCTTCTAGAATCAGGTGACAGACCCATTCCAGCACAGGTTGAATAAGCATGGTCAGGGTCAGGTGCTGGTAGGTCGAGTGCTAGTGCTTTGGATGTTGGTGGGTTTGGGAGCTGGTAGGTCAGATACTGGTAGCTCAGGTGCTGGCAGGTCAAGATCTGGTGCTCTCAGGTCCAGAAGCAGTATCTCAGCAATTTGGATCCTATATGTCTGGACCTAGTTAAACCAGCCCCAGCCCCTATCAGACCCAAACTATATAGGCCCATGCCTTTCTGTACTCAAACCTGCCAGACCTGTTCTTCCTTGTTTCAAATCAGACTTTCAGATAGCATTATGTCCTTGAAGCATTGTGTAGTTCAAATGGCAGGCAAGATATGCAGAATTCTGTCTTCTCACTACCTACTTTGAACTTCATCACAGACGAGTTCTTCAGCCACCTATTAATTAGCTTAATTAGTTCACTGTCTGGTAACGTATACACCTAGTTGCTTATACGATCAGTTAAATCTTCTTCTGTTTTCAAGCAAACAGTTACCATACTTTCACCATTCACCCTTTCACACGGACACTCATGTACACAGGGCTTATGAAGTTCATCTACTCATCAAGGAGGGAACAAGCATAAAATGGAGTTTTAGTTGTTCATACAATCATAGAGGTTGATCAATTCAATACTATTATCATTTAAACATAATAACTAATATGCAAAAATTCATACTACACTTGTATATATACAGTTTCTATCAGAGGAAGCTATGCCTCCCATGGGTACTAACTATATAGCTGATGGTGTATTTGTTTCTGAAAATGGTAGGATACTCTTTAAACTAGGTATTTTTTTATTGTCAAGTTTATTACATAGGCATTTAATCATCAGAATATAGAACAACAAAATAAAAAACCTTTGCAAATTATAATTACTTGAAAGCCTGACACTAGTAGACCACAATTTTTGAAGTTGGTGGTTCATGATTACTTTTATTAACACACGACACTGTTAGAAAATAGAAAATACAAAGCTATAACATAACTCAGAATGCAGCTTCCAGTGCAGTTTGTTTAGACTAGAACACAGTTTAAAATTATGTTTGCCTAATTTTAAACATGTTAGAAAGTCATGGTTTTAAAATTATGATTCAAGAAATATATTCTACTTAAGAGACAGGAAATAGAAGCAGAGATGAGGCAGACTAAAAGATGAGAATATCTTCATCTGACCTTTTACATTTTTATTTATTTATTTGTTTGTTTGTTTGTTTGTTTTAAGGCAGGAGGGCCAGATCAGGAAAACAAGGTTAGAGTAGTTTTGCCTGGTAGACCAGTTTTCCCTCTGTCTGCATATGGTATAAGTTGTATTTTTTTTTCATTCCAATTTCAAAACACAGGGTTTTTTTATATATATATAAATGCATGTTCTGTGCTTGTGCTGTTTGAATACAGTCACCTTTATGGTGGACTGGGGGGGTAATACAATTATTTAAGGCATTTATAACTTTGGCCTGGAGCGCCATAACATCTATCCTCTTCCACAGATTCACTTCCTGTGTATATTCAGAATTATATTACCTTTTCATAGTGACAAAATAAGTTTTTGTTGATTTCTTCATATAGATGTGAAGAAACCAAACCAAGTTCAAAAGACAGATCTGAAGAATTGCTGGGAGCCTTTAAGGATGAGAGAGAAAATCTGTAAAGTATATCAAACTCTCACTAGCATATTGGACATCTTTATATGCAATCTGGAGTGAGGAGGAGGGGAGGGGGATCTTTAACTGGAGAAGCTCTTGGGAGCCACTCTAAAGTACCCATAGCATTTCATGTATTCAACATCTCATGCTTCAAAATGGTTGTGTGGGTGAAATAGGATGCTCAATTTTCAGATAAAAAAGTAACCCAAAATCCAAATATTGTCAGTGATTTAAATGAAACACCACTAACATATAGATAGATATAGATAGTAGTGTTTCATTTAAATCATGGAAAAATGTGGATTTGGGGTTACTTTTTAAGTCTGAAAATTGGGGATTTTTTTATCAGCAAAAACCAGGATTCTTGGTGGTGTATGACCTTAGCACAATAATATCAAAAACAAAAGAAAAAACTTTAATTGAGCCAAATTTGTGGCCGATATACATTTTTTCTTTATTGGTTATCCATCAGAGCTTCATGACAGGAATTATCTGGCTGATGAATCACTCACCTGCCAAATACTGAAGATTAAATTAGGAAAATATTTATCAGTGCATAATAAAACAAGGTTTGTCTGTCACACTTAAAGACAGCTAACTAGGGCTTGTTGCACAGCCCAATAGTTTTTAGCCTTCAGAATTATAAACTAAAGAAAAATAAATAAAGATTTATATGTATCCAAATGAGCTAGATTCAAAACAATATTTGGGAAAGAGAAGAAGATTCAAACTTAAAGCTAATTTGAAATAGTTTGGTTTTATGTCTCCTTCAGTATACCTAACATTAGCAAAGAACCTATCATCTTAATTACATTTAAATAAACCAGGTGTTGGGAAAAATGCATTTGTTTCTTTACAATTTGATATTTTACAATTTGTTTGATTGTACTGAATAACCACAGGCTTTTGGTCTTGAAATATTGAGAATCTGAAATCATAGTTTGCCATTTTCTGTGTGAGGGAAATATTTTCTTATTACTGTTACTAAACTTGGGAACATATTTCTACAGAAGACTTTTGTAAGGCTTATAAACCAAAATTAAATGTTATGACTGTGTATAAAAAAAGAAGTTAGGAATGCAGGTTTCTCTTTGTACCTTGGAAGGTGTCCATGATATGCTAATAATATGTAGGATGTACTACTAGCATAATATTATCGTTTTAAGGTATTTGCTCTGTCTACCTGGTTTTCCTTAGAAAGCCACATATAAAGAGCTCTGTAAACAGGGATCCCACACTTTAAAATTTCACTGTGGGAACCACTGACTTTTCCAAATGACTTCAATCAATGGTACAATGTGTGTGTGGGGGGGGAAGGGAATCAATCCATGAGAGAATCTGGCTTTAGCTCAAAGAGGACCTCTTCAATTAAGTGCAGGACTTTGAGGTTTTTAGGCAAACTTCACAGTAAATCCAAGGTCTAATATTGCATATCTAGTCTTCAGGTGATGAAAGTATGTATCCGAAAGGAAAGGACATAGTCTTCCATTCAAGGCATTCCTGGCTACTGATCCTATTAGTTCCACTTTCAGAATACTGCTTGATAATGCTTTCACATGTTGATTTTTAGTTTATGTATATATGGCCTAGGGTGTGTGCACTAGATAAAGGAGAGAAAAGAAAAACAAATGTGAGGGAAGATGCTAAGGAAATAGCTGTCACTATACTGCAGGATACCAATAAATACAGAATGTATGAGTTAACCAGATATATAGAAGCAGCTGGGGTGTCAAATGGAACGTCTGGGGGAAAAAAAAGAAAAAAAAGGAAGAGCTTTACTAGTTCCAGCCAGCATACTGGCAGACCTAAAGTAGAAGTTCACTAGTTACAAAATTTCACTGATCTTTCAGAAACTATAAATGGACATCACCCTTGGACCAGGAGTGGCTATAGATTCATAGATTCATAGATTCATAGATTAAGGGTCG
>NW_017729032.1:165191692-165193427 GCF_001723915.1 Gavialis gangeticus
TCTTCTGGCAGCCCCCTCCCCCGGCGAGTCTAGTTTAAATGCATCCCAGCACTGCCAATCTACATTGTCTCTTGTCCCACAGGGTCATGCCCTTGCCACTGAAAGGGCTTCAGGGGCCCAGTCCTGGTGGTACAACTGCAAACAGGGAAACTGAGGATACACTCTGCAAAAGGGTATTCCCAGAGCCCAGGAAATCCACTGCCAGGGTATTTATGGGATGTGCTTTTGGAAAAAGGGACCCCAGGCAGGGGTCCTAACAACATTTCATGGCAGCACAAAAGCAACAACTCTTTTCAGCCCGAGAGAGATAGAGACATTCTCCCCCTACTCAATACTTTTGTGTCACAGAGACTATAATTTGAATATATGAATTTGCTTCAGCTGCTCATATTTTTAGTATATATTAGAGTTGATGATGATTTTTTATGGGAATCACAGTGGTGGTTGTAGAAGGAAGTCTTCCTGATTCTGAAATATTTGCCTAAAAATCATTGAAAGACAATAACCATAACATTCTATGGTTCTATAGGATTTACAAATTTTGCTTCTTACAATAAAACCTTCTGGAAAAATAAAAATGCGATTATCATATAACATGATTCATTTAATTAACTTTGTTTCCTTGTCACCAGATTTAAACTGAATATTTGTTCAGTTCATTCAAAAGTTATATGCAAATAAAAGTTTGAATAAGACATTTTGCTATTAATACAATACAGCAGTTAATAAGTTCTACACACACACAGACAATCACAATTATTTTTTATTTATGTGAGTTTCATTGTATCAAACACAATTATTTTTTTCTTAATTCCTCAGCTGAAACAATGTTCTTTGCAGTTCTCTGTTCCCTCCTAAGGTTTCCTCACTCATTAGCGAAATTCCTTTCTTAGAAAAGCAACACATCAACACAGCAACACATCACTTCTCTCTATAATCAAAATATTATCACCTCTGACCAGCAATATTATCTCTTTTTCTTTTTCTTTACAGCCTGTCTGATACCCCTGTGAAAATTATTTAAAACAAACAAAGAACAAATCTTGAGTATAGAATTGCAGCCACTGAACACACAATTCATTAGGAAGTTAAATATGCACTTAATTAAAATTGTAACCCTTGTTGGTGTATTTTTATCCAGTTCTGTGCAAAAGAAAAACATTAGCAATCCTAGAATAAGTAGACATAATCATTTGTTTAAATACTATCATTATTGATGTTACTTTTGATGGTGCCAGAATATGAAAAGTTTCATCAAAGGTGAAAACCAGGCAGAATCTCTTTTCTGGGGAGTTTCAAAAGGGGAACCCAAGACTTCCAAACACTTGGGAACATACTTAACTTCAGGCATTCATTCATAAATGGTGAATGGATCATTCATGGATATCCAGGGGTAAAAAAAAAAACAGAGCTAAAAAAGCAGGGCAGGGCACAGTCCTGGACCGTTCCCTGAGGCAACAGGAGGCTGGGTCATCCACAGAGATGCTCTGGCTGCCAGAGCATGTCTGTGGTTCACCCCTGCCCTCATGCTGAAGCACACTGCCTGCCCATGCAGGGCAGGCAGAGTGCCAGCAGCAGGGCTCTAGTGCCAGTAAGTAAGGGGTTGGGAGGGCAGGAGGAGGGGAGAGGGAACTATGAGGGGAACCCTCAATGGCCTTGCCCACTCCCCCAGTCCCCCCAATCCCTGCCCTGCCTAGCCCCAACCCTAGCCCACTCCTCCAGCCCCCCCAATCCC
>NW_017729032.1:165198427-165198911 GCF_001723915.1 Gavialis gangeticus
TCTCTTCCCTTCCTGGCCCCACCTCCCATCTGCCCCCTGAGCCCCCCCGATCCCTTCCCTGCCTGGCCCCATGTCCTGCCTGCCCCCTGAGCTCCCCCATCCCTTCCCTACCTGGCCCCACCCCTCACCTGCCCTGAAGCCCCCTGATCCCTTCCCTGTCTGACCCCACCCCCAAGGCCCCTGAGGCTGCTGATCCCTGACCCCCCACTCCAGCAAGCCTACAATAAAAAGAATGGGCCCCTCCTGCACAGCATGGGGCAGGGGGACAGCCCCAGTGACCCCAACTTGGGCCCTGCTGCCCCCTGCTGCCCTGTGCTGCCCAGCAGGGCTCTGTCAGGAGGCCCTGCAGCCCCCATAGCCCCTGCTTTGTGAGTAGAGGATTTTTTTTTAAGTGCTAGTGCCTGGGGTTGGGGGGCCGGCCATGGGGGCCTGGGGATGCAAGTGGGGGATGGGGCCAGGCAGGGCAGCCATCGGGGGGCTGGGG
>NW_017729032.1:165199449-165199760 GCF_001723915.1 Gavialis gangeticus
TGGGGTGGGGAATGTGGGTCCTGGAGGGGGGGTTAGCCCCTGCAGGGGCCATTTGACTCCTGTTGGGGGGGCTGTTACCCCGGTGGGGTGCTGAAGCCCCTGGGGGGGATATAGCCCCTGTGGGGGGCTGTAGTCCCTGGTGGGGGCAGCAAAACATATAGGTATTTTGGATTCATTTTATTAGGATGATAGAGATACTGCTAGGCATCCAAATTGCTTTAACACTATAGATATATCAATAAAACATGCCCAGCGATTGCTGTCTCTCTGTCAATCTCTCTCTCTCTCTCTCTCTCTCTCTCTCTCTCTCT
>NW_017729032.1:165199784-165210002 GCF_001723915.1 Gavialis gangeticus
GGTCTTTTGTGTTAATTGTGGAGGAACATGGATTTTGGGGTATTTTACAGAATGACTTAGGGATTTTTTATCAGGGATTTTTCAATTTTCCAATAGGGAACACTAGAATTCCTGCTAGGGAGACCAGTGGCAGGACTCTGCCTGCTCATAGCTGGTATCTTGGACCCAGCTGAAGGTGTCTGACCTCCTGGCCAACTGGGGCCAGGAGGACATGCTTTGACAGTTCAAAGCAGTCCACCACACTGGGAACATCTTCCAGGCAATAGCTTCCCAGTTGTCTGGGCAGGGGCAGTATTGCTGCACAAAGGCCAACCCTGCAGCCATAGTCCACTGGCAGCTGGCCCAGAGGCCTCTACTGGCTGTGCAGTCCCCATATGAGTCTGACAGGTGTGCAGCATGTCACAGCCAGGCAGCATCCACAGCCAGCCAAGGGAGCTTGGCTGGCAGCCAGAGTGTGGCTTTGGCTGGCCAGACTCTGGATTTGGGTGGTGCACCAGCTGTGGCACCCCATTCTTTTTAGGTATGGGATTTTTTGACACCAGGATCTCCTGCCCCTTCCCCTGCCACACACACCTTTAAAAAAAATCTTGGATTCACCCATGTATAAGAATATACAATTTTGAAAACTTGCATCTCCAGGGACTTTCATGGAGAGACTGAAATAATATTTTACCTCTAACTGGACAGCTAGATTATGATGAAACAAAATTACATGTAGCTTCATAGACATTATTTATTTTATTATCTTTTAAAAAGGAAATTATTGCCCACAACACTGCCCTATTTCTTTCACCAGGGATATACATCATTCCAACCATACAGCAGAATGGTAATTGGGACTGCATATTGCCCTTCAAGTGTATCTCAGACCTGTTCTAAAGGAAGCACTTCTGCTGGGAAAGACAAAGGGTGAATGCCTGTTCAATCTGAAATGTAAGAGTGCCAATCAGTGACAGGTGTGGTGGTGATTTGTCTTATCTCATTTGACATATACTATTGAACAGCTGTCAAGTGGTGACAATTTTCATTCAGTACCAACTTGTGCTGAATTTGAGCCAGTAATCAAGTGGTGAAATTCTCTATATCGAGTTAATGTTGTGAGCTATGAAGTCCTCTAGCTTAATATGTGGCACTGAAGCTCTACTATATTATGAAAAACAAAGTATAGTCCATATGTGGCTCTTTAAAGGTTTGTTTTTCCAGTGGATTTTTTAAAAAACAAAATTCAAAATCCACTTTTTTCCAGCCAAATTTTGAAACATGTTATCTGCAAATTTCACTAAGGATATGGCAACTCTGGACCCAGGCAGTAGCACAACCTGCTTCCTCATTCTGTTCTTCATAGTATCTAAATCTTACTATTCCATGGATAAAGTAAGAGTGGCTCAGAATGCATGCCATTTCCAAAACAGGAAGTTTGAGGGGAGTGCATGTTCCTATATTACCTCATTTCTCGGATTTGGCATGCACTAAGAGAAAGTGGTTTTGGCCTTTATGTATTTGGTTCTAAGGCTTTTTTATAGATGCATAAGACATACATTCTAATTTGTGGAAATAAAAAAAATATTTTTGTAGTCTTGATTTGTCAATTTGTTATCAGCTTTGAAGAAATTTGCTCATACGGGGGGGGTATTTTTGTTGCTGCTGTTTGCTTGTTCTCTACAACTCTTTTTTCACACAGAGAGAGTTATCATATGACTAGATGATGACAGCCTGATATATATTTATTCTTGGGAATACTTCATTATTCTATGAATTGATGGGGTAGGTACTTATGTTTCATACAGTGTTTGGAATTTGTGATATAATTTTTACATAACCTATCTCATATACCTATGACATGAGGGTTTAATTTTAAAAAACACCCCCCCAAACAAAACAACAAGTATTTACTTGAAAATTATTCATTTAACCTTTTTAAAAACATTTCCTCAAATACCTTCAAAGCCATCACTTTATTATGTTTTGTCCCCTATGTGGCTTTCCCCATCTGCTGCTTACATCACTTGGGTCTTAACAATTCATTCACAGATTCACTGAAGTTTAGGGCTGGAAGGGACCTCATGAGATCATTGGGTCTAGCCCCCCTGCTCTGGGCAGAAAAAATTGATGGGATCAAATAACCCCAGCAAGGTATTCATGCAGTCTCTTTTTGAAGATCTCCAGGATAGGTACCTGTACCACCCCTGCTGGGAGTCTGTTCCAGAGTCTGGTCACACGAACCATGAAGAAATTTTTCCTTATATACAGCCTGAAACTTTCTTCTAGTTTATGATTGTTGCTCCTTATTTTCTCTTGGAATGCTTTGGTGAATAGTTGTTCACCTAGCCCCTGATGCTCACCCCTAATATATTTGTAAGCTACAACAAATACCCACAAAGTCTTCTCTTCTCTAGGCTGAACAATCCCATATCTGTCAGCCTTTCCTCATACAGCTTGCTCTTCAGGCCTCTAATCATATGAGTCACTCTTCTCTGGACTCTCTCAAGCTTCTCCACATGCTTCTTGAAATGTGGCGCCCAGAACTGGATGCAATACTCCAGCTGCAGCCTCACCAATGCCGAATAGAGCAGGAGAATAACTTCCTTAGTTTTTCTTGAGATACACCGATTGATACATGCCAGTGTATTGTTTGCTCTGCTAACTGTAGCATCACACTGGTGGCTCATATTCATTTTATGGTCAATTATGACCCCAGGTCCCTTTTGGACATGGTGATAGCTAGCATAGCACCACAGCGCCTGAATGTTTGTTGTGGATTTTTCCTCCCCAGATGGAACACTTTACACTTCTCAGTGTTGAACAGCATCTGGTTCTGATCCACTTATATAACAAATCTATGTAGGTCTGCCTGGATCATCAATCTACCCTGATGCATGGCCACACTTCCCCACAGCTTAGTGTCATTGGCAAACTTTGCTAGTCAGCTTTTCACCTGCACATCCAGATCATTGATAAAGATGTTGAAAAGCACTGGTCCAAATACTGCACCCTGGGGAACCCCACTGGCTACCTTCCACAAGGCTAACACAGATCAGATCCATATATTAGTACTCTCTGAGTCTAACCCCATAACCAGTTTCCCACTCATCTGACTGTTGAATTGTTGAGACCATAGTCCCCTAATTTTACCTTGAAAGCCTCATGGGACACCAAGTCAAAGGCCTTCCTAAAGTCCAAGTAAATGACATCTCCCTTATCCAGGTGGTGAGTAACCTGGTGGTAGAAGGAAATGAAGTTAGTCAGATATGACCTACCCATGACAAAACCGTGCTGGCTGTTCTTCAGCCTTTTACTAGCTTTTTGCATATGGATTCTGAGAACATTTTTTGAGGATTTTTCCTGGGATTGAGATCAGGCTGATTGTCCTATAGTTCCCTGGGTCCTATCTCCTCCCCTCCTTGAAACGGGCACAACGTTGGCCCTCTTCCAGTCTTCTGGGACCTCTCCTGAGTGCCATGAATTCTCAGAGGTTCCCCAGTGGTCCTGCAATGACTTTGGCTAGTTCATTCAGCACTCTCAGATGGAGTTCATCCGGTCTTGCTGACTTATATATATCCAGCCTCTCTAGCAGTCATCCCTATTGTGACTATTCTGCACCATATTTTTATTTGGCAGGCCATCACTCTTAGACTGGTGGAATACAGATGCAAACTACTCATTCAGGAGTTCAGTTTACTCCTTGGTGTCAGTGATCGGATGTCCAGATGCAGTGGTCTCATGTTTCCACTGGTTTTCCTCCTGTTACACATGTAGGGCTGCAAAAGCATGGGATATAGTCATCATGGGCAATTTTCCAGTTCTCTGGAAAATTCCAGATATAGCTCCTCATCTTGATTCAGAGGTTTGTAATATATTCCTACAGTTAAGTCTCTTTTACCATGTCCCCCCTGCATATTTACCCAGAGGGTCTCAAGTTGCCCTTCCTTAGTACCAATTTCAGTTTCCAAGGAGGTGTACTGCTCCTTTACGTATAGAGCTACACCTCCACCCTTTTTCCCCTATGTGGTCCCGCCTATGGGTGTAACCCTCTATAGGTATGGTCCAATCATGGGTAGAGTCACAACGGGTCTCTGATATCATAGTCCTTGCTGGAAAGCAGGAGGGCCATTTCCTCCTGTTTCTTCCCCATGCTCCTAGCATTTGTGTACAGGCATTTGAGCCTTCCACTGGAGGTCCTTGGTTTCCTGTCACATTGAGGGAGCTCCATTCCCTCAGCTCATGCTCTAGTGTCCTTCCTGTCATCTCTTGTAATGGTTGTTTGTTCATTGGCCCTTAGGCTTGCTCCTCTCATTATCCCCCCAACCCCTGGTGATCTGAGTTTAAAGCCCTGTCCAGGAGGTCCTCCATCCTGGCCAATAAAAGAGCCTTCCCCTTCAGCATGAGGTGGATACTGTCCCTTTCCAGAAAACCTCTGTCTCTGAAGTGCGTGCTGTGGTCAAGGAAGCCAAAACCCTCTTAGTAGTACCATCGGTGGAGCCTTTAATTCACCTCTTCAATACATCCATCTCTCCTAGGCCCACAACTGGGAGGGTGGAGGAGAAAATTACCTGTGCCGCAACCCCTTAGGACTAGCCCTCAAAACCTTGTAGTCACTCATGACCTGTCCAGTATTGCTCTGAGCTACGTCATTCATACCCACATGAATGAGAAGCATGGGTAGTGGTGGGAGGGCTGGATGACTTTAGGAATCCTCTCTGGCATGTCCCAGATATGGGCCCCTAGGAGGCTGCAAACCTCGTGAGCCAGGGGATCAGATCACTCTCTCTGTCCCTCTCAGAAAGCAGTCACCCACCACAACCACCCTACATCTCTTTTTAGGGGTAGCAGCTAGCTGCCTCCCCTCATCCACAGTCGGTATTTCTGCTGATGTCTCTGCTGGTGATGTGAGAAGTGCATACCTGTTGCTCAGTTCCCAGGGAGGAGTGACCCTGGTACAACATGTCTTGGGACCCATGACAACCACCTTCCAAGCATCCCCCTTCCAACATCCATATATATGTTAATATATATAAACATTTTATATATATAGTAGAGTGTTTCCTGGTTAAAGCAGATTGTTTCTATATTGTACACTATTTACACGTTTTGTTTTGAAGCAAAGATAGGGAAGAGAGGAAAAAATCTGTTTTAAATATAAGTAAATATTTGTCCCCACAATTATTGAATCATAGTCACATAATATTTTTTACACACACACACACACACACACACACACACACACACACACACACACACACACACACACACACACACACACACACACACACACACACACGATATTTCTGGGTAACCTGATTCAGTTTTTTTACTACCTTCCTAGTGAGACATTTTTCCTAATATCTAACCTAAACTTTCCTTGCTTCAACTTGAGACCATTGGTTATTTTTCCATCTTATGCCACTCCTGAAAACTAGATCCATCCCCTGTCTAACCAACCTTCAGGCAGTTGAAGGCTGTTATTAAATCCCCTCTCAATATTCTCTTCTTCAGACTAAATAATCCTAGTTGACTCAGCCTCCCCTCATAAGTAGGATGAAAATCTCCACACAAAACTGTGGGATGGCTTAAAAAAACCTCCAAAAAAACAAGCAGAGAAAAAGGGGTGAATCCTTGCAGCCTTAGAGCAGGGAAGGAGAGCAGGTAGGGTAGTGGGTGGATGGTGGAGGGCAGAGGGATGAAGAGGGGAGTGCAAGGGAGAGGATGGGGGAGGGCAGATGCTGGAGGGAAAGGACCAGAGGGGAGCAGGGGAGAGTAGAGGGCAGGGACAGGGTGTAGAGAGGAGGTTGGGTGGATGGCAGGTGGCAGGAAGGAGGGTGGAGTGGCTGCACAAACAGCTGGACTGTGGTCATGGGCCAGCTATGGTAGGCATCCAAAAGGCTGCAAGAGGCCACACTGGGAAACACAGAGCCCCAACACGGCTCATTGCACTCCCATTGAGAACAGACCATGTCAGGGCTCCACTGCCCTTGTTGCAACTGCTTACAGCTTTCTGCCTGTCTGCCATAGCTGGCCCAGGACTATGGTCCAGCTTGGGGATGGCCTGAAACTGTGGCTTCATTACCCTGATTAAGCCTGGGAAACCATTAATCTATGCTTAATAACACATGGATTAATATTTTTCCTGGGCTTAATCAGGGTAATTTAACCATGATTTTAGGCCATCTGGCACTCTGAAGGAAGGGGTGGGACTGCTGGGGCCTCTCAGCAAATCAAAAGCATGGGGAGCCCCTGCCATACTCAGCCCACAAAAATGGTGGCTGGGCCCAGAATCTGCCCACAAAACCAGCTGGGCAACCCCTTGAGTTGGGTAGACCCCTACTCATATGTCATGTTCTCTAGCTTCCTAACCATTTTTGTTTCTCTCTTCCAGACTCTCTTCAATAATGCAAATAACTTTTCCAACTCAGGCATGTCCCTATCAGTAACATTAGACTGAGTATATTTGATTTCATACCATTCAGGATGCTTCATCTCATGTATGCACTACAAATACAAAATAAATAAATAAGAAGGGAGGCCTAGTGATGCAATGATCTGCCTATCTGACACACAGATTTGCCTCCTTACATTTTTTTAAAGACACAAATGAGAGAATAGGCACAAAAGGACTGCATTGCTGTCCTTTTCTTTTTTCTTCACCGTTTGAACTTGCATACCAAATGAGGATATACAAATTGCAGAACAGTTTATAGTAAATCACATGATCAACCATTTTACATACAGACATATTAAATAAATCTCAGCTGAGCAGTAGTGTATGGCATGTGAAAAGGAATGGAGACAATGAAAGAGGCAAAGCAAGAGGGAATGGAAATGGATGTCTTCAGAGGAGTACATGGTAAAGGTAATTAACAATTCGTGCTTATCTATGCTGGTCACAATTTTAAATTGACTAATGCATTCTTTGACACTTCCTATCTTTAATTATGGGTAGAAGTGTTTTGTTTGGTTTTTTTGGTCTTGTTTTTATAGAGATGTAAGGCCAGAAGGAAAAATTAGCTGATCTTTGTGTGTGTTATGGTTTATACTTAGGATCTCTGTACTGAGATCCTAATAAGAATAGCCAGCACTATTAGTAGGTCTTAGCTAGCTTTTCTGTGTTTCTTTTCCCAGAATGTACCTTTGATCTTTTTTTTTTAAGGAGAAGAGTTTGTTTAATTCCAGAGTATAGAGAACAATGTATTATCTATGGTAGCATAATGAATTACTTACTTATTTCTACCCTAATGCTGTACCAGGTTAAGCTATTAAAAGCATTAGGTTGTAAGGCATTTGCATTTAATTTTTTGCCTGGTTAAACACAGAAGGAAAGATAACATAGGTTTCATTCTTTACATAAACTACACACTGGCCATATCTACACGAGATGCTACTGCACAGTGAGGATTGTGCATTTATTTAGTTCTTATATAAAATCATATTAAATAAATGTGTAGTGACTTGAGTTACTGTACAGTAACTCCAGCAAATGCCTTTTTGAGGATGCTACTGCACAGTAGCTTAATACCACTGCACAGCAGTGTCATGCCATAGTTTTGGACAGGCAACAATACCACACATTAGCATCAGGCTAGTGTGCAGTAAGCATCCCATGTAGACACACCCAGTATCAACTCAAAGGTAGCAATATTTCAGTGATAGGAAATGTGATTTACAAGAAAATTGATTCTTGGGGTATGATCCAACATTGAAATTAGTGGTAGACTATCCACCTGCATCAGGCTTGTATATAGTACATTTTACAAAGTTTTTTAAGAGGTAAAATTATGTAAATGCATAATATAATTTATTAACAAACTAACAATATGTCTTTAAAATGATACAAGAAAACATTAGGTTCACTGTATAAAATGAAACTAAGTACTCTACCATGTGTAGACAAACATATAAAATAGCAGTCATTGTTTTTGAAGAGCATAATGTAAAAGAGTTTTTATTATTATAGTTGTTGTTGTTTACTGGTGTACCAATATTTTGTTTGGCAACTTGAGACTACTAAACACATGTCTTTCAAGAGTTTAATTACTTTATTTTGTGTATGTTTTAATACACAGTGGTATACTATGTAATTTTATGTGCTTATATATTTTCTATATAAATAATTTTGGGGAAAATATAAAATGTGTGCATCTTGTGACATTAAAAAGCAAAACAAAGCATACTTGAATATTAAGAAGAAAAACTTTCAAGTGAAAAAAATGGTGCTGGTTAATAAGATCATTTTTAATATAAAACTGGAGAAAAATGTATCCATAAGTACTTCATTAACCAGTAAAAGGTGGAATAAATGGCCAAATACATTTAATAGTTGAATGTCCTATCAACATTAAAAAAATCCTGTGAGATAAAAAAACTACAAAAAACAGAAGGTAATGAACCAAACACTTAAACAATGTTGATAAGAAATAGATCCAATCTGTGAAAACCTCTGACATTTTTGTCTTAAGTAAATAGAGTCTAAGTCCAACTTATTACTGGTTTTGATTTTATAACAGTACTAGCATTTTCAAAGAAACAAAATTACCACAAAAATCCAAATTAAAACAAACAAACAAAAATCCTAAACAAACCAAACTTCAAATTATTGACCTTTCTGCTTCCTATCTTATTTACTCTGTGGTCATTTTCTTTCCCCAGTACAATGACCCTACCTGCATTTCCTAGAAATACATATGTATGCTTAATCCTACTTTAAACTATATCATCATCAGGCTTCCATGCCTGCTATTTCACCAACCATATTTATTTTTATCTAGCTTAACTGGAGTTTGAGACATTAAAAAATTCCCTAACTCAGATCGGTTTCTTTCAAAACAAATATGATTTCATAGTTCATAGAAATTTAACAAGAAGAGAGAAAGAGTATGTCAGTAAGTCTTATTCTAATTTTGTCTGCCATTATAAGTTCCACATTACTTAAGAGACCTCTTTATATGTCTGGGGCTCAGCTTGTCTCTCTCTAGGTGTTTCTATCCTCCAGAGTTTCTCCCTGTCTAACTGACTTTTTATCAGAAATGAAGATCTTTCTTCTGGAGTCCCTGCAGTATCTCCCCATTCCCCTGTTCAACATATGAGTAGAGCTGAATAGTTTAAAATAATGATACCTTACAGGTATTGCCCTGCTAAGTTCCAAGTGTTGAATTCATTTGAAATTCTTAACTGCTTCCTGGGCCTAAAGGTATCCCCTTCCTTATAGAAATTAACTCCTTGGTAGTTGAACAGACAGCAATGCAGTATTTTCCTTTTTCATGTCCTTGTGATAAGGTATTCAGTGGAATTCACAGATTTATTGGAATCTGACAGACCACACTGAGTGTTTCTGCAATGGCCTCAATCTTGTAACCTTCAGGCTGTCAACCATGTGCATTAGTGCCTCTGCCATTCCAACCCACAGCAATGTAGTGACAATCAATAAACACACAGATAATATTTCATAGATTTCATAGACATTAGAGCTGGAAGGGACCTCGGAAGATCATTGAGTCCAGCCTCCCACCCAAAGGGCAGGAAGTCAGCTGGGGTCATAGGATCCCAGCAAGATAAACATCCAATTTGCTCTTGAAGGTGTTCAATGTAGGTGCTTGAACCACCTTTGATGGCAGGCTGTTCCAGACCTTGGGGGCTTGGACAGTAAAGAAATTATTCCTTATGTCCAGCCTGAAACAGTCTCACAGTAGTTTATGACCGTTTGACCTCGTCGTCCCTTGGGGCGCTCTGTGAACAAACGTTCCCCAGATCCTGGTGGTCACCCCTGATAAACTTATAGGTGGCCATCAGATCACCCCTGAGCCGGTGCTTTTCCAGGCTAAAGAGCCCCATGGCTCTCAGCCTGTCATCATAAGGTCTGGTTTCCTGACCTCCTATCACACGCGTGGCTCTTCTCTGGACTCTCTCAAGCTTCTCCACATCTTTTTTGAATTGTGGAGCCCAAAACTGGATGCAGTACTCGAGCTGCGGCCTCACCAAGGCCAAGCATAAGGGGAGAATGGCATCCCGGGATTTGCTTGAGAAGCATCTTTGGATGCAAGCCAACTTTTTCATCACTATACTAGCCACAGCATCGCATTGAAGGCTCATGTTCATCTTGTGGTCAATGATGACCCCCAAGTCTCTTTCTTCCATAGTGCTAGCCAGCGTAGCACTTCCAAGCCTATAAGGATGCTGCAGGTTTTTCTTCCCAAGGTGGAGCACCTTGCATTTTTTGGTGTTAAACAC
>NW_017729032.1:165215002-165219615 GCF_001723915.1 Gavialis gangeticus
TTTGGGGACCCCACTGGTCACAGAGCACCATGACAATTGACTTCCATCAATTACCACCCTCTGGGTCTGACTACAGAGCGAATTTCCCAGCCAGCAGATCATGGTGGACCCAAGATCACAATTGGCCAGTTTTGCCAAGAGGTGATCATGGGATACCAGATCAAAGGCTTTTTTGAAGTCAAGATATATGACATCAATCTCTTCTCCCTCATCCACGTGATAGGTCACCTGGTCATAGAAGGAAATGAGATTGGTTAAGCAAGACCTACTCGCAACAAACCCGTGCTGGCTATCACTTAGGATGTTGGCATCGGCCAGTCCATTAAGGATGGCCTCTTTAATAAAACTTTTCTAAGATCTTCCCCGGGATAGAAGTCAGGTTGATGGGCCTATAGTTAGCCGGATCCACTTTCCTCCCTTTCTTGAAGATAGGCACCACAGTGGCCTTCTTCCAGTCTTTGGGCACTTCACCAGAGCGCCAGGAGTTTTCAAAGATCCGTGCCAGGGGCTGGGCTATGACACTCGCCAGCTCCTTGGGTACCCTGAGGTGGAGATTGTCAGGGCTGGCTGACTTGAAAGTATCCAGCTTCTCAAGATGTTCCTTCACGAGGTCAGCATTAATGGAGGGTAGGGGATCTCCCTCACCTGGACCTCCCTGTCCGTTAGCAGGCATGGGCATTCATAAAGTAAAACATGTATATCCCTCATTTGTCACTATTCCTTTTGCCCAGAGTGGAAAGTCTTACAGGATTGTCATAGTTTTTGCTCCTCTCTACCCTGGAGAACCTCATCCCCCATATGAAGGAGTTTGGGAACATGGGATAAACTTCTAGAGTTGGCTTCCCCTGCCAGAAGTCTACAGGGCAGCTCCAGGTTCAGCTGATTGTTGGCCCTGGCCCTAGGTAAGCTCCAAATCTGTGGCACATTCAATTTAAGGCACTGTATAAATTAACCATAAAAATATTCTACGTTATATGTGGAATATTTGTATGGCTTGTTTGCCATTTTAGGATGCTTGAAACTGAGTGCATATATAGTACCCTTGCCAATATGTTAACCTGTTGGAGACAAACTTGATTAGTATCTGGTTAAAATGAATTAGTCAATGGCTGACCTAATATCCTGGTCCAATGGGGGAGATTTTTGGCCCCCCCTGTGTTTGGCAAACTAGCTAGATACATCTATCACTACCTTACTAGCCTTGTGACTTGACATGCACTATGGATAATTAATAAACTTACAAACAAAGGACAATCACAAGGCACACTACCACACCAGTCTTCCACAGAATCACTTCCACAACTTCCATGCACAAACTCCACACCTTTTCCTTCTCTACCCTCAAGCAACCACTATTCCTCTTTTGCCTACACACTCCTAAAATATCACTACTGCACATACACATATTCCCACACTCACTTGCTCACCCACACACACCCACATGAGCCTGCTTATCTGTCAGCATGCCCCCCCCCCAAAAAAACAACCCACATTTATAAGGATGGTGCATATGGCATGCCAGGGCTCTGCACACGGCCTTGAGGTTTGCATTAGCTACCATTTTTCAGTGACTTCCAGATACTACTTTGCATAGTCTTAGTCTAGAGGTCAGGAAAGGTTCATCTTCTGACCTACTTAAGACACACATGCATATGAGTCCATATAGAGGGTAGGTGATGACACCATGGCCTCAGGACCATTTTGGCTCCAACAAACCCAGTATGTTAATCATGGCATAAATGTAACATGTAGAAAGGGGTGTAGGTTGTAGTCGTGTTTGTCTAAGGACATAGACAGACAAGGTTCTTTGGGTGAATCTGATATCTTTTATTAGACCAACTTAAATAGTTGGAAAAAGGGCCTTTGATTATCTATATTCCTCTTCCTTTGCCCTTTAAGTAACACTGCATAACCCAAGCCATCCCCCATGTGCCTGTTCAATAACACATTTAATAAATGACATTTAGAAACTGATCTCAGACTTTTCTGCATAATTTGCCTTTCTATTCTTACAAATTTCCAAAGACTTGTTTGTCTTCATTAAAAAAAAAAAGTATTTTTGTTCTTCCAGCCCACCTTTTCCTCCTACTTAATTCTGCAGTGAAGTCACAATGATTAATATGTGACAATACCATTCTCCCAATAGCAACAGATTGTGCTTTCATAAACAAAGTATTTTGAATTAATTGAAGGAGCAAGCAGATGGGGAAGCTGACTCAGGAGATGAAGGGCTGTTATTTGATCATAAATGTACTGAATAATCTCTTTAGACCCTTATTCCCCCAAAGTGAAGGTTCATAGAAGATGAGCACATTAAAAATTAGGAACTGTCCATTTTCTAGTTTCACATGATTTCCAGTAGCAAATTAATATGAACAACAACTGGAATACATCTTTGCATACTTCTAATTAGTGAGTTTTTATGAAGGTGGGTTGGGGGGAAATATCTGGTGAAAAGAGATCTTAAGATTTGTAATATTTGGTCATCAAAATATAAAAATAAAAGTAACAGTAAGGTTCAATATATTAAAAATATGGATAAAAAAAGACTACCTGATTGATAAGAGCTTAGTATCTTCCTGTCTATTTTGAAAGCACAGGTAAAAACTCTTTAAAGATCTCTTTAAGAAACCAGGACATACATTTCAGAAAAAAATGGTACTGGGAGGCATTTTATCTTCTTTGCTGAGGTGTGCATCTGCAGTCAGTGCTGTCCAAGAATAACCAGGAATTTTAACTGAATTATGCATGTTCACAATTTTGGTTATTTTGTTTATTAATTTATTATTTCAAAATCTATGTTAGGGCTGTGCGAAGCTTTGGACCATGCTTCAGATCCAGAGAAGCTTTGAATGCTTTGGCATCCAAAGCATCATGTCTGAATCACAGTGCTGGCTTTGTTAGGCTTTCCGAAGTGGTTTGGAGCTTCCAGACCACTTCAGAAAAGCTTTGGAGCCGCTTCGGCAATCCGGCCATAGGGTATAATGGGGAATCAATGAAATATCTATAACTTTGTTGTTCTTTCTTTGATTTGGATGCAACATACAGAGATGGTACCCTCTACTGAGAGCATGAATCCTACCACATTTCAGGAATATTGGTGCAGGGGTTTGTGGGGAACTGCACCCCAAATTCTTGAAAGCAAAACTCATGTCACGTGTATGTGGTACACAACATGGAGGTAAAAGCTGCAGAGGTGGTAGCCCCTGGAGAGGTCACAAAGCCTGTCAAGTTTCAAGAAGATAGGTGTGGGGGTTTGGGGGGAACTGCACCTCAAGCTGCAGACAAGCAAAACTTGTGACATGGGTGACACTGTGTGTGTTAAGGTGCAGCAGGGTGAAAGCTGTAGGAATGGCAGCCCCTGCTGAGGACACAAAGCCTGCCAGCTGTCAAAGAGATAGGTGCAGGGCTTCTGGGTTCTGGAGCCCTGCACCCCTAGCTGCTGACAGGCAAACCCATGACATAGGTGCTTGTGCAACTGACGGTCTGTCTTGGGACACTTGATTGTCTCTATTTATTATTTCTTCTCCTTAGTCTGTGGCTTTGTAGGTGTTAATCCTTGCTAATTAAGGCTGTTATGAGTTAGAGTCAGGGCATGAAGAAGTGTTCTGACAGAATGCAGCCTGCCACCATGATGGTGGGGACACAGGGGATGAGGCAGGGGTTGGGGGGCAAAGCCAGAAGGGTTGACCTGCAGCTCATGTGGGGGGTGGGGAAGTGGTCCTGGGCCCATCGCAGGATGATGGGAGCAGGTCTGGGCCCAACACAGGGAGGAGGGAAGCAGGCACGAACAGGGGAAAAGCTGGCCCATCGCAGTGTGGGGGGAACAGCAGACCCAGCTCAATGTGGCTGTACCAGTGGCGGGGAGCCTGAACTCATAGAATGGAAGTAGTCTTCCATAGATCAACGTGTTTGTGGCAGTTTGAGTTCATTTACTCTAGGGAAAGTAGGAAGAGAAACGTCTTTGTGTAAAAATCAATGAGTCTTTCAGCCCCAAGGGAAGGATAGATGTTGGAAACAGATATTTGTTCGAAATATAAGAACAGAGTAGTCTGTCTGTGATACATGAACCCCCCAGGGTTATATTTTGTGAAATAGGTATTTTAAGTATGCCAAGGTTCCCACAAGATTGCTAGACTATTTTCTTTTTGTTTTTATATGTTAAATACTACTATTTTGGTTCTGGCTTTTTGGAGCAAGAAGATAAGAATTTTAAAATAACTGCCCATCATAGCTGCGACTGTCTACCCAAGAGCAAGCCACTCATATCTCACAGATGGTTTAATTTACACTTTCATCCAGTCCAATCTGTGTGAGAACAACACAGAACACCATGGGGTATATTCTGGCTCCCTCTGACAGATGCCCATTTATAGGTATCAAACGTTCCACAGACCTTTCACCTGCACAGCATCCCCAATCTTGTTCCCCTGAGTGTCTGGGAGTCTAAGTTAGTGCAAGTACGTAGTAAGAAAAGCGCTATGCTGCCCTCAAAGTTAGGCCTCAACTTTTGGTGAAGAATGTTGGAAATCCCTATATTTTTTATGACTATGATATGTGCTTCTGATTGCTGCCATCCTATCTGCCACACTGATGCAGGAGAAAACTTATTC
>NW_017729032.1:165219626-165221883 GCF_001723915.1 Gavialis gangeticus
TACCAGTGGCGGGGGAGGGAAGGACTGGGCCTCTTGCTCACCTCAGGCCCGGGCCCACTCCTCCCATACCTCTTTCCCTATGTTGGCCCTGAGCCTGATTCTCCTGACACTGTCTCTGGGAAGGAATGAGCCTGAGCCGGGGAAAAGGCAACCCATTATTCGGGGGTGGAAGCAGGCCTTGCCTGGCCTGGCTCAGCCCAACATGGAAGCTGTGGGAGGAGGGGAGGAGTGAGCATCTTTTCCCAATCAGACTGGGGCCCACTCCTCCCCTATCCCTGCCCCCCCACATCAGCTCCTCCCTTTCTTCTCCTGCCCCCCCCACCAGATCAGCCCAGGCTCGCTTCTTCCTCACCATGGCAGCCTGGCTCTCCTCATCCTCTGGCCTCGTCCTCCACCACATTGGGCCCAGGCCCGCTCCTCCATTCCCCCTGCCATTGTGGTGGAGAGGTGGGGAGTGGGCCCAGACCACAAGCTGCAGGAGGGAAGAGGGAGTGAATTTGGACAGGGGGAGGCCCAGGGCAGTGTTCAGATCTGGCTTCAGATCCAGCCGCTTCAGATGGCAGCGATCTGATCCGGAGCTCCAAACCGGATTTCCTCCTCGATCTGGCCAAAGTGGCTCCAAAGCTTTGGAGCTGCCTCGGAAAGCTGGCCCAAGGGTATAATGGGGAATCAATGTAAGTTCTATAACTTTGTTGGTTTTGTATGATTTGGAAGAAATTTCATAGTTTCATAGTTGGTAAGGTCAGAAGGGACCTGAGCAGATCATCAAGTCTGACCCCCTGCCATGGCAGGAAAGAGTACTGGGTCAAACGACCATGGCAACATGCAGGGGTGGTAGCCTCTGCTAACAACATGAAGCCTGCCAAGTTTCAAGAAGATCAGTGCAGGTGTTTTGGGGGAACTGTACTCCAAATTCATGAAAGCCAAACTCATGTTATGTCTATGTGTTACAGCACAGGGGGATAAAAACTGCAGGGATGGTGACCCCTGAGGAGGCCACAAAGCCTCCTAAGTTTCAATAAGATCAGTGCAGAAGTTTGGGGGGAATTGCACCCCAAATTCCTGAAAGCAAAACTTCTGTCACATCTATGTGTTACAACACAGGGGGGTCAAAACTGCAGAGATGGTAGCCCTTACTGAGGCCACAAAGCCTGTCAAGTTTCAAGAAGATCAGTGTAGGGGGTTGGAGAGAACTGCACCCCAAGCTGCTGACAGGCAAAACTCATGAGACAAATGACCCTGTGTGTGTTAAGGCGCAGTGGGCTGAAAGCTGAAGGGGTGGTAGCTCTTACCAAGGCCACAAAGCCTGCCAGCTGTGTGTGTGTGTCCTAGAGCAGGCCCGAGTGAGTGCTGGGCTCTACCAGGCAATGAAGCCTGCCAGCTGTGTGCGTCTCGCTAGGGGAGTCTATCATTTGGGGCCCTGCACCCCAAGCTGCTGACAAGCAAAACTCGTGATGTGGGTGGGTGACAGTGTGTGTGTTAAGGTGTGTCCTTCTTGGTGCTGGGGCCTCTGCACAACACTGCAGTGTGCCCCACTGAGGCCTCCTCCTCCCCTACAGCTTCATGCCCAGTCCTCCACTTTACATGACAACAAGTACAATAACTTAGCTAGCTAAACACCAGTAGCATCAGCATCAGCATCAAAGGTAACCGAATGGAACTGTCACAGAATTTGTCATTTTATAAAGGAATTGACAGCAAGAAGTAAAGATGTTGAGTTGTGCTGGACATATGATGTTATTCATGGTGTGTGATGACTTATTTTGTATCTTGTATTTTATATGTGTATTACGAAAAAAAAAGGAGTACTTTAAAAAAATGTATCTTTGGAAGCTTTAGAGTTGAAAACTCCTTTGTCAGGCTGAGGATTACCTGCAGTTGGTCCTGGATGGAAGGAATAGTAAAGAAGCCAGAGGCTGGCCTGGCCTGCAATGCAGGCAAGAAAGCCAGTCAGTGAAAATGGAAATGGAGGCATCAGGGGTGGAGGGATAGGCTGAGGTGGAGGGTAGGGGAGAAAAGCTAAACTAAGCCAAGCTAAGCTAAATCCTAACCACTCCTTTATAACACAAAAAAGGAGCAGACAGGTCTCAGCTGCAGCATTCTTCTCTCACACAGTTGCTGACAGGGAGCGAGCTACAAAAGGCAGAGAAGGGGTGGAAAAAAAAAGCTTTTATGTTTTTTTTATTCCCACCCCACAGACACTGCTATTGGAAAATCAGCCAGCAAGAAATCCTTCTTACTGGCTACCTACAGATAT
>NW_017729032.1:165222282-165222667 GCF_001723915.1 Gavialis gangeticus
CCAAAAAATCCTCTTTACCGGCTCCTCACAAAATCCAGTTCCCCCCCCCCCCTTGCCCCCTCCCACTCTCCACCCCCTGCTCTCCCTCCCTCTTCTAATTGCCTCAAAATGGCTGAAGTGGGTCCAAAGCATCTGAAGCAGATCCAAAGCACTTTGGATGCCCCAAACCTGCTCTGGGTTCCATTGCTGGTATCCCACTTTGATCCAGAAGTGCCACTTTGGACGCTGAAGCATCCAAAGTGGCTCCGAATCCAAAAACTCACACAGCCCTAGTGGTAAGCTAGTTTGGCTAGTTTGGCTTTGCTTTTTCTACCCTTCCCCCAAACTGGGTGATTTTTAGCTCCTTAACCTGTCCCACCCCCACATGAATAACTCCCACACAGAC
>NW_017729032.1:165227667-165228083 GCF_001723915.1 Gavialis gangeticus
CTGGGTGATTTTTAGCTCCTTAACCTGTCCCACCCCCACATGAATAACTCCCCCTGTAGGCCAAATCACCTCCCTGTGTCCCAATAGGCCCTCCCATTATACCAACCCCTCCTTTGGTCCCACTAGCTCTCCCAGTTCTACTTCTCCAATTTACCTTAGATTGGGTTTCCAGCACCTGGCAAAAGTTTTTTTAAACTAGCACCCAATCTACATCATGTGGCTTAAAGTAAGACCATGATTATAGTGTGGATCCCAGGAATGTCTGTACTGTTCTGCAATTAATTTGCAAAGAGCAGGATTTAAGTAAGGAAATACTGAGTTAGATTGGGCAGCCATTTTAACCCAGCCTAACCTCCTGAACTTCTAAGTGTAACATCTGTACATGCCCTCTAAACTACAAAAAAAAAAAAAAAAAA
>NW_017729032.1:165228138-165232880 GCF_001723915.1 Gavialis gangeticus
AAATCCAAATTAAAAAAAAAAATAGAAATACATAATTGTTGTCTACCTGGATTTTTTACAATAACAGAACTGCTGTATTATTTTTCCATAGTCAAAAAAGCCTTACAACAAAGAGATGGCATTTTCTGAAGGGTACCTTGAATCTATCCATGGGTTCCATGAGTCTATCCAGGGTGCCTCTGATGAGGAAATGCAGACAGGATCATTGTTTGGCTGTCAGTAGTGCTTTATTTTGCATGGCCATGGGAGAAAAGCAAGGGGCAGCTAGTTCTCAACAAAAGCAAAGCACAGACTTCTTTATATACTGATAAGTCACGTACAGATCAACCCGCCCCATAACATATTCTTGGCAGTCTGACAGCAGCTCATCCTGGTGTCTTACTGAACCAGGCGTGTTTTCTCAAGCTGTCTCCTGATAAGCTTATCTTGAAGGCCGCCGTGTTGTTCCCGCTCGGCCTTCACCAACAACTCCCACCCTCTCCCGACATATACACTCCTTTCAGTACTTTTCCATTCCTCATCACCTCAAGTCTCAAAAAGTATATAACCACTTATCTAGGTTGTATTATGGGATTAATGGTACCTTGTCCTTTAGTTTTCCAATTAAGACAGGGGTATGACAAGAAAGTCTGTTTTCTCTGTTATTTTAAAATCTATTTCTGAATTATCTAAACTATATGCTAATGAGGAATCAATTCCACATACCTACAATATTGAATGATTCTATCCCTGTCTTGCTTTATGGAGACGATGCATAATTAATATCACAATGTTGAACAGGCCTCTGAAGGTTATTAGATGCCTAGCAGTACTTGGTCTCAAGTAGTTTGTAAATCAATACTGCTGAATCCAAGGAACTGGTTTTTGGGGAATAAAAGGAAGAAAAGAAAAAGAAATTGGAGGCAGTATTCTCATTCAAATACCTTGGAATCTATTTCAATAAAAATCTGCACTGTAGAAAATATTGAAAATATAATCACAAAAGGAAAACAAATTTTGGATGGTGTTTTATCCACTAAGGGTGTTTATAGATATGCTCTGGGAGGCGGAGAAGTGGGGTGTGGGGGAGGGGAGGAATGCTCTAATTAGCACAGCTCCAGGAGCCACACTAATTAAAAGTGCCTGGATTGTCATATGTATCAGCATCCTCATGCTGTAAAGTGGTGTCAGGACGCTTTGAACTAAACATCACTGAACCAGCTTATACACATGATGCTGTAGTCAACTCAGATTAATCAAGACTACTGGAGCGTGGTAATTACTGAGTTCCGGCAGACTCCAGCATCACGTGTATCAGTGTCCTTATGCTGAAAAATGGTGGCAGGATGCTTTAAGCTAAAGTTCATTTGACGAGCACATACACATGCTAATTACAGCACATTGGAGCAGCCTCCCTTCATGTGAATAGGAGCCCTAAAGATCTATAGATCTAAGGTACTATCCATTTTACTTATGGACCAGAACTATGGAGTGTTTGCACCATGGTTCATTCAAAATAAATAAATAAATAAATACACTGCACTGGCAAGTAGTTTTCCTTTCTTTAGCCTCACAGCTCTGGAGCCTCAAAATTACTTTGCTGGTCTTTGTCTCCTGACAGACACACCCAAGACAAAGCTCTGTTTGTCTCTCCCTGCTGCATCAATTAGCATGTTTATTTCTGCCTCTTCTCTGGGTGTTACCTGGGTGTTACCAGCAATCCTTACCTTTGTTGATGGGTCAACAAAGATCTCTGTAGATGGATGTGTCTTCTGTCACACAGGCCAAAACCTCTGGCTTCACTATAATTTTAACCTATTCTTTCACCATGTACTTGTTTCAAAGATAAATTGAATCATGCAGCTTTATTCAAACATGAACCGAGTTAATCCAGAAATATTACAATAAACCCTACAGTCCATCACAGTTGTCCAAAAAGTTTTAAAGGATAAGTTAGAGAATCTCTTATGTAGAATATTTATGGCAAGGGGTTGGACTAGTTGACCTCCTGAGGTCCCTTCCTCCTGTAGTTTTCTGTTTCACACAAAATATGTACTTTGTTATTTACAATTATGTCCAAGGCCCAAGGATATGTTCCTAGAATATTTTCAATTAAATATTTTTCAGGTTTCCTTCTGCATGATATTATCTCTGTGATGTGTATTCAGCTGGATCAGCATAAGAGAAATAATATATGCATCTGCAATCACAAAGTGATATGTTGCCATTGACGTTACATGCCTAGATAACCTAAGTTTCTGTCCAAACACATCCATGATTGTGTTTCTATTAGAGCAGTTATTATATGCAATATTAGCACAAACAGGCAGACCAGGTCTCCTCATAAAATAAACAGAAGCAGTCACTGTGACCTTGACTGAAAGGTTTCAAAAACCTAATTAAAAGAGGCCTCCAGGTATTTCATAAACTTGCTAAGTACTTCCGTCTGGTATCAAAGTGTTCCTGGGAGAATGTTTTCATGGACTGCCTCAGTAAGTCAAGGAAACTCATTGCCAATTCTCTGTGGAATAGCACTAATTAAAATGTATATTCTCTCATGCTTGGGGAAAAAAGATCAATATTCTGCTCTTTTTTTACACAAGCAAAAATCTAGTGTATATATCAGGGAAGATACTGTGACTTTATACTGGCTTCACTGAAGGCAAAATTGCTCCCCAACTTACAGTTGGACTTGTTGAATTAAAAGCACATCTTTGCTGTGGCAACAGAGTAAGAGCCGTGCTGCATAGGACACTTAGCAGGTATTAAATTAACTTAAAACTTGAGAATCTGTGCATTCAACCAAGATAACATATGATAAGTGATATCACTTCCCAGCATAGCAAAAGATATGCCTTTTTTCCAGCAAGGAGTATTTCTAGTTTGTATTAAGTAACCTGTGCTGAGTTTATGTCTGACTGCTCCAGGGAGACAATATGATTAATTGTGGTCCCAAGGCTAAGAATGAAAATCCCAGTCCCAGGACTGCACAGGTATCTGGAATTGACTCCAGATTGCTAAGGCTAAGACCAACAATCAGATGATTGTCAGTTCTGGCTCCAGAACTAAACTGAAGCTGGTTGGAGATTTCAGTACAGTCCCAGGGCTGGAACTGAAAATCATCTAAATGTCAGTCCAGCCCCAGGACTACACTGGAGTTAGTTAGAGACTCTGATGTGGTCCCAGCTGTGTACCATACCAGAATTTGAACCAGCCCCAAATTGGGAGCTGGGACTGACAATCAGTTAATCATTGTTCCCTTCCCCAGCATCACACTACCTCTGCTGTGGTGCCAGGAAATTTTTGAACTCCTGTGTGAGGCTGAGGTTGGAACCTACATTCAGCAGATTGTGCTCCCAGCTCTAGGACTCCAATTGATCATACCACCTCCATGGAGGAGTCTGACATTAGCTAAACACATATTATTTAACATGATCTGGAGATACTCCTTGATGGAAAAGGCATAATTTTGCTAGCATACAATACAATAAGACCTCACTTAGCATATGTTATTTATTTGAATATGCTGATACTTGAGTGTTAAGTGCATTTAACACATGCTAAGCGTCTCATGCAATATGGCCTCGGAAAATTTCCCAGTTCTATCTTGTGTGACTGTGGCTATTTGCAAGAGCAGCCCAGGGACTCTTTTCATTCTAGGAAATATGGCAACTGCTTGTTTCATTATCTCCTTGGGAACAGAATATGAAAGGGAAGAGAAGACAGCGGAGTTATAGCTTTATGCTTTCCCTGCACCCTTATCATGGAGTGTAGATTGGTTTAACAGATGTAGTCCACATAGTTTTGGATTTACCCACTCATTCTTAATCTTTGCACAGCCACTGCTTTCACAACAGCTGGAAGAGGAAATCGATGCTAAATTATAGACAGAATAAACAGAATTTTGAGATATGTTTATCAGAAAAAGACTGATGAAAATGAATATATTATAGCTCAGTAAGATTTGTTGAAAATTGTAGATCACATTTCAGTTTACACTGGGTGCATCTACATGTGCAATTAATGTGATGCAATAAACTCTGGAGCAACTTGCACCAAGTCAAGTACTCCCAGGTGGAACGTTTACTTATATGCCTAGGAGAAGCCGCAATTTGAGCTGTGGTTGAGCAAGTGCCCATTTGGCTTGGGATGACTAGGTGCAATATATGCCCATGGGCACCATCTACACATGTGTTTCAATGCAGTAAAGTAGTCCACTGTGTAAGAGAGTACTGTCCCCAAAAGTACTATGGTACTGTTCCATGGTACGATGGAAAAGTACCATCATACGGCAGAGTTAGTAAGTTGACCTAATACTGCTTCATGTATAGACTGTGATGCTTTACTAAAGAGCTAATTAGTCAACTCTTTAGCAAAGTGCATGTGTAGATGCACCTGCTGAGTAGCACTGTGCTCTGCATGTGGTCCCACTGACTTTAGTAGGGCTATTGCAGAAATAATGTATTACTCACCATGATTAAGGACATAAAAATCTGGCTCTTTATAAATAACAAAGAGTCATATAGAGTTTCTTGGCAGTGGAGTTTGCCAATGGCCATACTAGATAAAGCTGTATTTGTTCTGATTAGAAAATAGATTAGGGAACAAATTAAATTACTAAAGCAACAGTTTTGTTTTAATTGAATTAAGAACCTGGCTCAGTATGAAAATTCACAGTTAAGGCTCAAACTCCTTCCTTAGCCTATTATGCAGTATTACATGCAATACAAAATGCATTAATATATAATTTTCTCAACAATCTC
>NW_017729032.1:165232998-165238917 GCF_001723915.1 Gavialis gangeticus
AGAGAGGCATCAAATGGAATGATAGGTTCAAGGTGAATGAACATTTTCTAAGTTAATTCAAAGAATATGAACCAGTTTTTGGTCCTAATCCTGCAGGTACTATGTTTGCATAGTCCCATTGTTTTACTGTGATTCCTCACAGATCTAAAAGTCCACCCAGGCAAATCTCTCTGCTGGATCAGGTAGTGACGAAGAGGTTAGAAGCTAAAAATTCTTGTGCTTGCTTGGTACAATAAAACAATTATTATAGTCCAGTTTCACAGCATCTAATGAAGTAAACCCTCTGCTTATGAAAGCTTATGCTATACATTTCTGACGTAGTTAAGTTAATTTGTAAGATACAAATCTACCTATACTTAGTTCACTAAAAGTTACAAACTCAATATAGGCTAAGAATGAAATGCAACTGTTAAACTGCATTACTATAAGTGGTTATGAAGCCCACTGAATTCCAGGGAAAGATGAGCACTTCAAGCAACCTTGCATCTTACTCTAATTACTGGAAACTGCAATTACTTGAAGAAAGGTTTGAGATACCATAAACAGAAGCTTCACATAATTGCTGCCTATGCCATATAGTAATAGAGAAATTTAGGTCCAAATCCTATTGCACCTATTTTTTCTACCCTGAGTCCCTGAAAATCCATCAATACATCTACTTTTGTAACCATCATCTGACCCTTAAGACAGAATCACAAAAAATCAGTGAGGGGTAAGACCAATGCACATTTTCAAATTAGCAATTTTTCAGGGAATAATAGAATTAGACTAAAGTGTATAAATTCACTTATATACCTAATAGGCAGCCTTGAATCTTATTTATCATGGCTTTAATACAGCTCCTTTAAGTAAATGGAAAAACTCATCAATTTCACTAATTGTTGTTTTTTTCAGGTCCAGCTGCCATTGCATTTGATTACTTTTATGTACACTAAACCACACTACCAGTATCTCTTGAGGAGGAAATGGGAAGATCTACTCTAAGTATACTATAAATATATTTATTAATGTCAAAAAACAGGCTAATCTCAGGTTTTATATGTTTGTTTATTGTGCATGGCTCTGAAGGCTGCTGCACATGAGGCAGTATAATAATCAGACACTACATGAAAAAAATGCCCACATCAAGGCATATCTCTTATCACTCTATCAATAAGGCAATTGTATTCCATAATCATGTTCCAAGTATAATGATAGTATAATTACTGTATATTTTGCTTTCATTGTAGAATTCCATAAAATGTAATTACAAAGACTGTGGAGACATGTATCAAATAAATAGAAATGTGATATCATAAAACACATCTTATCATATTAATTTCACATTAAGGGTGTCTATACATAAGCAGGAGGATGCTCCAATATGCTGTAATTACAGTGTCAGAGCAGACTCAATGAATCGACCATGCTCCAGCAGCCTCCCAAGTCTTGTCTTTCAGCATCCCCACACTTCAAGATGGTGGCAGGGGAAATTTATCTAAAGCTTGTTTGATGAGGTTTAGATAAAGCATGCCTGCCACCATTTGAAGAGCAGGGATGCTGGTACACAAGATGCTCTTAGTGCTTTACTTAAAGTGGTTCTCGGAGCCACTCTAACTAAAGCACCCCTCCCCCACTCCTGGAACATCTGTATAAATGCCCTAAGAGGCTAGTATGAAATTTTTAAATAAAATATATATAAAATAACTATATTCTCACCAGTTTTCTGCAGGTTCACAAGTCTTAGACTGAAAGGCTGTGCCAAAATGAAATTAAGCTTTGGCAAAACATTTCTAGTGTGAAATAAGATTTTGGCATGCTCCAAATTGTCCACAGTATATTTTACTGGATCATAGTTTGAAGACAGAGATGAAGGTTCATCAAAAGAAAATCACTACTACCCCCTCCCATCTATTTTTCAATTTTTCATTTGATGGGAAAATAATCTAAATGGCATACTTAGACTGATATTCAGTGGGTGCATCTACATGAGACATTTACTGTGGAGTTGACTACTAAGCTCCAGAGTAAAATCTCAATGGGTGCTCCTATATGAGTTGTTAATTCTAGACTAATCCTACTGTGCATTAGTGTGTCACTGTGAAAGTCATACTACTGTGCTAATGCACAACAGAATAAGTGTACTGTGCAGTAGCCCTGGTTACTGCACATTTAGTTAGTTCCTATTATTACAGGTATTAAACTTAATGCACGGTCACCACAGAACATTAATGCACATGTAGATGTGCCCAGTGTCTACACTTGTGATCCTATTAGGTCAGACTAAAATAATAATAGGATAGTGCTTGTAAATACAAGTACTATCCTGTGGCGGTGTTGTTTACTGTGGTGCAATGCATGTGTAGATGCTGATGGGGCTGGCTGGGGCACAAGGCTGCTTCAGCACTGAAGCCCCTTTGTGCCCCAGCCAGCGCCTTCAAAGCACTCTGACCTGGGTTTGAGCAGCCCTGGGCTGGCAGGCAAACCCCCAGGCCCTCTGCCAACTAGGGCTGCTCCAACCTCGTTCAATATGCTGAAGTCCCAGGCACATATTCAGATGTGGCACAAACTGCACCAGAGTTTATTCAGGTGAATTTATTTCATGTGTAGATGTTCCCAGTATTGGTCTATTTTTCCTTATAATTTACAAGAAAAATAACTCACATAGAAAACATCAACCATCTACTTTTGTTCTATAAGGCTTTACCTTTGTTCGAACAGGAATTGATTTAAACACCTTACATATTGCTTTTGTGGTCTGCTAACATGCTAACAATTTACAGCAAGCCCTTGCAAGTGTCTATTTTAAAGCAATTCTGACTTGCAAAGTCATTCATGAGCAATTTTACTTGAGATGGGCAAGCATAGCCATTAACACTTTGGAGCCACTCTGACCTCAACAAGACCTGGTAAAAACAGCTGCTGCTTAATGATATCCAATTTCATTGTAAATCCTGTTCAGAGCAATTCATAAATCACTGGTTGCTTTAAGGCCATGCTAAACCTTTCTATGAAATGATAGCCCCATGGAGATTTTGTGAAAGCATATTACACAACTATCTGAAGGGTCAGGTGCTGACAACTGAAGCATTAAAATACTCATATACCTGTTTACAGCTTGTTGCTGTCAAGGGCAGATAGGATAGAAAACAGGATTTTAGCATCCTGACAAATTTTACAAGTCCTTCCTGAGCCTTCCCACAATATGAATTAGGTAAGGAATGCATTGCATTCTCTCCTGTCATACCAATGCCAAGTAAGCTTTGGTGCCTCCCGATGGAAACCCTCAAACCATATCCTAAATTTTCCCAGCTGCTGAAAATCCTAGCTGCCCCTTATTCATATACTAAAGCTCTCTGTTTCATCTTAGAGGGCACATAGTTCACCCATGGCTTATAAATACAAAACCCTGGATTACAAAAAGATGGATTACAATAAAAACTGAAAATTTAGGGACAGTGTAAATGATATCAAACATAATATTCAGGGGCCAAACAGTCCTTAGTTTTAGTATAGGTAAATAGTGAAATGAAGGAGACAAAGAACCTCAAGAGGTGGTACCAATGGACTGAATTTTATACTTAGGAACTTGGAAGGTCTTTTGCCTCTTCTTATATAATCATTTCCTGAAGTTTCTGCTACAGCTGTAGGGTTACAGTGCTGCTGGTGGCTCGATCAGCACTCTATCAGTATGCTCAGGGCAATGAATGTGACACCCTCCCCTCAAAATCATAATTGAGAGAAAGCCCCTGGAGGTAGTTGAGTGCTTCCCCAACCTCGGTAGCCATCTTTTTCAGAGAGTGAACATTGAGGAGGAGATCCAGCACAGGTTCCAGTGTCCAAGTGGCTCCTTTGGGAAATTGATTTGGTGTTCCTTTATCCATCACAATCTGTGAAAAGACACTAAAATCTAGGTTTACAATGCAATCAGCATCCCCACTCTCCTCTATACATATAAAATGTTGGTGACTTACCATTGTCATCTCAAAACCCTGGAGATGTATTACTAATGATGTCTCTGGAAAATCTTCCACATCAAATGGGAATAGTGCTCAGCATTGTGTTAGTGATGTTCTAGCACCAACTTTGTTGGACCAGAGACTATGTACTGATGCCCAACTCTTGACTCTCAAAACAAGTGCTGTACTCCCATCTTATTTGTGGCCTGAGATCTTGCAGCATATGTCAAGAAAACAGATACCAACATCAAGAGTTGGGAGGAGTTGGCTGCTATCAGATTCAAATGGTGCCACCACCTCAACCAAGTAGCATCCCATTTTGGTATAAAGTGTCTTGCCCTCAAAGCAGAGAAGAGAGAGTGAAGAAAAGAAAAGGAGAGGAATCCAAGCTTACTCTCCCCCTGCAAAAAGACTTGCAACTTCTGCTGAAAAATCCATGGATCCAGGATTGGACTCTTAAGACCCATCATTGAGCCATGGTAGAGATCATCCTCAAACAGAGGGATTGCCACTGCTGCTGCTGCCAACAGTGGTCCACAAAATATAGAAGAGACAAGAATTTATTGATGATAACTTTTATTGGACCAACTGTACAGAGCTGCAACTGCACATCATCCCCAGTAGCTAGATGTACTCAAGTTATATAAGGATGATCTTACTATGACTGCATGTCTTTATTTATTTATTTTTAGTGGATCTTGCAAAAAAAAGTCTGCTGAGAAATGCATCTGAAAACTCCTTCAGAGTATAGCAGCAGACTATTAAATTGATTTTTTGTACAGAAAAAGGTTTGGTTTTATGTTTCATTGTACATGTGGAGTGTTGCCTTCAAACACAATACATGGCTTGTTCTGTTCTAGAAAGTCTATGAAAGCAACATTCCTTAGATTTGATCCTGTGGTCTTTGTCTAACTTTACCTCCCTGATATATGCCAGCAAATCCTTCAATGACCATTACATGAATGACAATTTATGTTAGAGAAAAATGTGACAGCCCACAGCTTGAAGCCAAGATACAAAAAATATATATACTAGAACTTACTAAATTAACTTCCTTTAAAATGTTACTCAGAATAGATGCAAGGTGCAAGAAAATGCAAGATGCAAGATACAAGAAAAGATGCAAGAAAATGAGTTTGAGACTTTAGAAAGATAGTAGCTGCACTACTCTTTTAGTAAAGCAATGGGAATAATACATTTTAGGAATGCTTAAGAGAGCTGATTACTAGGGCTATGCGATACTTCAGTCCCTGATTTGATTCTGTGGAGATTCAGTTCAATTCAGTAGTTAAATCTCTGAATCCAAATCGAATCAGAGGACCCTTTAATCTCTCCAAATTGAATCAGAACCCTTGGAATCAATTTAGAGAGATTTGGAAAGATTTGGTGATTTGGACAAAGCCAGCTTTAAATGTTTTTTCTACATACCTCAAAGTACCAGGCAGCTCATGAATGCCGTGATACTGGGGCAGATGGAGCATCTCATAGGAGCATGGGGAGCTCCCCAGCATGCTCAGCAGCAGACCCAGAAGTGGACCGGAAGCATTTCTGGTCCACTTCTGGGTCTGTCAGGCAGCATGCGAGGGGTCCCCCTGCATCCCTCCGGCTCAGTGACTGGTGCCTCCTGGGTCTGGGGGGAAACCTGGGTTCCCCCCATGGCAGATCACTAAGCTGGGTATTTCTGGTCCACTTCTGGGTTCACTACCAAGCCTCTCCCCCTGCCCTGCCAGGATGCAGAGGGGAAAGCTTGCATGTGGTGGCTGCTGCCGCCATCCACCACCCCACTACATGTGTGGCTGCTTCTCCAGGACCAGCTGCCACTACTCCACCCCCTGCTGTTCAACCAGATGCCCCTCCAGTTTCAAAAATCCAGAATATTCAAATTTCTGGCAAGTGCTTGGTCCTGAGCATAATGGATTTATGAGGTTATAGTATATATATATATAGTTTCATAGTTTCATAGTTTGTAGGGTCGGAAGGG
>NW_017729032.1:165238928-165252590 GCF_001723915.1 Gavialis gangeticus
CACTCTGGGGTGGAGATCATCAGGACCAGCTGATTTAAATAAATCCAGTCCCTCCAGAAATTCCCTGACTAGATCCTTACTGACACTTTGGCCTAGGTGCGCCTCCCCTGGGGCCTGAGGGGGTCCTGTTGCAGGGGAATGATTCGGTCCCTGCTCAGGAAAATGGAGGCAAAGAAGTTGTTAAATAGGTTAGCTTTGTTGTATGACAACCAGATTTCCTAGCGTGTCTTGCAGGGGCCCTAGATTACCTGGTACCTCCTTTTTGCCTCCTATGTATTTAAAAAAGGACTCCTTGTTGTCCTTGATCTGGGTAGCTAGTCCCAGTTCCATCACTGCCTTGGCCTTCCTGACCGCCCCCTGAAGCTCCGAGCAACCACAGTATAATCCTCCCTGGTGATGGCCCCTCCCTTCCATTGGGTGTACACCTCCCTTTTAGTTAGGAGACATTCCTGGATGCTTCTGGAGAGCCATGGGGGCTTTGCACCCTCCTGCCCCCTTCAATCCTTTGGGCTTGGAGGATTGTCTCCTTAACGAGCGACCACTCTTCTTGGATACCTGACTCACCTCCCCTCCCCTCCGGGACCTCAGTGCCTCCCTGCTATTCTCCTTAACTCACTGAAGTCTGCCCTCCTGAAATCTAGGGCTTCTGCCTTGCTGCAGGCCTTGATGAAGAAAATCTGCATGTGAACATACTGGAGCACACATTGATTCAAGTCAATTGTAAAACTTCCATTGACTGCAAAAGGATCAAGGTATAGCTGATGAGATCTTAGTCATGATCAAACACAATTCAGCTTTGTTATAAACTTCTACCAGTATTACAACATCTACAGATTAACTGAATGCTGATTAAAGAGGTTCCTATCATGTTTATATTGCTAAAAGAAACTTGTCTCATTTATGTAAAGATATATGCAATTATCAGGAGGACATCAGGAGGCGCTACTTCACGGTCAGGGCGGCTAGAGTCTGGAACCAGCTTCCAAGTGAGGTGGTGCAGGCTCCCACCCTGGGGGTTTTTAAGAGGAGGTTGGATGACCACCTTACTGGGGTCATTTGACCCCAGTGCTCTTCCTGCCATGGCAGGGGGTCAGACTAGATGATCTGCTCAGGTCCCTTCCAACCCTAGAAACTATGAAACTATCATCCTGATTCACCAAACCATTCCCTGATGACTGAAGTTAATATCTGAACTAAGACATCTGGAAAAATAATGTATCCTATGTGGCTAATGGATGCATAGTCAAAATATTTGGATGGTTTGAATGAACTGCAACTGCCCTTCTACTGGATAACATGACATATAAGATTATAATGATTAAAGTTTCATTTAACTGAATATCACCCAATCAATTTAGCTCTTTTTATTTTCTCTTGAAGTAATCTCTGAACAAATTGAATTCCAAGAGCTGCCATATTTGAACCTAAATTTAATTAGCCTAAACAAGCTAGATGAAAAATGCTAAAGGATGTTTCTTTAAAATGAACTCAAATGCTCCTGGTTTATACAGGAAAAGCAAAATAAAAATTGAAAAAAAACAAAAATGTAGGGTAATATAAATACTGTTTATCTTTCATGTTAATGACTTTTTAAAGTACAAATGCAACCCAGAAATCTATTCTGACTTAGAGACAAATTCTGATAAATGTCAGATTTTTGAAAATGGAAGCGATGCACAACTACTCCCTAATTTTAGTTTTTACTCCCTTGTTACATGTTTCACTTTGAGCTACTGAAATGTTGATTGGTGTAAGTGCTAGCTTGAGTTTGAAGCAGTCATACCTGAGGTTAAAAACTTCTGACTGTCTTCCAGCAACACAGCTGAGACTTGCCACTAGAAGGCTAGTGAGCAGCGGCCTGACTAGGAGCTACAGCTGAGTGGCCACTAGAGGGCAGGTGAGTCAGGACAGGCTTCTAGGTTGGGGTGTGTGAGAGATGGGTTGTGGGGGGACACATGAAGCCAGAAGGCAGAGAGTTAATGGCATCCCTAAACTCCACCATCTGTGCCCTGCAACATGGCTATCCAGCATGTGGCCTGCAGGCTTTTTGCATGGAACAATTTACCAGTAGTACACTTAGTCCCCTGGCTCTGTTTTGCCCACAGCTGAATTTGGTGAGGGGCCAGCTCCTAGGGGTATAGAGCCATTCTGAAAACAGCCACTATATTAGGACCCTCAAATGTTTAGGGGATAAATGCACAGGTTCTGGATCTGCATCAAGTTTAGGTGGGAACTAATTGCTGATGTATCAGACTGGGTCAGTTCCACAAAAACCCTTAGCATGTATAGAATTTTAAAGTCAAACAGGGAGGTGCCTAGTTACTTTAAGCAGCTATAGCATTAGATGACAGCTGTGGAGGGGGGGTTGGATTGAGATTTTGAATTCAGGTACCTCAAGTATGTCTAAGTCCTACTTTAGGCACCAAAGACCTTTTCTAGATCTAGTCCTAATCTAGCATTATACTATATATACATCTAGCATCATTCTATATATGCTCAATTTTGTGACAACTAGCTGTTTGCTCCAATCCCCATCAGTCATATACCCCAAAGTCCCCACATTCATCTTCTCTCAGTCTCTTCACCTCAACTTTGATATATGACTATATTCCATGATACTCCTTCATTGTTTTCTTTCTACTGCCATATTCATCTGGGTCATTTCTTGCTGCATCATTTCCCCATTTCCTTTCCCTTAGGAATTTATTGTCCCCTCCTAACTCAATCTACCCACCCTCCCAAATTTTGGAACTATGAAAAAATGTTTCCAGTATAACATTATTCTCACTACTCTCACTATACCCATTTGTTTTATATTTTTAGGTTGTAAACTGTTTGAGATAGGAAGCATTTATTGCTATGTGCACTGATGCTAATAGACATAATTTTTAATAAAAATGAATTGCACTTTGTATGTAGTACTTTAAATTGATAGTTTAAGATAATTTTTAAAATGCATACATTTCAGTATTGGCTTCATATACAACTAAGCACAGATTTAGTTTATTGTTTTTAGTAGATTATCTTTACAATGTGATCATTCTATACTGAACATGTGGTCATAAAGCAGTGTAGGTAGGAAGGCCTTAGGTGCTAAGTAAAATACAGAGGCTAAAAAAAATCAAGCCATATTGATCATGATTAGATTGTCTTTAATGCTTTTTTATTTTGCACCGAACTCTGTATCTCAACAACATTATGCATTTATAATTGATATAGCAGGTAAATTACATTAATTAATTTTCCAAGCTAATTTAATTGTGTAAATTTTAAACAGATACTGACAAGGACATTTCAGTAGCGGTACAGTAAAAAGTAATTATTTTCAAAACAATTTTTTCTTTACTAGATTCAGATAACTCATAAAAATCATGATCATTGCTTTCATTAGCTGGCAAACATTACAACCTATGATTGACACTGCTATTTGTTTTTCTTTTCTCCTCTTCAGTTACTCAATGCAACCTACAAACTATTTTTGTTACTATCTGACATTCATTCCATCAATTATTTTGGTAGTTTTTAAAGTAGTTCTACCTCTAGTTCCCTGAAATAAGGCCAAACTAGTTCCCTGAAATAACGCCAAAGACTTGATCCCCCAAAGGAAATAAAATAGTCACAAGTTGTATTCTCTTTAATTCTAAATCCAGCATTTAGGCCCTCAAAAACTGCCCTCAACTGCTAACTAACCCTGTCAAATAACTAGCCTCAAATACACAGGTGATTACATTTCCAGTAATAAAGTTGGTTAGATCCCTGAAGTTCTGCTTCTGCTCCTGCCTTTAATTATATCTATCCTTTTTATCCAATGACTAATGAAAATGCTGAAACATCATGCAGAACAAAAGACAGAGCTGAAAATCAGGGAATCGTCCTTCTTGATCACACACACGGGGCACAGAAGCTACATCTGTTTGGCTTGTTCCTCTTGGCCCTACGCCTGAGTGCCCTATGGACTAGCTTTAATGGCTAGAAGGTGCTCTTGTCTCTAAATCATGCATAACCTAATGGTTAAATACTTGTCTGTGAACTGGGAGATTTGGTTTATGACCTTGGTCTCCATTGCCTTTGGCAAGTATCTTAATCATGAGACTAAAATGTGGAGTGATGCCCCTTCCCTCTCCTGTTCTACCTGTCCCCTGCCCACCCCTTTCCCCCCATCCTGAAATCCAACAGAATTTATGGGGATTTAGGCAGGATTACACACTTTTACCATCAGAACAGGATGGCCACAGAGGACAAATACCCATTCTGAGAATGTTCAGAAGTATGGATCCAGTTGCACTGTTGACAATGGGATCTGAAATCTGTGTAAGTGGCAGGAAAGTGCCTTTTTTGCACCTACATTTGGATGAACCTAGCACTTTTGAGTGAAATAGCATTTGGATCTTAGTCTCCAAAGGAATCTGAGGAGGAAAAATATATAATTTTATGAGCGCACACTACTCAAAATAGACAGATTTATTTTGCAAAGAAAAAATACATTTTCTTTTTGTACAGTACTTGAACAATGCAGTTGAATGTGTCAAGGCTGATCTCAAGTCAGAACAGTATAAGCTATGAGGACAGGCTACACAACCTTTATCAGTATAGCCTGAGGGACACAATGTAAGATGCTAAACTTTAATGGGAGTATATAAAAAGTTTAAAGGATACGGATAATGTCAGCATGGATTATTAGTGTTGACACAGCATATATGACAGGACAAGCGACAATACAATGTAAAATAAAAGGCAAAAGAGAAGTTCAGATTGAGTATATACAGTGAGACAAGATATGCTTTGACAAAGAGAATAACAGGTGCAGAATGGTTCTACAAAGCTAATAGCTGAACAAATATAAAGTCACTTTGGAAAAGGAAGGGAATTTTAGTTACCTTGTAATTTAGCTTCTTTGAAGACACCCTGCAGAGTTCTTATTCTTAGGTTTGAATTCCATAGCATTAAGCAAGTAGAACATCGAAACCTTCCCATCTCTCAGTCTAGTAATAGAAGTGTGAGTCCAACCTCCAGGTACTGCCATTGGATACATAGTCAGGTTTGGAACTTGGAAGGAAATAAAAGCTGCAAAGCAGAAACCCAGAATGATTTTAAAATCCACAATTTGAAAAAAAAAGGCAAATGAGACAAATGAAAAAGAACCAATATAGTTTTCCTTTCAAAGTTTAAGTCTAAAGTGAATATGTAAGACCCTTTCCAGAATGAAATGTACAGAAAAACAAATGTCAAGTTAAGCAACATTCTCTTCCTCAAGGATATCATCATTGCCACACTTCTATTCTGGAGAGTAAACAGCTCAAAGGATATTAAATGATAAAAAGTGTAACCATAATTACTAAAGAGAACCAGAATCTGTCCAAAGCTAAACCAAAATATGAACAAGACACTTTTAGCAATGCAATATATCGATGCTGGGGAAAAAGCCAGAAAACAATTAAAAAACTAGCTATTACCTATCTATTTAAAAACTCTGTGGCCCATTAAGACATCTAGATGTGGTGATTTTGAGTGTAGGGCCTTAGGTGCAATTCAAAAAGAAGAATTTGTGTTTTAGGCATCTACAACTGCAACAGAGTTCTCTAAGTGTATTTTGGTCCAGATTCATAGCAACTTGTGCTATGGAAGAGGATGCAGAAGATGGTCAATATAGCAAGCAGAGAAGGAATGTGTCTGGGGCCCCAACCCTCTCCTAGAGTTATGCAGAATTTATACTGTTCCCTGCTGACCTGACATGTATTTTGGGATTCAGTAACATTAACATCCAATTAGACATGCACAAAGAAAGTCATAATTTTATACACATTAGTTTTGTGTGTGATTTGAATGAATCTCTCAATGAAAGCAAAGCCTAGCCCTCACCTTGAGCTTAACTACTGTTTTTGGCACCGGATTTGGACCCAGCCCCTATACCTTTGTTTCAGGTGAGCACAGCCCTCAGGCTGAACACAACACCTGCCGGTTGATAATAGGCAAGTTTATTGATACAAAGTGATAACAAAAAAGCAACAATACAAACAATCAAACAATTTTATATTTACCAATTCAAGGACTGCTATCAGAGTCAACATACATCTGGTCAGGATGCAGGCTCCACTCCAAGGCTTTCTCCCTTAGGTGTCAGCAGTTTGGAGGTGGGATGACAAGGCCCACAGATCCCAGACAGTGGGGTGCATGAAATAGGCTGCTGGTATGCCCTCAGTCCATGGTTGCCTCAGGGACCCTTCCTGGGGCATGGGGACAGGGATGGGGACCCCTCTCAAGGAAGAAAAGGAGGGACGGGGGGGACAAGAATGAACAGGGAAGGACAGCAAAGAGGGGCAGGAAGGGATGAGAAAGAACAGGGAGGGACTGGGAGAAACCCTTTCTTAATCTCAAATTTCTGCTTTTGTTTTTTCCTTCTCCTTTGATGACTCTGGATGACTTCATCCATGGCTATCTCTGGTTGGTTGTCTTTCTCTGGTCACACATCCACTTACCCTTCTGGGCCTTCTCCTAATTTGGTGTATTCCCCCAAAACCAGGACTCAGTCCTCCTGCTGCTCTGCGGCCTTGTAGCTGATGTCACTTAACTTGTGTTATGGGACAATATGGTACATACTTCTTTGTTTCCCAGGCTGTGTCCTTGTTGTGTTAGACAACTTGTCTGCTTTGAAGGCTGTGATTTCATGTTATGACATGCCCCCCTCAATATTCAGGCTGTATCCATCTGTTGGCCTTGTGCTAGACAGCCCATCTACTTTCAGGGCCATGAGAAGCTGTGTGTGTGTCTCCCAGGCTCTTTAGAAATCCATTTAACCCC
Organism: Gavialis gangeticus; assembly: GCF_001723915.1. Taxonomy (NCBI): domain Eukaryota; kingdom Metazoa; phylum Chordata; order Crocodylia; family Gavialidae; genus Gavialis; species Gavialis gangeticus. Next base: position 165,245,727 of record NW_017729032.1, read on the forward strand.
TGCTGCCCATCTCAAACCTTTATAATACATATATTTATTTATAACTATAAGCCAATTCCTCCCCCAAAACAGACTTTAACTACCATTTTTAAGCCAACTCTGTAAGGTTGTAAGCAGCTCTTTATTATTACTATCTGTTATCTCATGTTATTTTTCCACAAGTTCCTTGTGTATCTTCCCTTTTTTTCTTTGTTTACACGGATTCTTTCTCCCCTCTAGGAAAAACAAAGTAAGTGGCCAAGTTGGAGTTCTCTCACAAAAAACAATTATGTGAATGTGTGTGTTGTACTGGGGTGTGTGTAATGCATTTTTATTACTCACTATTTATTGGCTGAAAAAGGTTGTATCAGGTTGCTACTTGAGTTCCTGAAAGACTAGTGTTGGGGATCTTACTTATTAAATTCATTCACAACCTTGGGATAAATAACAGACAAGTGCTGATGAAGTTTCCTGATGACATAACTTAGGGGGCATCAGTACAAAGAAAGATTAGGGTATCACACAAAAAGAGTCGGATGATCCTCAGCACTGGAGTAATAGAAATGGGAGGAATTCAATAGTAAGGAGTCATGTACTTAAAAAAATAGAAACTTCTACTAAAACCTAAAAGCTCATCAACTGGAAACAACTGAGTAGAAGGGCCTGGAAAACTAGCTGGTCAAAGAATAATAATGTACCAACAATGTGACACAGAAGTTTAAAAAGACAAATCTAGTTTTCATCCTGGCCTGAGAAGGCATCAAGCAAAGTATTCTAGTAGAGATAGGAAACTATTCAATGTGATGGTAAAAGGCTCTGCTGAGACCTCATGTGGAATACTGGGTACAATTCTGATCATCCATGTCCATGAAAAATTAACTAAAAAACTGATCACATACAACTGGAGATCCTATCATACAAAATAAGACCAGGGTGACTTAATTTAACCTAGAAAAAGCTAATGAAAGCTAATAGTTGGTATGATTATTATCTATGAATGCAGAAACATTGGTAAACAGAAGGGAAGCACAAGAGATATAAAAACTAAAGGATAATGTTAATACAAGAATAAGTGGGTATAACCTGGTTATGTGTATATATATGTACTGGAAATTAGAATTGCTCTAATCATTAAAGTAATCAGATTCTGGAACTACTTTCCATTTGACATAGTGAGGATAAACTACCCAACTCCCTTCAAGATGGAGTTAGATAGCTTCTGAAAGGTTTATATGATATAGTATATGGATTTAGACTTGATGACCTAGTGCTGCATATGAAAACTGAAAGCTTGGACAGCATCTCTGGCATAAAAATACAAAACAGTGGCTGGGGCAAAACTGGACTGAGGTAACAAGAGTGCCACATGAAAATCAAACCCTGCTCATGGCTTGCAACCCATTAGGCACTGAGACAGTGGAGCGCTTGCAGCACCCAATACTAGACCCATGCCATAAAATAATAAAAGTGGTTAAAATTGTTGGCAGAGTTGTGACGCACTTGTCACATACATGTACCTAAGAATGTCCTTTAAAGAAAGGCTGAGCCGATGAAGGCAAGGAAACTGCATATGCCTTTCAATTTAATATCCATCTCAAAGGAAACTGGAAAAAGGAGCATTGAATATAGGGAGAATGTTTTGCATGTGACATCTTCACATTTCTCAAAACAGGCATCCAATGTGACTCTAAGAGGTATTAAAAATGTCTGATCCATTCAGTGTATGTCTAAAGTTATGAGCTACTGCAAATGTGCCCCATTGATAAACAAATACCCAAAAACAAGTTTGGTAACACCTCTAATATCCTGTATGACACTCAAGGCCCATCATCTGTGATCGACCTATAATTGCATGGGCTGCAGAAACACACACTCTTTACACCTAGACAATCAAGAACAGGATCCAGGCAATTAACAATTACGGTATGATAATCAACCTTTTCCTCCCTGTTTTGTTCAGACTTTAATTGGCCAACCATTAAGGAAAATGCTTTGCAGAAACAGTATAAATCTAAGCAGATTTGTCGACAAAGTGTGTGCAGTCCATACCAGAGGCCATCCTGCCACCCAGCCAACAAGTGAAAGACCCATGCTTTGCATCCGTACAAGAACTGCTTCCTGCCTGCATCAGGTAAAGATCTTGGTGCAGCTAAGATAATAGTAAGGACTAATAGTTTATTTTATATAGGGAAAGAGTCTTTTCTGTCATTTAGTTTTGTAACTTGTTGGTAGTTACTATAGCAAGCCTTTCTGCTATTCATCAACCGATTGTTGTGTCAATTCATAAAGCACTAGGTTAGAAATTTGGTTTTTAAGTGCAACACTAGGAAGTCTCTTCTAGTCCTACATTATTCCTCAGATTATATAAAATATGAGCTTGATATCAAAAGGGAGACTGATGGATGATGATTACAAAACTCCTGTTGGAGATGTGCATTTAGATTTTGTTCAATCGGCAAATATTAGAAGTGAACATAGGATTGTTACATCCTAAATGAGAACTCAGTTGCATAAAAGGTGTCCTCTCACCTAGTTTTGTTAGTGGTGTCTAAGTCTAGCCCATTTTCAGTTTTTATGAAAAGTACACAGAAAGGAAACAACAACATATTCCATTAAAATAAAAAAGAATATTTGTGGGCTTTTGTTTGTTTTGGTGAGAATAAAAACAAAATCTTCTCAGTCCTGAATAATTTGATGTCTTTTCTTTACTTCCCATAACTGGAGTGGCTGGGTGAGAGCCTAGGGCCACCTGTTACCTGTTCACAGGCAGCCCTGAACAGGCAGCCCTGTTCTACAGTAACAGAATAAGGGAAACACTGATTCATATCTGCACTCTTAATGTTGTTACTTCACTTAGGGAAGAGGCTGGAGATACAAGAGTAAATCAGGATTTTCTTCTTATTGCTAGTGCTGGTGGTGGCCTCATTATGCCATTTGCTTTTCTTTCTGTTTTGCTGCATAAGAGAGTGATCAGGGCAAGGAATAAGCAGAGTCTGTCACAGCTTGTACTGAAGCTCCTTCCTCCATGTTGCTTCCAGTCTACAACTTTTTTTTTTATTATTTTATTTAGTCTTTTCATAGTAGGTTAGAATTAGCCATCTTACTTTCAGTGTGGTGAAGGGGTTTGTTAACTTATTACAAATAATAACCATTATGGATGCTGTTAAGAGTCTGTGATATGATTATATGCTTTATATATAATAACAGATAGCCACTGTCCCCAAGAGTTTAGCATCTAAAATAATAGGTGGTGAATGGGAAGTAGTATGACCACATTTTAACATAACTAATGTTGTTCATAATTCCTAGGCACAATACTAGCCTTAATGATAACAACTCATCACACGCTTACTTGTTGTCAGTGTCCTGTAGGCATACCTGTGTACTTTTCCCATAGTAGAGATGGATTTATGGCCCTATCTAACTCAGTTGAAACCTCCCTTTGACTTCAGTAGAGCCATGATTTTACTACAGCAAAAGCTTTGTTATCCAGCACCCATGGGGAATGGGGGGTGCCAGATAACCAAATATGCCAGTTACCTGAGAGGCTCAAACAGGCATCTTTGCCTGTTCGGGCCACCTCCCCTCCCCTCCCACCATGTCTGGAGTGCTGCTGCCCTTCCCGCCACATAGCCACCCCTTCTGCCGTATCAGTGTGCTGGAGAACAAGGAGGGAGGGCCTGCACAGGCTGCTATGCCCCAGGCCTTGGGGGCTCAGTGAAACCAGAAGTGCCACAGTGGGTACTTCCGGTTTCACTTTTACCTTACAAGCCAGCATGCCAGTTAATAGAGCATGCCGGTTTGTAAGGTTCTGGATAACGCGGCTTTTACTGTATAAAGGTGTAGAAATAGTTAGAATAGGGTTTTTTTTAATCAAAAGTATGGCATTTTAGGACATTATTTTGATATTGCCAAATATTGTTCCAGCTTCTGCTACTTGGGATTTTTCAAGTTATCCTTTATGAAATCTTTTCTTTCATTCTGAATTATTGCTTATTTACTGTGTGCAATCCAAATTAAAGTTAAAATTTATATTACGCATTCATTGTTGTGCCTTTCATTAAAGCTAATTTAATTAATGACTTAGTCTATCATTCTTTATTTTGGAGGTACCTAAGTGCCTTTACCAGTTATCTTTGCCCTTTTTATTACCATATTAACTTACCATTCTGTCACAAATATGTAAGTTTCCTGAGTCATTATTTTCCACAATCAGTAACTATTTATTTAACTGTAACACATTTGTGCTGCTAAAAAATTCATTTTTAGAGAAGGGAAAAGAAAAGGATGCTTTGGGTCTTACAAATCAAGATATCCTTTTCTCCATTTAAATATCTTACACATCCTTTAATATTCCATATTTTATTATATTTATCATTAAAAATGTCTTGGGGGTTACAGTTATCACATAGTGAGAAAAGTATATAGCCTGACCATCTCAGCTTTTAATTCTGTTTCCCTCATAATGTCTTTAAAATACCATTCAGATAAACTTATTACTTTTATAATTCACTATTTAGAAGCCTAGCACTTAGAGTTGTTAAGTTGTAAAAACGGATGAACAGATTTTTCTTTCTTTTTCCACTGACTGACTTTAAAATTTCTGTGGTTTTGTCCTTCCCCAACCCTATTCTCCTTGTCATTATTTCCTCAGGGATACCCAGTTCTGCTTTTCCATTACTAAGAGAAAGATGGAATTCCTGGCAAATCTTCTTTTTTTCTCATGACCCGGTAGCTGACTGGCCTCTGTGATGTTGTCAGGTACCTTTCATCCCAACTTCTTCTGTGTGAGTGAGAGCAATGATTGGTTTAGAAAGCAGTACTTCTCTTTAGTCAGTGGTTCTTGCTTCAACAGTGAATGGAGAATAATTACTTAACTGAGATGCTATTAGCTCTACCTGAAGTCAAGAGGGCCTAAGAGGACTCTGAAGAGCTAACAGAAGCACAGCTTCATTCTGTGTGAGGTCAAATATCATGGAGCTGGTTTAGATACATTATCCAATTCAAACCAGAGTGGTTTGACCAAATACAACTTGTAGAGATAATTTAGAGCTGTTTTTTTGTTTTTCTGTTTTGTTTTGTTTTATATATATATATACCAACCTAACCAGGCGCAAGTCTACCAAGGTGAGGACAAAAGAATGGATTTGTAAAGGACTAAAACAAGATACTATATGTTTTCACAAGTTTGTATAATGATAACTGTAGGCTGAGTTCAAACTGTCCACCATATATGGGGGGAAATCATAACAGAACACCAAAACAAGAATAACTGACTAACAGAAAATATCATTTGGAGAGCAAACTCTGAAAATAAATACTGCAAAATATTCTAAGCCATTCCCTACTTGTGTCATATTCTATACACAAGCCTATACATGTGCTCCGTGATCCATTTCTCCGTGAAAGCATTAGAGTGTAATGCTGATTTGCTCTTTCCATCTCAAAAGCTATCCGGATGTTGGCTAAGACTCACTTCCCATGCAATTAACAAGAGCTGCAGCTTTTCTAATAAGAGGATGCTCTGCCACAGGGGCACACTGTCTCTAGAAATGTAATGGCACAAAAGTGCTGCTTCAGTATGAACATCTTTGCCTCATAACATTTCTGTTCTTTTTTTTTTCTCTCCTTTCCTCCAACTCATTAAAAAGCTTTCTATTTTGCTCAATATAAGGATCATTTAGGAGACATCCACACCAAATAATCTACAAGGTACCTATGGGAGACATCCATAAAAGTGATTTATGCAATTAAATAATTTATTGCTATATGTGAAAGAACAATTTCTATTCTCATTTCATTTTCCTTGCTCAAACTGTTTGATTTCATTATGCTCTTATGTGGAAGGATTATTTTATACTACATTTAATGTTGATGTAATAGCTGTTTAACATATAGTAATGGAAAACTATAGAATACTATTGAAAGATCAACTGTTTGATAATTAAATAAACACTTATGCTCATATACTTACGAACAGGGATCCTAGTTTTCTCTAACAAAAAAAAAATTCCCCAATTTTTGGGTTAAAAAAGGTTACCCAAAATCCACATTTTTCTGTGATTAAAATTACACACCACTAATACAGACATATACACATGTGTGTATTAGTTGTGTTTAATATTAATACACACACACACACACACACACACAATGGTGTTTAATTTTGAGCATGGAAAAATGTGAACTTTAGGTTCCTTTCTTAACTAAAAAATTGGGGATTTTTTTTTTAAATGAGACAGAACCCAGATATCCCTGCTTATGAAGCACTGAAATACTATAGGCACAGATGGTTAAAGTGCTGGGGCTTTTTTCCTGAACACACAAAAATAAAATATGAAGGTTAATTATTCAGTGAGAACTTCTTTTTAAGTTATCAATTGGGCGTAGAAAACTAATAAAAACTAGATGTTTCTTGCCTTAAAATCATGACTTCTGCATAAAAACAGATGTTTCTCAATGGGATTCACTTAATTTCTGAAATTGAACTGATGTGGTGCAAAGTATAAGCTTATACATTTAGGGCCAGCTTTAGATACCTTGCAGATATAGAACAACACCTTACAGCAAAAAGACAGTCCATAAACTTTTGTAGAAAAACTTATAATTTAAAATAATGAGTAAGAGTTCCCCAGAACACAAGAAATATGTCTGTAAAAACTCTTTTACAATTTCAGTGGCATGACTTACAGTGGTGACCTTCAGCATGTATATAAGTATTGGAAACTGGTCCACAGCAATTTTCTGAAGCATCATCGCCCACCTGCCCAAAGTGTTCTTGGTGGAAGAGGAACTGATGGTATTTCAGACCATAGAAGACTCAGATGCAGTTCTTTCTAGTTCCCAGGGAGATCTGAATCCAAATTTTCTCCCGCTCCAGGGAAG
>NW_017729032.1:165257590-165279666 GCF_001723915.1 Gavialis gangeticus
TGGTCCACAGCAATTTTCTGAAGCATCATCGCCCACCTGCCCAAAGTGTTCTTGGTGGAAGAGGAACTGATGGTATTTCAGACCATAGAAGACTCAGATGCAGTTCTTTCTAGTTCCCAGGGAGATCTGAATCCAAATTTTCTCCCACTCCAGGGAAGTATGGCATCAGGCTAGATATTCAGTGATGGTGGTAGTACCATCCTCATTCTTTTCATCTGAATATGTTCCACTTTGCTCTATGTTATATACAGAGCCTGGGTGCCCAACCTGGATCCTATGAATTCTAGTAGTTGACTAGAAACATAAAAAGGAAACCCCCTAAAGTTCAGTGTTGTGATGCCTAATATTTATTTGTAGATATAATTCTAAGACCAATACTTAAAAAATATATTTATCTGCAAATAGATAAATGTGGCAGAATGTTCAGTGATTATTATTATATTTCCACTAAGGAATTAAACTACCAAAAAGCATAAAATAAACAGGTAAAACGAAGTGCCCAAAAGAGCAATCTAGATGCTGAGCAGAGAGGCGCCTACATCTAGCTAACTGATATTAGGCACCTATGACCTCATGTTTTAGACACATTTTAGCATCTCTGGCATAAGCCAGTACATCTAACTTATACTGGGTGCATCTACACATGCAAATAATCCAAGAACAATTTACTCTTGAGTAAACTACTCAAGAGTAAATGCTCCCAGGCATGTGTCTACACATGCAGAGATGCAGCAGTAGATTTTCTTCTCATAGCAGCAGACTGCTCCTGCTTCCTGTGGCCCTGCAACTGGCTCCTTCAGCAGCCAGGGGGAACTCTTAGCTCCCCCTGGGTGCTAGCCCAGGGGCCAGGAGACAGCTATCTCCTGGAAGGGCCTGGGACATTGCTCCCTACCCCCAGGAGCTGCCTGCTGCCGGGGCAGGTTCTACCATCAGAGCCCAGGCAGGGATAATGTCCCCCCTGCCCTGGCAGAAGGGAACTTCTATCCCTTGCTCCATGATTGTGGGGTCTGGGATGGGAGATTCTTCTCTCACAGCCTGAACCCCACAATCATGGAGCCAGTGCTGGGAGATACTTCTCTCCCAATGCCAGCTTCACGGTTGTGCAGCACATAGACTCCTCCAACCCATCTCCACAGCATGGCTTCCTGGTGGTTGTTCAGTCCCAGCACTTCAGCCATCATCAGCTGAACCCATATGGGATAGAGCGTGATGCCATGGGTTTTATAGCTATAACAGTGATAAGCTGCTATTGCCATGGTGCCACTAGGAGGTGACTCCATGCTGGCCACAGCTGCCAACTTTCCTGGTGCAGCACAGCTGTGGTGGCTAATTGTGGCAGGTGGGTAGGTCAGCTACTCAGTACTCTGCATTATTCCCCATCCCATGTGGAAGCTGCTGATGACCATGGTGCCAGGACTATGCAGTGCCAACAGGAAGCCAGATGGGAGAGCATGGTGCAGTGGGGCAGAGAAGTCTATGTGCTGCCCAACTGGTCCCAGCTGCGGCAAAGCAGAGGGGTGTGGGGCACAGCCTTCTCTCCTCAGTCTCACAGGGGCAGCCAGCAGGCTGGTTTGGATCTATTAGCATCTCTCTAGCCCCAACAGCCCTCAACAGCTCACCAAAACTCATTAAGTGGCCCGCCACTCAAAAAATACCCACTCCACCCTCCCCCTGGCTTAATGGTTAGATCAAAGCCCAGTGTTGGAATACAATTGTAACATGTAGGTCATATGTCATTGACTGAATGAATCTTCAAGAGAAAGCCAAAAGATTCTCATTGAACAATTTTCTTTTATGCACTAAGCTGGCCCAACTAATTCTAACTAGTGTAATCAAGAAGATGACATACTATTTTCAGGAAACGGTCGATATACCAGGAATATCAGATTACAATGACTTTAATGGGCACTGAATCAGACCACTCATTATCATTGCACATGAGCTATCTTTCCTTAACCATTACTTGTCAACATTTTTATTAAATATAGTCATTGGCCACAACTGGTTATAAAAGGATACAATACAATTTTTCTTCAGAAATCACCAATATCATGATTATTTATAATCTCTAAACTAAATGGTTTCAAATGCAAGTTTCAGTAACCAAAGCAGAATAAAATCTAAAAATGATTCATAGTTATTTATTTATTTGATTTTTATGCTGCTCTCCCCACAACAGGCTGAACTAAATTGTTGGTCCTCAAATCATGTGGGATGAGAATGATGTGTCTGTAAAGTAGGTAAAAAACTAACTCATCACCAAAGATTTTGGGTGACTCCATTTCTGGTTGGAGACAACCTGGATTCACTGTGTCTTGCACTACCCCAAAGGGTTCCACCACACAACCCTTTACAGATATAACATGACGGCAATAGAGGGAAAAAAAAACTATTAAGCACAAGGACATGTGTGGTCTAGACTAAGGGTTAGTTACCTGAAGACAGATGTAATCCAGAACAATTCCCCAGGGACCTGGGATCTTCATGGGTCTGGTGTTGGAACTGAATTCAGAAGCTGTAACTGAAGTTAGGACAAGCTGGTGTCAGAAGCTTCAGCTGGAAACAAGGTAAGCTGAGTGTTAATCGTGATGAGAAGCCAAAAGCCAGAGATGAAGGTCAAACCAGAATCATGATCAGAGAACCAGGATCAAGGAATGCCAAGGGTTTTACTCGAGTTGAAAGCTGGAGTTGCAGCCAGGAGTCAAAACCAGAAGATCAGCAAGGAAGCACACTGAAGGTCAGAAGCTTCAGAATTTTGGCCATTGCTTGGACCAGGAGACTGTGGACTGAGCCTGGCTCAGTTGGGACCATGAGGATTTGCCCTGATATCTTGAATGGGACTGGCTGGGTCCAAGGTTCTGGCCTGGCCTCATTATAAAAGTGTCTTTACAGCTGCCATTGTCACAGCATAGTCTTTACAAAGGATTTTGTCCACAATTGATAGGCTTTGGCACAGGTTGTGCTCTATCTGCCTACTTTCTCAGTTAAACTGCCTCAGTGAGAGTGGATGCATAGTTGCCACTGTGTATTTGACTGAGATCAGTGCGCTGCTCCACAGTTCAGCCAGGTCAGTACAATGTAGCTGTCAGGAGCAGTGGGATTATCTCCAGGACAGTTCTGGAATCCTATTGACAGTAAGAATCTCTGGGGGCAGACCACCATAACTGGACCATCACTGCAGTGGTGGCATTGGAGAACAGGAATCTGTGCCTCTTTACTAAGACAGTCATCTTAACAACACCCCCAGTGTTTGGGAACTCTATTTTGGGCAGGTGCAAAACATGTTGTCCAATGTGTGTGCCTTTTTTGTGTGTGTGTAGTACAAATCAACAAGATTTGTCTTTGTCATTCTTTCTTTTTGGAAATGGCAAGAACTGAAAGTCCCAGTGATTGAATTCTCTTCTCAAAGAAATAATTTTTGATGCTGCTCCATTGTAGCCTCTATGCCAGGGGTGCGGAATTATTTTGACTGGAGTTTTAGTGAGCTGTCGAGGGCTCAAAGAGCTGTAAGTTTAACAATTTTTAGATAAAAAAAACATATACTAAAAATAAAACATCTATTATAATCAATTTTATTTAAAAAATATTTCCTATGATTTATTTCAGATACGTCATAGACATTAGGCCTGGAAAGGACCTCAGAAGATCATCAAGTCCAGCCCCCTGCCCCAAGGGCAGGAGATCAGCGAGGGTTAAAAGATCCCAGCAAGATAGCCATCCAAGTGTTTCTTAAAAGAGTCCAGAGTAGGTGCTTGCACCACCTCTGGAGGCAGTCTATTCCAGGCCTTGGGGTCTTGGACAGTAAAGAAGTTTTATGGGTTTTTTTTAATAGAGTACATAGTGACAATTGCATAATAGTTCAAAATAAGGATTTATTTTTGCATATTGTATGCGAGGGGCTGGGGATGTGTTGAGGGAATGGGGGAGGTGTGGCTGTGTAAGGAGGTGTGTGCATGTGTCAGGGGTTGCCTTCCTACTAGGTCTGGGAGCCATCCAGGGGTGGGGTGGGGTGGGGCAGGAGGAGTGTGCAGCAGAGCTCACCAAGGCACCATGGCACAGATGATATCTGCCCCCTCCCCCCCACTATCTGGCCCATGGCTACCCCACAGTGCTATGGATGGGGCTGAATCCTGCCTGTTCCCACCTTGAGCAGCCCACGCTGTGCTGCCACCTGCACCCAGCCCTGACTCTGGCCCTAGTCCCAGGCAGCATGCACAACTTCCCAGCAGGGCTATTTGCATTGTGGCTGCTGCTACTCAGGTACTGCTTAGCTCATCCTACCTCCAATGGCTTCTCCTGTCTATCATTGAGATAGATGATTTACTGCAATGGAGCTACACTAATCTAAACTTGGCTACTGATGCAGCTTTTAACAGATTATAAAGCCACATGGCCAACAAAAAGTATCCTTGGTATCTATCACCAAATCTCTTAAAGAATGCAGTGGAGAGAGGACAAAATTTAGTTATCTAAAGTTATGTAAGCATTCATGTTGAAAAAAAGAAAAGAAAAATATATAGCTGGACAATATGGATTTGCTGCTTTGGCAGCAGTGCCATATGCATAACGGAGTCAAACTAATGTTATTCAAATACAGGGAGCTGCATTAGGGAAAAATAGTTTAGCCACATTTTGTGAATTACCATGCATCTGAAACTCAACCTTCAAATAAACAGAGCTACCAAGCATGAAAAGATGGCTTTAAATCACTCAAAAAAGCATCAGCATGTAATTGTTACTCTTATTTATTACTATTAAAATAATGATGCAGTGCTTGGAATTATACAATACATGTATAACAATATTGCGCTGCAACTAATACCAATTTATGCAGAGCACACACATTTCTGTGAGCATTTTAAATTGATTCCAAATATTTCATTTCCATTCTGGTTTTTCCCTTCACCCCTGTGCTACCATAGCCTATTAACATGCTTCTCAAATCAGTACAACACCAGAAGGTGTGTTCTGTCAAAGGTCTTGAATATATTCCTCAATAAAGTAATTGGCATATCATGTTCCGGAGGATTATTCCCTTACCTCTGTAGGTAGAATCAAACTACTGTTTTTGCATAGAAAGTAATACTTTGAATTAATCTATTACAAGAAACATAGAGAATATTCCTGTTTGAAACTGGCACTGTTCCAGACAATAATCATTGCTAGGGGTTCTCACTGACTATAAATGAATATATATTTGCTGCATTTACTATATTATTACTCTTCAGAATTCAAATCTCCTTCCCAACCCCTTCCCTTCCAGTTTATCAAAATACGTCTGTGTATTTTCTCCAATATTTTTTCCAAAATCCACTGCCTCTCTGGGTCCAGGAAACCTAAGAAAGGAACAGAAAGCATGAGCAGAAACCTTTCACTTGACATGCCAAAATGGCAGTTTTCCAGCAGCAAAAGTGGCATTTTTGGCACTAACACATGGTTGGCAATACTGCTTCCTGTTGGCACTGGATTTATGACCCAGATACTTTGTTCCAGGTAGACCCAAATTCTCAGACCAACCACGACTTCTTCCTTTTGATAATAGGCAAATATTATTGATATACCCCGATAGAAGGTAAGAATAATGCAGGAAAAGCAAACAAAATAACACCCTCCCTTTTCCCTGTATAGTTATGGCTTTAAAGTGCTTTCTGTGCACTTACTTGAGTGATAAGTTTAACTTCTCTACCTAGAAATATACTTCTAATTAGGGTTTAGTGAATGGCTGAGTGCAGTGCTGATTTTTTTGCCATTCACTGATGTAATCTAGGGAAAACTGTACAGGCAGACTGTGCAATATTCTGGGATTAACTGTCATTACCTTTCATTTGGGATTTTTTTTTTTAAGGATTTATTCTAGGACTATGGCCATGGGCATCTGTATGATTGCAGTTTCTCCTAGGATAAAATTGTTTATCCCAAGATAAGTATGATATCTGTTTACAGCCACAGGGTCATTTTTTGCCTGGTGGCTCAGGTCTATATAATCCACTTATAACATTTTTGTTCCTACATTCATTTTACATGCTTTATAGCTTCAAAACATATAGGGAAAAAAACTCACCACAAATTTTCTGATCAATTTAAAGCAATATAGCATGCAATAATATATGTGATATATTTCAGGTATGATATATTTTAACTATACATGTTATTAATATATTTTAGTGCCAAGTTAGTTAATGTTCCACTATTATCTAAATAATGCTGAGGTTTCTTACTCACGGTGTGTCTACACATGCAAATAAACACAACTACATGTAATGATCATTAAGCTAATGCACATTAAGCAATGTTTGGCAGGTGTCTACACAAGTTAGTTCCAAGTCCCTGCAGCACTGCCATATACCCCCGTAGCCACTTGGGGCAGCTCCAGCCTCTGGCCACATGTCTATGAGCACTTAGCAGCCATGTTGAAGCCAGACTCAACTGTCAGCACTTGGCAGCCATCTTGGAAACTCTGATCCCTGGCCAGCCCCTTCCCTTCCCAGGAGTTACGTGCCCAGTGCAAGGGTAGCATGCGGCAGCTCCCTCCTTGTCCATCCTGTCTCCGTGCATCAGGGCTGCTCCAGTCTCTGTCCCTGCCAGTGATGCCCAGTGCCCTGCTGCTCCAGCCTGTCCCCTGCCACTGACCAAGCCAGCCACCACTATTGACCAGTGCCCTACACTTCTGCTGGTCATGCTGATGACCCTGCTGGCCCAAATCCCTCTCCCTTTTCCTGGCCCCAAGAGAACCACACACTCACCAGTGGGGGCAAGAACACCTACTGTGGGAGGCCCTGGCTGACCCCCTCCTCCTGCATTCCCTGCTCCAGCCCACCTGCCTCACTAACCACACACACCTTACACCCTGCCCACCCTCAGAACCACTCTCAGGACACACTCATTGTCAAAACAAAATACCTTTATTATCATCACAACCCTCTCCCTTCCCCCCTCTACAAACAGTGTCCCTCTGCCACACTGCTTATCCACCAACAATAAAAAACCTACTTACAGGTGGGAAACTATATACATATTGAAAACTATTTACTATACTTTGGGTGTTTAAGCCAAGAGGTGGGAAACTATATACATATTGAAAACTATTTACTATACTTTGGGTGTTTAAGCCAAGAGTGGGGGACTAAGGAGGGTGGCTAGAGGCCAGAGCCCTGGGGCAGGCACCCAGCACCCTAGCCCTTGGCTATTCCCCCACAGATCCAGGGGCCACAATGACCCCAACAGGTGGTGGCCTCATGTGTGGCTGGGTCTTCAGCCATGTGATGTAGGGGAGAATGGTGGGTCTGGGCTCAGGCAGCTGGCAGCAGGTCTGGGGCAGGGGCCAGGACAGAGGGTCTGGTGGGCAAGAGAAGCCCAAGGACCTCCTTTCAGGGCCAGGTGGGGGGCCTGTGGAGCATGGGTGGGAGCCAGGCAGTAGGGGAAATGTGCACGGCTGCCAGGGCCAGGAAGGTGTCCATGGCCTGGTGGGTGGTGTACCCCTGCTGCCAGAGCTAGTCCACGCTCTCCCACTCAAAGATCTCTCTATAGGCCCAGTGGTCCTCCTGGGTGAAGTCCTTTGCCCACCAGGCCCGCTCCCATGCCACTGGAGCAACTGCTGAAGCAGGATGGTTTGGGTCCTGGTGCACCACTGGCACAGCTGGCACATACGGGTGGCTCCAATGGTGGGTGGGGCTGGTGGGCTGTTCCCTACATCCAGATGTTGGCACTGTGGAGGCAAAAGACAGAAGCCTTTTGTAAGAGTTTGGAATATTTCAGAGATAGGTTACTCTGCACCAGAGGTCTTGCACTACCCAGCCTCAGATCAGTGGTCAGCTCTGCATGGGACCGTGGTAAGTTGGATAAGCAGGCCTGGCCCCAGGCAACTGCCAGATGAGCTCCCCACATGCTCTCCTGGGGCCAGCAGCCCACTGGGTGCTGGCTGGAAGCAGCTTACCTCTTCCACCACCTTCCCAGGGTGGGACAGACCAGGATCAGACACTTTACCCCTGCCCCTCTTCTCTGCAGGTCAGCTGCTCTGCTGCACTGCCTCCCAGCCCATGGTGCCTGGTCTTGGGGTACAGAGGGCTCCCAGATAAATGGGGCAAGTGGTTAGCTTCACCCCCACCCTCCCGACAGGGGACCTCTCCAGGGAGGAGCCCCAAGGTCAGTCATGTCACCACTGTACCCTGAGTGTGCCCCTGCTGCATGTGTCCCAGCCTGTACATGAGGAGATGTTTGTTCAGGTGGAGGGGTGCCTGAGCCAGTATGCCCTGCTGCTGATCCAGCTGGTGCCCCAGGCATACCTGTGCTCCTGGTTCAGGACCCTGAGCTATGCCAGTGCATGGGGCAAACCTGGGCTGCCTTGCAACTTTTGCTACCACTTGGAGGGCTACCTGTGGCAGCACTACACATCCCTGCCACCCACTGCTGAGGAGGCCATCACCGCCGGCATCAACACCTTTCTTGGCATGTGAGAGACCCTTTTCTGCCCAACTCCGGGTCTGGTCAGTAAAGTTTTGAACTGTGTCCGGCACATCTGTGTGCTGTGGGGTGGGGAACTTGGGGCCAGGGGAGTGTGGATGCACCAGGCACAGAGCAGGGGCAGGGCCCAGAGCCAGGGGTGGAACTTGGAGGGCCCTCCCCAAGTATGGAATTTACCACATGTCTGGGGCTGGTAAGGTTGGCAGCTCAGTGCAGAACTCCCCATCGGCAAAGGAGACTGGCTGCACTAGCTGCTCATGGCTTATGGTATGTGGTGGGTCAGCGCCCAGCCAGAGCACCCCTCAAGGAGGGGCTGGTGGTATTGCTGTCAGCTGGCGGTGGCATGGCCAGCTGCTCCTCATGCCAGGGTCTGGGGCTGTACTGAAGGGCAGAGAACTGCTGGGCATAGCTTTCCAAGCTTTCAGTGGATACAGAAGCTGGGGAGAAGGGTGGGGCTGGGAACTGAAAAACAAGGTTCCTCCAGTATTGCGTCACTGGAGATGTCAGAGTGGGGCAAGAGCAGAGACAGGCCACACATGCTGGTGGCACTCGTGGGGGTGCAGACTGGGTCCTGAGGTGCCACATTGCAGGTCAGATCCCACTTAAAGGCCATGGACTTTTGGGCATTACTGTAAAAGTAGTTTTACTTTTATAAACAGCTATTGTTTCTCATTTATTCATTTATTTGCTATTTATCATCAATTATTATTTATCATTAATTTATTTTATCTTTTTAAAGATTTTTTATAACATCTCATTATAACTGTATAACAGTATAAGAAATCTGCGCTGCAAACCTGTTTAAAACTTATTTTATAGGTTAGTTGGTTAATGGATTAATAGGCCCTGTTTTGTATGAATTTGGCATGTATGGGTCAGGCAAGGAAAATATGTACAGATAAAATAAGAAATGTCACACCTGCAGAAGTGGGTAAACAGATAAACCCAAGTGAAGAAATCTGCCCAAACAACTCAACCACGATTGATGTTATTCCACCAGCACAACCAATGTGGAACATCTCATTGATGCAAAACACGTAACTGATGCAAATTAGTTAACCAATGCAGAACTTCACCCGATGCAGAAAACAGCAAAACTGTAACCAACATGGAACATCTAAACGATGTGGAACTTCCAGCCAATGCAGAAAACCGTAAAGCTGTTTAACCACAAATGTGCAGCTGACACCTCCTTAAAATGAACTCTAAAAATGGGTGAGATTAAGATGTCCTTGGATGATTTTTGCAATGATGACAAGGAGCATTGGTATGTATCTGAAAAATGCCCCACTCCATCCTCATGCTTAACTTGGCTGGCCACCAAGTTAACTCAAGCAACTAAGATTGGTAACATCTTAATGTCAGCAGAACCTGCTGCTAGCGTGTGTGTATGTTTGTGTATATATGTGTGTGTATGTGCAATAATGTAATACTTTGTTACACTTGATAAGGATCTAGTTATAGCTGTAACCTTTTAAGACTTTGCAAGGATTTTTGTATTCTCTAATGATTTAAGGTCTTTGTAGTTTTAGCAAGGACTTTATATTTCTTAATACATTTGGCATGTATGACCCTGATTTTCTTTAGACACTTTACACCCCGTGCATACAACATGATTGGACCAATGATTGACACTGGTCATGGCCATGCACTGTTTCTGCAAGACTTTGACCTTTATGTGGCACTGCCATGCTGAGAGTGCCCTTGCTCCTGTATCCCACCTAACAGGGCCTCATAGATGTGGGTGTTTGAGCACCTACCCCATGAAAACTCTCTGTGGATGCCAGAATAGCCCTAGAGCACCACGAGGTTGCACACCTCCTCTTGGGTCCAGTTGAGGGGCCCCAGCAGTTGACACAGTTGTGCATACGCAAGTGAGGCCAGGACTCAATGGGGAAGAGGATGATAATATTCTTACATGGCTGTCCCTGTGTGGCCAGCCCTGGACAATTGCCAGCAGTGCCCATCACAGAGCCATGGTCAGGGGCTGAGAGATGCATGGCAGGGGCATTTCACTACAGGATCTGCAAGCAGAGAAGACAGTGGGGGGTGAGCAGCAGCATAGAGCAAGTGCTAGCCAGTAGGAAGACAGCCAGGCAATGGCCCTGGGAAGATCTGAGGGATCGACAAGGGGTGTAGCAAGCTGCAACCCTTTGCAGCACTCACCTGTGGCCAAGCAGCAGCTCTGGAGGGGAACAGTCTGTGGCCTGTCCAGGAGGGTACCCAGGGCCTGCTGGCCTCCTGGACAGAATGGCAGTCTTGTCAAGCTCCTGGCTTTTATAGCTCACAGCTCAGTTGGCCAGCTTCAAGAGGAGAGCTGTTGAGTTCACTTGTCATCACACTGTGGATGATCTGGAGGTTAGAGAACTTTGCTGGAGGTAGGTGATCCAAAGTCAAACTTCCTTGGTGGAGCTGGGCATAGAACCTGGGTTACCAACTACTTGCAAAGTGCCCTAATGATCAGATTAAAAGATAGAAGGGTGCTTAGGAACCAAATCTCATTTATATTAATAAGGACTTTGTACCTTGAGCAGGAAAATTTATACATGGGCGAGGCTATTCCACCAAAGAATATTACATTTGTACTTAAGACAGTTATGTAAGTGCCATTTGAATGGACTACAAATTGGTCCCAAGTACACATTGGTATATTATTGCCTAGGACTACCCTGTTAATGTTAATATGAATAATAAAAAAGTTAATATTTGTCCATATTAACATAAATAAGACTTCTTGCCTAAGATCACCAACTTCAAGTACAGTAATGTATGTATCTTTTGCCATCATAATACACTCCAAAATAGAGTTTCTCAGTCTTGATTTTTGTGTTAGAAAAATGGTCTATAACTTGTTTTTTTTTTAATTATGCCAAATGGAATTCCTCATCGTGCATTTTCCCCTTGACTTTGCAGGCGTCTGTCTAAGGAGTAAGTTATCCAGTCCTTTGATTTTGCCGGCCTGTGAAAGACTCCCACTAGAACTCTCTCCTGGACTGTGTTTGTAGTACATTGATCCATAGACACTCAGGAGCCACTGATACTGACTTGTCATATCAATTACTCTAAAGCAAATATTAATTTAGTTTAGTAATAAACTGTCACTGTCATCTCTTTTACCCAGTCAATGCTTCCTAAGCACTGACTAATCTCGTATTAATTATGCAAATCTCACCAAATTTTTATAATGCTGAAAATATCAAAATTTTTATCATCAATAAAAATCTAATTCTTCTTGCTTTTATCCAAACTTGTAGTAAATAACATATAGGCAACTGAAAAACATCTCTTCACATTCTTTGCCTTTTTAGGTCAGCTTGTTCAAATACACTGGGTTGGTTTTTTTTGGGGGGGTGTGGTTGAGTTTGTGCCAGTCTTTTCTTCAGAATACCCTTTCTTTGCATATAGCTCCTGGTTGCTCCAGCTAAACTCCAACCAAAAAGATTAACTACTGTTCCCATGAGATTTAGGCTTTTCTAGTACTGCTTTTTCCCAGTGGAACATGGCAGAATTTTCCACCAAATAAAAAGATCAGCTTTAGATTAGAAAAGCATCTAAAAGATTACCTGTAGACTTTTCTGCCTTTTATTTTCTCTTGCCCACAATACCAAAATAAGCATATGGACTTTCCTCTTCTGTGGTTTCTGCCAGCATCTTGGAAAGCATATGCAATCTATGTAATTCCACATGACACTCTACTGTTGCTTTCAATGTGTGCTATTTACAGCTTCAGACTTGCCAAGAATACTTCATAATCCTTCCTAAATGTACAGAAACTTTTCTTTCCATTGCTTTCTTTTCCATTCTGTTCCTTTCTATTCCTTTTCTTTCCTGTCTGTCCTATTTTTGTTTTGTCCATTTTCACTCTATTCTTTTATATATGCTATGGGTGCTGCTGATTGCCTTCTGGAAGAACCTTGCTACAGAGCTGCTTGCTTCATCCTGCAAGGTTGGCTGACAGGTATTTTCCTTTGTAGCTTTCTGTTCTGTTCCCCTGAAGACAGTCTCATCAGTAGCTGACTTACTGGCCACGGCTACATGAGACACTGTGCAGAAGCTAGTTACTACTGTGTAGTAGCGTCACCTGACTTGAACTATGATGTGACGCTACCTAATATGAATAGTAGTAATGAGCTAATATGCAGTAACTGTTACTAGGCAACTGTGCCGGGAGGCTATTGCACATTAATGCTGGTTACTGCACAGTAGGGCTGTGCGAAATTTTGCTGCCAGTTTTGTTTTGACGCTGTTTCGACGTGTTTCAAGGTTAAAACAGCAAAATCAAAATGAACCAGATATAGTTGAAATAGCCTCAAAACAAAAATAGGCAAATCGAAACATGTCGCTGTTTCAACGCAGTTTCTTCGTTTTGCCCATAGGCTATAATGGGGAAGGTTAAAACAGCCTTTAACGTTGTCATTTCTGGCCTGATTTGGATGAAACATGCAGGAATGGTAGCCCATTCTGAGGGCATGAAGTCTGCCAAGCTTTAAGGAGATAGATGCAGGGGGTTTGGGGAAACTGCACCCCAAAGTCTTGAAAGCAAAACTCATGTCACGTGTATGTGTTAAGCCACAGCAAGGTCAAAACTGCAGGCCTGCTATGGCCGCGAAGCCTGCCAGGTGTCAAAGAAATCAGTGCAGGGGGGTTCTGGGGACCTGCACCCCTAGCTGCTGACAGGCAAAACTTGTGACAGGTGCTTGTGCAAATTCTGCCTCTCATCAGGCAGCAGGACTGAAGATCCCCCATCACGTGCCACCACAGACTTGGGGGTAATAATTGACCACAGTATGAACATGAGCTGGCAGTGAGATGCTGTAGCCAGCAGGGCCAACAATACCCTGGCATGCATCAAGCCTTCTTTTGCTCAGGTTCTATCCATGTCTCTAAAGGATGATCAATTTTGTAAAATCTTAACTCATTTTACCCTGAATTTAGAGCACTTAGATAAATCCTACAACTTTGCATATTTTGTTTTGCTTTCTCATATCTGAGATATAAAGAAAAACAAAATAGACATTGTTTTATAACTAGTTTCCTGTGTACATTTCTTCTTAGAAAGTTATTGCTTCCTTTTTATCTGACTTTTTATTCCCACAGAAACTAGTATCTGTTGGGACATATAGCACACTTCCAATCAGTACTAATCCATATAATATGGGAACAAAATTAGTATGCCCTTAATACTACATTATTTCTTTCTATGGGTTTACTAAGGTGAATTATACTCTGGTGAAGGATAATCATATCAGATCATAACCCTAAACATTTCAATGTCATATATTAATGTGCTGAAATACATAATAAGAATAACCATTAATTCAACTGAAAATATACTTAAAAGGCACTGAGAGGTAAAAATCTGTGGCTTTAAAATCCTGGATGTAAAAGCTGTAACCAGATGGACACTTTAAGCAGTTTGTTAACAAAATGGACCTTTACAGTCCTGATTTTTATGACAATCTTCAGAATTTGCCTTATATCTTGAGTTTGTAGCTTTATAATGAATTTCATCTGGACACATATTGACAAGGATTAACTCTATTCTTGAAAGCAACACTTAACAATTGCTTTACATTTAAAATAAACAGATTCTAAAATTCTTCAAATTTAAGCTTCATGGGAAACAAATATATATATATATTTACCTGACAATAGCATATCCATCTTGTAAAAGAGACATTTGTGCACTGCAGGCTTATGCAGAAGTTACACTTAAATCAATCTAACTAAGGTTAGGCAGGTCTAAGTGCTGATCTGTACAGATGTTCAGGCTGGTTCCAGCAAGCAAAAAATAGCCATCAGATTTAACATAGCACAATTCCTCAGGTGAACTATGTTAGATAGGGAGTGGGTTAGCTCTGTCTAATGAACATCTGTACACATCTGGAGTGCAGCCCCAGGGCTGGGAAAGCCCAGCTGCTCCCTCTACCCCCAGGGCTGTGCTCTTCTTACCCCCCCCCCACACTGATGGAGCTATTTTTAGACCCTGACTCCTCCCCACCTGTATCTTTGGACAGATGACCATACCCTGGAGACCCACCACCCCTGCCAGTACCCGCCTGTTGCCCCCCCTTCCCACGTGCAAAACCCCCCTGAACCCATCAACAGCTCCCCCACAGAGTGACTAGCCCCCCAGATCCTGACTAACATTCCTCCACCCCAACTTAGATTGGTTTTCCAAAACAGCTCCTGACATCAGCAAACATCTGCACAAGACAGGCCTGATCATGCAGCTTAAAGTAAGACATGTGATCCCAGACTGGGTCTTGCAAATGTGCGCATGTACCCTATGAGACACTTGACTTTGCTGCATCATGGGATAATACCATGCTATGTTCTTCATTGCCTTGTAACAATCCACAGACAAAATGCTGAGAAACCTCACTTAAAATTACCTGATCCTGAAGAAGCTGAAAGTGGAGCTTGATGGCTAAACAAGTGCCTGACAATTAACATAGCTAGGCAAAAACAGTTGCAAATACAAGTTTTAAAAAACCTTCTGATGTTGAGGAATCCCTCTTTTGTAAGTTTCAAGGATAAGAGGGCACAGGGAACAGTGTTTTATGGACCTGTAATCAGGGAAAACATCCGTCATCTTGTCCCTGCAGTTAGTTTGAATGATTTTAAAGAGTGGAAAGATTGGTTCTGAGGTGAAAGAAATGTGTCATTATCACTTAGAAAAAGGAGCATGAAGAAAAACTTGAAACAATTCAATCAGAAGCTGAGCAGTGGCCAACTAAAAGATTTTCTCAGATTCTTAAAGAGATTTCCCTGGCTGACACCTACCATAATGGGAATTTATCAGACAGAGATTACAGGGGAAAAGAAAAGAAAAGAAAAGCCAGAAGGTGGGAAAGTTTTAAAGCACAGGATAACTTTACTTGTCCATACCAACATATATGGGAGTGAAACATACCTGTAATTAATGACCAGAAGCACCTATATGCTTTCCAAAGGATATTATATTACGTTTTCCCTAGTTTATGAGTTTTCAGCAAAACTAGGATAACTGGTAATGTTTCCGTCTTGTAGCTTGGAAATCTTTAATGATCAGTTATGTGATGCAATATAAAAATGCCCTGCACATTTTCCTAGTACTTCACAATGGAGGTACTAAATTTAATGTGCATTAACTAAAGTGCGCTAATACACACAGACGTGCCCAATTATGTACCAACTTTACAGTCTTAGAACTGTGTACATTTAATGCCTGCATTGAAGTCAGCATCAAGATTTACAATAATATAATTTTTGATCCTTTATCTGTAATATATTTTCAGGTTCTTAATCACCAGGGATCCTACTTTTCTCTGATAAAAAAATCCCCACTTTTTGGATTTAAAAAAGTAACCCAAAATCCACATTTTCCATAATTAAAATGAAACACCACTAATACATATATATCAGTGTTTCATTTAATTATGGAAAAATGTGCATTTTGGGTTACTTTTTTAAATCCAAAAAGTGGGGATTTTTTTATCAGAGAAAAGTAGGATCCCTGGTGATTAAGAACCTGAAAATATATTACAGATAAAGGATCAAAAATTATATTATTGTAAATCTTGATGCTGACTTCAATGCAGGCATTAAATGTACACAGTTCTAAGACTGTAAAGTTGGTACATAATTGGGCACGTCTGTGTGTATTAGCGCACTTTAGTTAATGCACATTAAATTTAGTACCTCCATTGTGAAGTACTAGGAAAATGTGCAGGGCATTTTTATATTGCATCACATACATTTGTATAAATGGCAAAATGTACATCACAGTGCAGCAAAGAGCAGTGGTCCACTTTTGAACTGAAACACATTGAAGGTGCTTTAGTTCAAAAGTGTGCCACCACCATTTTCTGTGTATTTTCATCACTTATACAACTGCACTTGACATAGCACCATGTGCACCAGCTTGCATGGGAAACAGACTCGATTAACTGAGGCAGTTCCAATGCTCTGGATTTCTAGTGCACTTAAGCAGATAAAAGTATATTAGTGAAGCTTAATTTGCATTAGCCTATTTTAATGTGTATTAACTAAATAAAACAGTTTTTAGTGACACTTTAATGAGCATTAAAATAGGCTAGTGTGCATTAAAGCACACATATAGATGCACCCAATGTTGTTGAGGCAGGGCAAGATATAAACCAGAGATAAGGGGAGAAAATGAACAAGACAAGGGGTATGGAAGAAACTGATGACCCTTTCAGCAGTGTTCCACTTCCTAGAATTATGATAAAAGAAGACTTTGTGGTTGCTGTCATGGTTGCAGGTAAGTTTATGATTATATTGTCAATGAGGAATTGCTCAGCACTATAGATGCTGTGAGGCTGGAAAAAATGACTGAGTTGAGAAAACAGATCATAATGGTGGACTGAAAGGGTAGGAACAATTTTAATTAAGTTCAACTTTAGAGAAATACATAGGTATCTGAGAATGAGTCTTATTTAGCCCTTCTAACATCAATAATGGCTAATGATGAGGTTTATTGATCATTTAGTACAGGGGTGGGCAATTATTTCAGCTGAGGGCTTCTTAATGAGTTCTAATGAACTGTTATGGTCTGCAGGGGTAGCTCCACCCTGTTACAGGTGCCCTGCCCCTGGTAACCATCCTGGGACCAGAAGTCCCACCCATACTCCCTGAACTTTGCTCCCAGAAGTTCCTCCCCTTGCCCCCAGAAGTACTCCTTTGCAGGGGGTTGCCATTTTAGAACCAGAAAAAGACCAAATCATATACTAAAAGTCAGACACCTACTATAACATATTTTTATTCTATTACAAAAAGGGTTTTTTTGTCATGCTTTGTATTTGTGTAGTGTATATAGAGGTGATTGCATAATAGCTCAAAAACAAAGTCTTACTCTTATATTGTGTATGAGGAATGTATGGGGTGTGGTTGGGGGTGTATGTGCATGTATGGTGGGGGGTGTGGTATGGTGGGTTGTGAGAGGGTGTGGCTATGTGTGGAGGTCTAGGGTATGTTGCAGTGTGTGTTTATATGTGGTGGGTTGTGGGGGTAGGGTGTGGGTGTGTGAGGTTTGTGGGGTGTGAGGGAGGGTGGGGTGATATGGGGAACCCTTCCACATGGTCCCCCATGGTTCACAGACCCCACTACCAGTGACAGCAGCAGCAGCAGCAGTAGCAGCGGCAGCAACAGAAGGTGGTACCCCCTGGGGCCCTTATGGCCCACACAGGAACTGCTGCTCAGTGGTGTGTGGCTCCAGCCAGAGCTGCATATGGCGGCAAGGAACACAGCCAGGCCAGCCTGCCTTTATTGCACAGGGCTCCCTGCAGCACAGTGCAGTTCCCAGCATGAGTGCATTACTGTGAGAAAGCCATGCACAATGGAGCCGCCTGCTTTCCCCACTCCCTGTTGCCATGGAAGGAGTGTGCAGGGCCCCCTGACACTTCTGGCAGAGTCCCAGGACCTGCATGTTGTGGCATGGAGTGAGGAAGGCAGCTGGCTCCATCACACAGTGGTGCACAAGTTCCAGGAGGTGCACATGTGCTGCAGGGAGCCTCACACGATATAGGTGGGCTGGCCTGCCTGTGCTCCTTGCTGTCATGTGCAGCGATTGCTGGAGTCATGCACCACTGTGGGGTAGGTAGTGCCTGCATGGGCCATGATGCCTGGAGGACCCACCGCCTACTGTTGATGCTGCCACTAGTGGGGACTATACACCATGGGGGGGTCCCCACATCCCTCCACCTTCCCTTACAACAACATCATGCCTAACTGAGGTCTCCACTCCTGCCTTCTACCTGGGCATGGGCTCTGCACTCCCACCAACCCCAATCCTATCCTCTTTGCCTCCACCTACCTACGACACCTTCCTCAGCCCTGCCGCAGAACCCTCCACCCCTGCTACTTCCCTACCTGCTGCCTAGAGTGAGCGCTGCAGCAGGGAGACAAGGAAGAGCCACTGGATACTGGGGAAGTGGAGCAGGTCTCCTGATGACTGCAGCAGTGCTAGAAGCAGCCCTGCCCAGAAGCTGCATGCTGGCTGGGCCAGGATGCTTCTGTGCATGAGGGTGGGAATAAGGCATGCAAGCTGGGTTGGGTACAGTTAATTGGTGGGTACCCACAGACTGGATGAAATTGCCTGGTGGGATGGATGAGACCTACAGGCCATATTTTGCTCACCCCTGCTATTGCACATTGAATTTCACCTTCACAGCACAATTATGAAATGGCAGAACATATTAGCGGAGTTGTCTCACCCAATTGGAGTGGTAATATATATTGTGTATTTATCCTTTTTGATGCGTTACAGAATTAAAATATTCCTTGATGTGGACTATGACTTAAATACGTGTTTTGAGCTTGCCATGACTATACGTTGAATCTCAAAATAAAACACAACATTTTTATAGAGTAAACTCAGCCAAAATTGTTTCTTGGTTGGCTGTTTAACATATCAGAAAAGGAGGGTAGACAATTCATGGAAATGCAGCAACAGTCATGTGGGAGAAATACAGCATCAGGACATCAATACCACCAAAACATCTCAGCTTTATTTAGAAAGCAGATATTTGGATAAGACCATTATGTTTGTGACACTGTAGTCACTTCTCTCTAAGATAAGCCAGGCACATGGCAATAGATGTTCCATGATTACAGGATAACTGGTAATGCTTTTCATCTTATAGCTAAAAAATCTGCAATGACCAGCTATGTATCAGGTTTTTATCTTTGCCAGCACTTCCTAGTATGAGAATGAATATGTAAAAAAGATTCATCCCATATAAAAATACTTCAGAGACTAGCATATCCACCTAAAAATATATTTTAGAAATATCTATATCCTGTACTATATTTTTTTTTACATCTGCTACATGGAAACAATTACAAGTAAAAGTTACTTTTGTTATGAGCTAATAGCAAAGAATATTACACTAGGAGGAAAAATAAGAAAGGAAAAACAGGATATTTTCATTATTATAAAATGCATGTTTGGGCCCAAAGTTGCTTGCAGGCCTGAATTTCCAGCATGGATTTTCCACAATAATGCTTACCTTACCAATATGAAAGAGGTTTTAGCTTCATAACACCCATGCAATACCTAGACATCACAAGAGGCCTCCAAAAAGGGCTAAAGGGAGGGATAAATGTTCTACATTTATCTTTCTTTACAGGAAATCTTTTGAAAAGTTAATGTAGCTGAGTAAAGGAAGGACATATGTGAGGATAAAAATGAGGGATTTGAAGAAAGCTGGGGGACTGAAGAAAAACTACAAGGTTTCCTGATCTGTACTTGGTTTTCAAGACCACTTCACATTCTGATGTCAAATATACTGGCTTTTCAAACTCAGCCCCTCCAAAAGAACTCTCTCAGAGAAATTCCATGACATGAATGTGCAGTTTTCATTACTTAGTTTGATTCCTTCTTGGAGTTTTTGTTTGTTTGTTTGTTCGTTTTAACAGACATGGCTTGTTGTGTGATGATTATGAACACAAGTGGTAGAAGGGGAGTGGAGTGAACGTATGCCAGAGAGAAGACCCTTTTTTTTTTTTAGCTATGTGCTCCATGTCACTTGAATATTCACTATTAGAACAGAATGGTTCATAGCTTACCAGTAAAGCAATCAACCCTGCTTTCCCCACTATAGTAGCACAAAGTAGGTTTAGGACTTTGTTGCACCTTACACTGGAAGCTGCATGATGTTAATTGGCCTACTGTTGTTTGGCTTAGTGGAGCAGTCACACATTAAGGCAAAAAATGTTCTCCAACTGACCCTCACATGCACAGCTGTGATTTGCCACTAGAAACTTGGTGAGCAGGGGCAAGATTAGAAGGGAGGGAAAGAGCAGGCTCACTGTTACCACAGGGCACAGCAAGTGCTACAGCCCTGGAATGCCTGGAAACCATGGTGCATCCCACCACTGCTGAGACCAGCTCTGCTCCAGGCTCTGCTCCCAGGAGGAGGAGAGTGAACCAATCTGAGTTGGGGGCACTGCCTCCCCACCACTTCTGCAACTGGCTCTGCTCCCAGTGGAAGCACAGCAAGCTAGTCTGAGCAGGGGGGAAGGGGTACTGCTTCTCCACTGCCACTCTCAGTGGTGACGTGTAGGAAATGCATGGGGGTGAGAGCTGAGAGCACTGGTGCACCCCCTGACTGGCCATGCTCCTTGCTTAGGTGATGGGCAGGGGGGGCAGGTGGGAGAGCCGGTGCCCCCCTTATGAGCACCGGCCAGGGAGTGGGAGCACTGGATGTAGCACCGTGGCCACTTCCTGGTCGGTGAGTTTTGCCATAGGGGGATCCTCTGGTTGCTGACTGGTTGCTGGGGGCAGGGGGCATGTGTCCTCCCTGACTAAGGTGGCACTAGTCGCCCATGGCCACTCTGACAGGTTCTTGTTCTCCCCCTTCCCCACCACCTCAGACCAGCTTGCTCTGCTCCTGCTGGGAGCAGAGCCAGTCCCATAGGTGGCAGGAGGCACCAGGATACCAGGTACTCAAGGGCTGTGGTGCTTGCTCTATTAGACATGCCCGGGGCGGGGGTGGTGAGGCACTATGCCTGGTCCCACTGTGACTCTGTGTCCTTCTTTGCCCCGACTCAGGAGGACCAACTGCTTCCTGAGATGCTGGAGCACTTTAACCTGGGCAGAAAAACTACAGAGAATGGCCACAAGTTAATGGAACAAGAGCAAAATTAGGTGGATTAGAGATGCTTCTGCCCTCAAGTGGTATAATATTAAGCTAAATAATGAATGTTTTAAGCCACTTAAAAGGTGTTAATGTGCAGCCAGCCCAAGGGTTAAGAAGCCAGCTAAAGTTAGAGGACAGAATCTCTAGCTTTAATAACACTGCCATTTTTACTTTTGCAATAATTCCTATTACCTAGATAGGTAGGGAAAGTCTATAAATCATTGCCCATTTGTATGCAGTCCTGCACATTTCAAGTTTTAAAAGGCAATTAGTAGCATGATTTTTTTTTTCCTTCAAAAGGAAACATGCAAAATAAATCTTTGTATTGGATCTTTCCACAGGAATTTTCTATATTTTAATTTCCTATAAAAATGTATTTTGAAATTAAATTTGAAAAGTGTTACCACATTTTCCACGGCCACCATAACAAGAAACTATAAGTAGCTACCTAGTTACACAAAATGTTTTCTGCATATTTTATTAATGCATTATGCATACATTAGAGCACATCTTTGTATTTCCTGGAGCTGGATTAAAACATCCACAACATCTTGTAAGAACTTGAAAAAATATTGAATAATTCAAGCAAGTCCTTTATTTTCCAAATGGATTTTATATTCCCTCAAGTATCCATACATTACAACTTAAATTCATTAGTCTAAATTTTACTCGTGGTGATATAATATTTGAAATATTATAATTCTCACTAGTGTAGAGGTAGAGTGTATCTCTTCACTAGTAGACTATATAGTTAAAAATAATTAAACTTCAAAAGCTTTATATAAGATTTGTGTCAGAAAACTTATGGTAATCTAATGAGGCTAAAATGACTCTTTAGATATTTCTTGAATCAGCCCACCAAATTATTTTGAGCCATGATGCCCTAACGTACACGAAGGCAGCTTTCTACGATGCACTTGGTCTGTGTATTGTGCAGGCCAGTACATACTTATTTGGGGGGGGGGGGGCGGC
>NW_017729032.1:165279779-165280826 GCF_001723915.1 Gavialis gangeticus
GGGGGGGGGGGGGCAGCTACCAGCTGAACAGCTCTGATTTACTGATATAAACCTAGGATTAGGATTTATATCTTCAGAGAAGAGGGGAAGAGCTAGACCAGGAACTCTTAAGTGAGCTCCCAGAGGTAGTTAAGTCAAAGGACGTGGTCATCATTGGTGACCTGAAGTTTCCAGACATCTGTAGATAACAGCAGTCAGCCAAGTCTGACCGCTCACATAGGTTCCTAGCCCAAATGCAGGACCTCCATCTAACCCAGGAGGTGTACAGCCCCACCAGGGGAGACGCCTTCTTGGACCTAGTGCTGGCAATGGGTGACGACCTGGTGAGGGAGCTGCGGGTACTCGACCACCTGGGCAACAGTGAACATTGCCTGCTGGAATTCACCATCCAGCATAAGGTGGCAAAGGCCTGCAGCAAGGCAGCAGCCCTAGATTTCAGGAGGGCGGACTTCAATGAGCTAAGGAGAATAATCGGGGAAGCACCGAGGTCCCGGGGGGAGAGGAGCCAGGTGTCCAAGAAGAGTGGTCGCTCCTTAAGGAGATGATCCTCCAAGCCCAAAGGGAGGTAATCCCAACACGAATCAAAGGGAGCAGGAGGGTGCAAAAGCCCCCATGGCTCACCAAAGGCATCCGGGAATGTCTTCTAGCTAAAAGGGAGACGTACACCCAATGGAAGGGAGGGGCCATAACCAGGGAGGATTATACTGCAGTTGCTAGGAGATGCAGGGGGGCAGTCAGGAAGGCCAAGGCGGAGATGGAACTGGGACTAGCTTCCCCAATCAAGGACAACAAGAAGTCTTTTTTAAAATACACAGGGGGCAAAAAGAAGGTACCGGGTAACGTGGGGCCCCTGCAAGACACACTAGGGAATTTGGTCATCACACCAGCTGATGAAGCTAACCTATTTAACGACTTATTTGCCTCCATTTTCCTGAGCAGGGACCAGATCAGCCCCCCCACTGGGCCCCCCTCAGGTCCCAGGGGAGGCGCACCTAGGCAAAGGGTCAGGGAGGATCTAGTCAGGGAACTTCTGGAGGGACTGGATGT
>NW_017729032.1:165280930-165302555 GCF_001723915.1 Gavialis gangeticus
AGTCAGGAAGGCCAACCGCACCTTGTCATGCATCGACAGATGCATCTCAAGCAGGTCCAAGGAGGTGATACTCCCCCTCTATGCGACACTGGTCAGGCTGCAGCTGGAGTACTGCATCCAGTTCTGGGTACTGCACTTCAAGAGGGATGTGGACAACATGGAGAGGGTCCAGAGGAGGGCCACTTGCATGATCAGAGGGTGCAGGGCAGACCCTACGAGGAGAGGCTACGGGACCTGAACCTGTTCAGCCTCCATAAGAGAAGGCTGAGGGGGATCTAGTGGCCTGTTACAAACAGAGGGGACTAGCAGGCACTGGGGGGAGTCCCTGTTTCCCCAAGCACTACCAGGAGTGGCTAGAAATAACAGTCACAAGCTGGCAGAGGGTAGATTCAGACTAGATATCAGGAGGTGCTACTTCACTGTCAGGGTGGCTCGGATCTGGAACCAACTTCCAAGCGAAGTGGTGCTGGCTCCTACCCTAGGGGTCTTTAAGACAAGACTTGACAATCACCTTCCTGGGGTCATTGGACCCCAGTACTATTTCATGCTATGGCAAGGGGTTGGACTCGATGATCTGCTCAGGTCCCATCCGACCCTACTAACTATGAAACTATGAGATGTGCATAGGCATGGAAGTTAACTAATGCGACAAGCTTCAAAGTTGGAGAGATGGAGCTAGTTTTCTTTAACAGAGATAGGTTAATGCATTTGGGAAAATTTGGAATCAGTCTAATTTTAATTTCATCTTATAAACAGGTCCAAGTTCCTTTAAAGTTCAAATCAGTTATATAAAAAAGTGTGTTTTCTATTCATTTCCCTCACTGACTTCTCAGTATTTCAGTCTCTGCCTTCAGCAAAATATTAAATTCTTATTTTTACTTTTACGCGGCTTCTTTCTGGGGAAGGAAATTGCCACATATTCAGTTTGGTTAAGGACTCTGCCACCAAAATACAAATTCAGTATAAATTATACTACTCTTCTTGATTTATTTGAATATAGTTCTTGATAAAACTGTAAGGCTCTGGCAGATAGTTGCTATCAAAATTCTGTGCATTAGTATCATTAATTAATAATTTTGTTTATATATAGGAACACATTAGCAACTTTTGACATAAAAATGAAAAATTGGCATTTTGCCAAGTATCCTTTGATTAAAATAAATGAGGCTGGGAAGAACTCATTGGATTAAGTGTGTAGACTGATTAAAGGTGTCATAAAGAGTTATGACCTGTAGGAAAAGTAAAAATCTACCTTTTACTAGGTCACAACCCCCCCCAAACAAACAGAACGCTTTACCCTTTCACAGAAACTCTGTTTCTTTTCTGAAAACGGTCGAAGAAAAATGTAATAGTATAACATGACACTTCTATTCAAAGAAAAAAAGACAACAACCAGATGAGTACTGAGCAGACTGAGTGACATTCCTTCAGAACAAGTGACAGCATCAGCCTGGAAGTGTCTGTGTAAATGATCTACCATCTATCTCAAGTTCCATACTTTATGATTCTTAAGTCATGAAAAAGTCATTCTTAGGCCTAAAATATTCTGATTAAAATGGCCTGGGCGACAAAGGAGTAAAGCATTGAAAAGTTTATGGTTTGTGAAAATCTTGGCAGCATTTGAGAAGCTATAGTTTCCATATTCTCTCCTGTTTGCAGTCACAGTGAAATTTAATTTGTCAGTAGGAGGAAAAACATACATGTAGGAAAGACTTACTCCCCTCTGCCACAAACTCTCTAAGACAGTAATGTAGGGCAAATGGTGTCTTTCCCTCTACTTCATTTGTGTCACTTTTGGGAAATGAAGAGGTCATAATGGGAGTAATGTGGGTGCACTGGATGGATTGCACTAGCCTTCATTTAATGTACATCAGCAGTCAGACCTCGCTGCACACATTAAATTTGTTCTGCAATTAATTTGCAAGGAAGAGGGATTCAAGTGAAGAAACAGTGAGTTACTTCCAAGGCAACAACCCAGGTATGTGAAGGAACTCATCAGTGGTAGTACTCCTTCCCAGATCCTCTGATTGGGGAAGTACAGAAAAAATGTACTCCTGAAAACTCTGCTTTCTAAAAGTGATGTTTCAGTGTGAGGGAAAATATAGTTCCATTTTAAACCTCTATCACATTTTTCTCAATCATTGCAAAAATAAATAAATAAATAAATAAATAAATGAAGGACATTATATTACTAAGAGGATAACAGGACTGTTTTCTAACTAAGGACTCGATCATCAATCAATATTTATATATTATGAAATCCAGTGCATTCAATAGCCTAGTGTTTTCTTCTGCCAATGAAACAGCCTTGGGTTCTGTGCCCTGCTACACAAATCATTTGTGACCTGAATTAAAAAAAAATGCTTAAAAATACTTTGAGAGCAGAGACCAAAATGTTGAATTCTCTCCCAGGAACGTGCTACCTTCCCTAGGTTACAGAGTAAGGCTGTGGACAAAGGAAACATTGGAGCTGTTTCAAAAAAAACGTTAGCTGGTATTTCTAATTATTATGTATGAATGAACTGAAAAAAAGATTAAAATGCAGCAAATATGCTCTAACTTTAAACCTGGATGAAGAAGTGCTATAGTTGGAGGGGTTTTGCTGCATTTAAATCTTTCTCAGCTTGTTCACAAATAGCAGTTAGAATGTACCAGCAGCTACCCTTTTGAAACCTCCCCATTTTAAAAGACTTTCAACCGTTCCAATGTCCAAACCCTAAGACTACATTTTACATCCTTTCCTGCTAGTGTCAATGACATTTTTCATTCTTTCCCACTCAGTGGCCAGCTTCAACAGTAGGGATAAGGGATCTCCTAAGCCCGGTAGAGTCTATATCTTTGTGGTTAAGGTACTTTTTAGGAAGTAGGAAATACAGATGCAAACTCCCACAGGTTTAGGTGGGCCTACAATCAAAAATCTCATTTCCTGGGCAAATATCTTAACTTCTAGGTTATTATGTAAACCCTGCTCCTCCTGGTTTTAATATTTTAAATCTATCTAAGGAGCTGAGGAGTGAAAGGGCTCCTCTAAACTGCAGCAACCATAGGTCACAGCCAGGACTTTCCTATACCCTCATAACCTAGGTGTTCTCCAAATTTGGAAATGTGCCAGCGATACCACCCAGCGGGCATCCTCCTTAACTGCTCTTTAGATCTCAGCCTCCAGCACACTTGCAAATAGTCACTGAGGAAGACCCCAAAATAGCTTCAGTAGTATACTTACACATTTGAATTATGAATGTGAGCATAGGTGGACATGGTGTGCTTGGGAAAGGCCCAACCAAGTTAAAATACTGCCATGATATAATCATGCCTGTGCAGAATTTGCATGCCTCCCAGATGGAATTGGATTGCAATGGCACTTAGATGTTGGCAGACATCTGCACTGTTGGTGGACACTAGGGCTGCACAAAATTTCACCACTGTTTTGTCTTGATGCTGTTTTGACTCAGTTTGAGCTCAAAGGGCTTCAAAATATCCTCAAAACAAAACAGGGGCAGTTAAAACATTTCACTCAAGGTGGGCTTGCATGCAGGGAAACAGAAAGTAAGGAGAGGGAGGAGGAAGAGCGGGGAAGGACTGCTCTCATATTGACTGTGTAGTTGGCCAGTGACCATGATCCTTCCCTGAGGTCCCTTCCAATCCCAGTGCTCTCGGGGAAGAATGGGAAAATAGCATAAAAGGCAGCATTTTTTAACTGATCTGCTTTCTGCCTTGGGGTCTGATAGTTATTTAGCTATCTTCCAGCAGGTGTGTTAGACAACAAAGGCTACTACTACCATTGATTTGAATAATTTCTTACTTGCCAGCCTAGCAAGTGGGATTCCACAATAACTTTTGCTTTCTTCTAGACCCTTTTATTTTATTATTATATTCATTGATTTATTCTTTTCCATTTTATAATTATATTGGATATTACACTATAAAATGTATATAGGAAGCGAGATACATTTATATTTTATTTGTATATGTTTATACTTTGTGGCATATTACATACATTACAGAATTTATATAGGAAAGCAGATACATTTATATATTTTTATAAAAACAAAACACTATCAAACACACCATGAAGCATAGTGGAAAGGCAGCTGACAAGCCTTCAGGGAAGGGTGGAAGAAGAGGTAGAGGGACAGGTGTAATTGCCCCCTCCCAAAAAACCAAGATGCAGCCTCTTTCCTAAAACTAGCAGAGATGAGACTTCCAGAATCAGCAAGGAGAGGGGAGTGTTGGCCACAAAGGACCAACTCTCAGGATCATCATAAATTCTAGTTTATTGGATGGGATGTGAAGTTACCAATAAAATCATAAATGTAAACTTTGAGTTATGAGTGGTACTCGTCACCTTAGCGTGCACACACACATACACACACACACGCACTCACTCATTCAAACCCAAGTCATTTAAACCCATGTACTATAGTGGATAGTAGCTGCTGTAGTGATTGTTCAAACACTGGTGTCAGTATATCTACCTATCCAAGACCCTGGAGTCTGCTGTTGATCGTCAGCTTCCTCCACGGCGGTGTCTTCTCCAGAAGGGGGTCTTCTGCTTGTCCTTCTGGTTCAGTAGGTGCTGGATGAGAGGGCACCACTGAGGGTCACACTTCACTGCCTTTTATCCCTTTCTGGCAAACTTGTGTGATCCCCCAGCATCACTTTGGCTGCTCAATCTGGAGGTTGCTGCCCCACATGAAAACTGTTAATCACAGGGGTCTCTGCCTGCTGGTACATGAAGTTTTGTGAGTCCACCCTTGACTTATTGACTTAATGACTGTATTGTTATGGGTTACAGGAACAGTCAATAGAGCTGGTGCTTATATCCAGGAATCAGTTCCTTGGCTTAATGAACTTAAAATAGCTTGTAGAGTTTTGCAATGGTAAGTTCCTCTGTCTAGGCTATAGTGCCAGTGAAGCAGCCAGAGGTACTTGGTTTTTCATTCATACTCACATTCATTCAAGGGACTGCCCAATATAGCAGATTTTATCACTTTACAGTTACAATTTCAATGCAGTTTTTAACAGTGGTCCAGAACGTAACTTCATTCTACAGCAAGTTCATTCTTTAAGGGTTTAAAAGTATAAAATATAAAATACAAAAAGCCATGGTAAAGATGAGACAGATGAAATATAAAAATGCAATGTGAGACAGTGAGGCTCAAAGGCTACTGGGGACAGTGAGTTAGGTTAGCACCAGGATATATTTACAGTCTTTGAAGTGGATATTTTAGTTCTTTTGTTTTCCTTAGTAACACTGAACTTAATTGATATGTAGATGTAGTTTGTAGGTTTCTCCTACAGAAAGCCACTTCAGCT
The DNA here is from genome assembly GCF_001723915.1 of Gavialis gangeticus. Taxonomy (NCBI): domain Eukaryota; kingdom Metazoa; phylum Chordata; order Crocodylia; family Gavialidae; genus Gavialis; species Gavialis gangeticus. The sequence continues at coordinate 165,286,247 of NW_017729032.1, forward strand.
TTCTGGCTTGCTCTCATGCACCCATGCAATAAGTGTGCTAGGTCTCTGCCAGTACTTAGAAAGAAAAAGAAATGCACAAAATGGGGTGGGGGGGAAGGTTGCAGGCAAGAAGGGGCTTCTGTTATATCAGTGTCCAGAAGGGAAATGTACAGAGGAGGTTTTCTACTACAGCAGCAGTGCCACTGCCTGTGCCTGAGTCTGCATTCCCTCCAAAAGCATCAGCCATAACCCCCACTGCCACCACCATGACAAAGCACCAGCACCAGTATGACAGTCTCCTCCATTCCCATTTCACTTCTGAGCGTTCCAGTGCCAGAGAAAGAGCTGGAGCTGGATCTGGATCTGAGTGCCATAGCAAGGGAAATTCTGGGGAAGGAGGGGTAATCAGCTGAGTTTGTGCTCCACACCTCTCAAGTTTCCCCTTGAGCCAGGTCTCCTTCCCTAGAAGGCACTTCAGAGGAGGCTGAGGTAGAGGTTGAGGAGGCAAGTAGCTCAGCTGAATCCGCTCCTCCTGTTGCTGTGCCTCTGCCTGCTGAGGAGGGGGAAATTGCAGCATCCACACGTGCACTCACACCCCAGAAGCAAGAGGGTCGTGTGGTCTGGGATCATTCTGAGCTGGCAGATGATCCCGCATATGCTATCTTCCTGCACTGCTGAGCCAAAACTAGCTGAAGCAAGGGAACAAAATACATGAGCACCATGGGGATGCTGATGCAGCTCAGCCGGCATCACTCCTTTCCCCTTGCTCCTCCCCTTTGGGCACGTTCCTGTTAGTGCCACGCTGAGAAGTCCCCCTCTCACTCCAAAGCCCCTGTCCCTACAAAGTACATGCAGGCCACCCTGGAACAGAGGGTGAGAAGGCAAACATAGAGGCATGTTGCAAAGGTGAGCAAGATCTTCCAGACCATTGGGGAGATGCTTGCTCCGGGTAGCCACCACTTCTTTTTAGTTGAGCAGCCAGAGTTCAGATGGCTCATGGCACTTGTGGCTGCATCATACCAAGTGCCCACATGCACCGTCTTAGGCACGGCAGTGGTGCCCTCCCTGTATGAGGCATGCAGGGAGTACTTGAGGGAGCAGCTGTGCAAGGCAGGTCCCCAGGTGACTTTACACTTCACCTTGGACATCTGGAGCAGCCAGAGTGGAGATTATGCCTACCTCTCCCTCACAGGGCACTAGTGCAACCTGTCAGGCTGTCAGTGGGCTCTCCTTCAAGCCAAGGTGATGGATGAGTCCCACATGGCAATTGAAATCATGGGGGCCATGTACTGCTTGGTGCAGGGGTGGCTCATCGGGCAGGGCGATCTCACCTGTGGGTTCATGGTCACCGACAAAGGGGCCAATATGGTCAAGGCCATCTGTGATGCCAACTTTGTTGGCATCCGCTGTGTGGTACACAAGTTCCACCTCATTGTCAGGGACAACTTGGAGGGGGCCAGGACTGCCGGTGATGGTGCCAGCACCACCAGCAATCTCATTTCCAAATGCAGGAAGATGGCAGGCTACTTCCACTGGAGTATTAAGGCGGGCAAGATGCTGCGGGACAAACAAGCAGAGCTGAACATCCTGCAGCACAAAATCATGCAGGATTTGAAGACTTGGTGGAACTCCACATACCTGATGCTCAAGAGGCTGGTGAAGCAACAGAAGGCCATCCATGAGATAGCCTTGCTCGGGGAGAATGGAATCAGTGGCCCTCTTAATAGACCTTAGTGGGATACCATCTCCCAGATCTTGGTGGTCCTCAAGCCCTTCCTCAAGGCCACCAAGACCCTCAGCACTGGTGATGCACTCCTTAGCCAGGTGATCCCTGTAGTGAGGGAACTTCAGAGCCAAATGGAGAACTTCCAGGGGATCAATGTTCCTGGCTGGGGCAAGCCACTGTCACCAGGCATGCAGGCACTGGTGTGGTGGCTGAAGGAGGGCATCAGGAAATGGTTTAATCCTTTGCAGTCTAGTACGGTCCACATGCTGGTCACCATGTGTGACCCGAGGGTGAAGGGCAGCAGCCAAAGCCTGAATAAGTGGATGGAGGTGCTGGTGAAGACAGTTAGGGAGGCAGAGCATCAGAGGTGGGGGGGATGTGGAAGAGGGGGATCCACTTTCCCATGCTAGCATGCCATCCACCAGCCAGTCTCCACCTCCACCACAGGCACTGCCAATGTGGGCCAAGGGCATGGCTTCCATGGTGGGGTCCAGAGGCACCAGACCCCAGGTAGCACTCAGGCCTTGGTGGCTGCCTGTCTTGCTGAACACATGGAGCCACTGCTGTGTGACCCCTTGACCTACTGGGCAAGCAGCAGCCATGGTTGCCCGGGAACACCTGCTCTGTCCATTGACCAGTGTTCCAGGTGAGATGGTGTTCAGCATTGCTGGAAATGTAGTGACACCCCACTGCACCTGCTTGGATCTTGGTTTGGCGGAGCAGCCAGTGTTCCTGAAGGTGAACCTTCTGCTGCTGGAGTTCCCCAAGTTTCAGGTGCAGATGGAGTGAATGCCACCCTCCTCACTCCATCCACAACTATTTCCTTTTTTCATTTTTTAAAAGCCATTTAATGCCGTGCTGTCAGAGCTGGTTGGGGAACTCACTGCACCACCAGCCAGAAGGGGAAGAACATATCCCTGCTGAGCTTCCATGCCAGGATGAACTTGGAGGTATGGACTGGGGCTATGGAGAAGAAGGAGGCCCCAGGTCCTGGGCATGACCACTAAAAATGCACTCTTCCAGGGTTGGGGAGGCCTGGTAGAATTGCTGGGAGCATGGCAGCCCTGAGAAATTACTGGACCAAGGTAAAAGGCAGGTAGGAGGTGCCATAACCTCCAGTTAATGCACGCATGAACACAGTATTGGCTGGGGAAAGTACAGAGCCTCTTGTCTTTGACAGGCCTGAGGCTTGCTGGTTACAGTGGAGTTGTGAGGCTCCAGGTGAGCTCAGCTGAGCTGCCTGGGATGCCAGCTTTTGGGTTATAAAACCCTTTGTCAGGCTGAGGAAGCACCTGCAGTCCATGTGCGTGTGCTGTTCCTGCATGGAAGGAATACTAAAGAAGTCAGAGGCTGGCATGCAATGCAGAAAAGAAAGCCAGTCAGTGAAAATGGAAATGCAGGTGTCAGGGTGTGAGGGACAGGCTGGAATGAGGGGGTGGGGGGATATACCAGTACAGGTAAAAATGGAAAGGTACTTGGGGAGTCAGATGTCTGGCAGGTTGCAGTGTATCAGAATTCCCATGTCTGTATTCATAGGTTCATAGTTGGTAGGGTCAGAAGGGACCTGAGCAGATCATCAAGTCCAACCCTATGCCATGGGCAGGAAAGAATGATGGGGGGTCAAATGACCCCAGCTAGGTGATTATTTAGCCTTTTTTTGAAGACCCCCAGGGTAGGAGTGAGCAACACTTCCTTTGGAAGTTGCTTCCAGATCTTAGCCATCCTGACTGTAAAGTAGTTCTTTCTGATGTCTAGCCTGAACCTACTCTCAGTCAACTTGTGTTCATTATTCCTAGTTACTTCTAGTACTGCTCAGGGGAATAGGGACTCTCCCGTTCCCTGCTGGCTCCCCCTGGTAAGTTTATAGATAGCCACCAGATCCCCTCTCAGCCTTCTCTTGTGGAGGATGAACAGGTTCAGGTCCTGTAGCCTCTCCTTGTAGGGCCTGCCCTGCTGCCCCCTGACCATCTGAGTGGCCCTCCTCTGGACCATCTCAATGCTGTCCACATCCCTCCTGAAGTGTGGTGCCCAGAACTGGATGCAGTACTTCAACTGTGGCCTGACCAGTGTTGCATAGAGGGGGAGGATCACTTCCTTAGACCTGCCCGTGATGCATCTGTGGATGCATGACAAGGTGCAGTTAGCTTTCCTGACTGCATCCTCTCATTGGCGGCCCATGTTCATCTTGGAATCAATAACATGTCCAAGATCCTTTTCTGCCTCCATGCTGATAAGAAAGGAGTTCCCCAGCCTACAGGTATGCTGCTGGTTCTTTCTCCCTAGGTGTAGTACCTTGCACTTGTCAGTTCTGAACCCCATCCTATTCTCATCTGCCCACCCCTGTAACCTGTCCAGATCTAGTTGTAGCCTGTCCCTCCCTTCTAGAGTGCCCACCTCTTCCTACATCTTAGTGTCATCAGTGTATTTGAACAAGGTGCTTTTCACCCCTTGTCTAAGTCACTGATGAAGATGTTAATCAGTGCGGGCCCGAGGACTGAGCCCTGGGGGACCCCACTACCCACGTCCCTCCAGGTTGAAAATGACCCATCCACCACCACTCTCTGGGTGAGGCCCTCCAGCCAATTTGAGACCCACAGTCACCTAATTTTTTAATGAGAATGGGGTGAGTCCATGTATTTAGTCCATGAGTTTCTGTACCTACTACCTAGGAGGCTGATACAGTGGAGTCCTTCATGAAATGAAACAGAACAGTGGTTTCAAAATGAAACAAAATTCTAAACAAAACACCATCCCATTGAAATGTCAAAATGGAATGCTGCTGTTTCATACAGCCCTACAGGACAGCTCCTGAGAGTTTGCAGTAGCCAAAAGTTGTTTCCAGGACAAAAATGGAGATTCATAAGAAAACTAGGTATCTTAGAACAGCTCCTCAACCCCTAGGCTGCAACCCAGAAGAGAGTCAAGGATCATGAATAAACATTGAAAATGGATTCTCCTTCAAAAAAGAAAAATGTGGGAAACTGGGTTTTCTCTTGAAGGCTGACATAGTTTCAGCTTGCAAGGGACTGCTTGAGGTTCCTCATGTCCCATGTGCATCCTCCTTCCCCACACACCCACCCACTGCCCCATACACTGGGAGGGCTGGGGCCTGGGGATGGGAAGCAGTGGGTCAGGAGCAAGGGGCACGGGGTCGAGCATGGTCATCAATGTTTAAAAAGGGGTCCTGATACAAAAAAAGGTTGAGAACCACTGTCTTAGAAATTTTGTGGTTGCTACGCGGGCTAGTGATAGACTGTAATTTAAAGATGCCCCCAAACCAAGGAGATAATTGAAAGATGGTCTCTTAGTTAAGCAGCTAGTTAGTTAGAGAGACCAAAGCATGACAGAAGTTGTTTATTACTCCATAATAAAGTTCATTGTTCTTAGTTCTTTTCATTCATTGTATGCCTGTATTTAATGAACCAGGTGATTACTGCATGGGTTAAGCTTGCTGATTTAGATGCCTAAAAGCCAACATCAGTGTCATAAACACATCGAGAGAGAGAATAAGATTTTACCTTAAATTTTTTAACTCATCCCCAAGCTGGAAACTTTCAGCTGCAAAAAAATTAGGGCTGGGGTTTGGAAAAGGAACAGAAGCTGTCTTTGCAGCAGAGTGAGTGCAAGAGAGCAGGATTTCTAGAAAAGAGAACTAAGAAATGTCAGACAGCTTTGTATTTAGTCATGTTGAGTAATTTTGCAGCTGAGATGGTCCAGGAACTATATGAGAGTCACAGGTTTTTGTGGGTGATATCTTTTATTGACCAACTGCATGGTTGGGATAAAGTTAGGCAAACTGTCAAATAAAGAATGCCTTGCATTGAAAATCTTGCTTAACTTTATTCCAGCCATGCAGTTGGTCTAATAAAAGATATCACACACAAAAAAATCTTGCCGGACAGCTTTGTAGAAAGTTTTGACTCTGCTCTAGAAAACTCCAATTTCATTTTGTGCTTCATGTCTGACTAGCATGTCATTAGATGTCATTGATGCAGTGACTGGGATGAAATTGTAATCAAAATACCTGTTTATTCTCAAAGTAAAAAGTACAAAATGGAACAAGGAGTGAATTGGCTGTCTGTAATATCTTGATCTTTCTACATTTCATCAGGGAAAAATAATGATGTCAAAACCTATGGTGAAACTTTGTCAAGAAACCTCTTTCCATTTTTATAGGTCACAAAAACAAGAATAAACTTCTGTCATCTGAGAATAAAAAGTGTTCAACAAGTAACACAGTGTGCTTTGTCAGATACTTGGAAAAATAATGAAGAAAGTACTCTACTCTCATATCCTTTTTGTTCTGACTCCACAGTGGAAAGCAACAGTTCGTTTCTGAGAGATTACAGCAAAAAGCCATCATAATTTCTTTGTTTTTTTTTTAACCCAGTGTGCGTTGGAAACTTCTTTATCCTTTAATTTGCAGCTACAAAGCAGTTCAGCTAACTCATGCCTACAGAGCTGTTTAAATTTATGCAGGCTGGTTACTCAAGCCTGAAGTGACAGTGGATTTAATAACAAGCATTGATGCCTCTATTTTGGAAAACCCAGACAATTTTCCATGCAGAAACCTGCATTAGGCACTAGTTGGTTATGGAATACACACTATAAAGGTAATGTTGTTGGCACAGCAACAAAAAATTATTTCTTCAGAACAGTAGGTTGTGTCAGACACCCTTAAAACATGACCAAGACATTTCCATTACAAACCTCTCATTGTGCTTTAGAATTATTACAATAGTCCCTCTTTAGCAAACAAAGCAGTAACATAAACTTCTAGGGAATATTAATTTCTAAGGACTCAACTGTTCTTTCACTTATACAGGCAATGCTCCAACTGAAGTTATATCTGACACCCCAGAGGTTTGGCCAAAAGGGCCAAAATAACGAGTTCAGATTGTTTGCAAAAGCAAGAAACAACCTGTCTTTCTGTGTGAACAAATTGGCAGATGTACGTTAGTGTTATGCAAGGAGAGAAAACTCATTCACATAGTAACAGCAGTTCTTTCACTAGCCAATGCATTCTCAATCATGCACCAGTCTTGAAGAAGCCCCTATCCTCTTCTTCTCTTTAGTAGTCAGCCTGAGATAATTTTAAGTAAGGCCACAGACAAACAAAACTAGCCTTAAATTGCAACAAAATGCTAAAATCATGTCCAACCTCAGAATGAATTAGGATCAAAATTTAATATAAGGTAGCTCAAAAAGTCTGCTAAGACAAATAGCAACAAACACTTCATGGTGCCTCTGTTGGTACTTGGACAGAATTGGGGTGCGTAATTGCAAAATACTAATGCTCAAATCCCTGCTAAAGTACTTCCTGACCCTGGAAGCACTTAAAAGTGCCTCAGTTTTTTACATTAAATTTCCCTGGAGGATCTCTTCTGTTGATCATTAGATGTGTCTCAGTGTAGTTATAGCTGAGCAACTTAATGCCTAAGCTTTATAAGGATCCATTAAATAGATGTCTCTTCATTAGTCACAAAGGTAGTTCAATCCAACATGTATTTGCAGAATATGCCTACAATCCCAAGAAACTTAATAGCAGCTGCCACTTTTTATTATTAAAAAAAAAAAAATCAGTTGTCAGCATGACATAGAACAATAGTTTGGTGGTTAGACGAGATAATCACATGGGGAGCCTATGTACAAGTCCTATCCTTCCTGAGGAAATTCAAACATGTTTTTCCTCCTAGGATACTAACAACACTAACAACCAAAAATATAGGCTATTCTGAGGCATCTGCTTTGAAGCTGTTCAAGTTTTTAAAAAAGAATCGAAAGAGAGAATGTGCATAGAAGCATTGAAACCAATATGCCCAACCTTCTAATCACCAATTTATAGACTTTTCTTGAAGACACTTTCAAGCCCTCCTGTTGAAGTTGAAGATTCATTGAGCCAGACAGCAGGAACAAGTGTGAGAATGACTGGATTATCTAGTGCACACCACGGCAAGCAGCAGGAGCCCTGTTTCTGGTGCCTCTTCCAAGGACTATTTATACATTTTATCTAAAGTCTCTTTAATGTATACTATGTAAACTCAGGGATGGAAACTCGTGTATTTTCTGTCGCAGAACACTAAAGAATCATCTTCATTCTTGTTCTTCCTTTCTGGACCAATTAAAAGTGAAACAATTTTAACTAGTAAAGATGAGAACAGTCCCACCCTTGCCCCAGAATATCTATAATCTGGGTATTAGTCTCTGCTTCTGAGAGATAGGAGATACAGATTTGCAAGTAACTAGGTCCAGTTCCTTCACTTCCTCCGTATGTGATCCGGCCACTATCCAATTTGGGTAAAAGGTAAGTGGAATGACACCACCATCTGTATTTTAACATAGAAGATGGACTCCCTTCTCTGCTCTTGAAGAAAGAGCTCTAAGCACCTTCAAGGAATGGTTCTAGGCTATCTAACCTGAGTAAAAGGAAACACAACACAAACCAGCAGCATTGAGAAAGCTGCCAAACCCACAGCAGAGTCAGGGTTTAAGACATAGTGGGTGCACCTATACAAGATGCCCACTGCGCAGTTTTTACTGCCCTGTCATTTAGTACTTGCATAACCAAGTACTAAATGACTGCACAGTAACCAGAGTTCTGCACAGTCACATCCTGGAACGTTCGCCTGGTAATGCTTACTGCACAGTAGTGTCACGTCATGGTTTGTGCCCACTGATGGTACTGTGCAGTAATAATGAGCTACTGTGCAGTAAGTGTCACTTTCTAAGCATTTTCAGTTAGCTGCCCTATGTTTCCCCTCACTCAGTGTGTCCCATTTCTTTGATTCCATTGTGAAGCATCTAGCTCTGAATGCCTAACTCAGATGTAGGGGCTAGGGGAAAATAGATGTCTAAAAGCATTACACTCACTGTCAAAATGTTTAAGTCCTATTTTTGATCTGTGATTAACTCTAATACAAAACTGCCTACTCTATACATACAGAGAATGTGTTGCTCTATTGCTTTGACATCTATTCACTGAATCAATAATAATATTTAAATGTTTAGTTAAAATAGAAATGACTGTAAATGCAATGCACAATTTGGTGAAATAATAAGCAGAACAGAACCAGATAGTCCAAATGGTACTTATGTCCATTTCTAATAATAGTATTCATAAACTATAGATATGGTTTCCAAACTGAAAACATTTTTGTCCCAAATTTAAGTACAAGTGAATGTGAAAAAAATATGTAGATACAAGTGACCGATAAATTTGACATATGGGGTGCTCCTCTTTTCTGTCTATAGAAATGATATATTAAATGAAATACAGTAAAGCACAGTTTTCCTAAGGCTAAGTGGATAGTGGTTTGAAAATCAAACTAACATCCACAATTTAGATATTTATCCAAATACTACCCAAAGTATCATAAGACATATTTTTGCTTCTTCTAAACTTGAATCAGTGTAATTCTGATTCTGTCTGTTTTCACTGGAATTAGTATACATATTATAGTGCTATCAGCTGTATTTTAAAAAAAGAAGAGTCTCTCTTCTCTACTTTTAAAACGGGCTTTAAGCACCTTCAGGAAAGGTGATAATTGAGAAAAGAGATATACCCTACCCCTCAAGTCTGATACATTAGTATAAAAGCATTACAAGAATAAGCTCTTTCGAGATTTCTTTTGGTTTCATCTGGAAAGAGGAAGATAGGAGAATGATAAATAGCTTGGAAAATGAGTTATGCAGTTATTTCTAAACATGTAAGATAAAAAAAATCATTCCAGGTTTGGTTATTGTCAGGATTTTTTCCTTCTTTTTTTTTACCCAAGCCAGTTTCCATTTGGCTGCTAGCTAGCTCGCAAAACTTACCTAAACTGAGACTAGGCTGTGTTCTATCAGCTTTCAATGTAATACCTTCTTGCTTCCATTTTGTTTTCCTCAAAGATGCACCTCTGTTACTCCACTATGCATCCACCTTGTTTTGTCATTAGCACTGTTGACCAATCAGTGGTGCCTAATTAAAACAAAAATCAGCTGTAACACCACTTGATGAGAGAGTGATAGATAGGGAATAGCTCTCAATTCTTAGTGAGAGTAGCTGCTTATTGAGTCCTTCACAGGCCATAGCTGCCACAAATTCACTGGCCAGGTACTGCTTTATAAACCACAACTACTTTTTGCATATCTGGCAAACACTGCTGAAAAAGTATTGATACCATGTGAGCAACAGCAAATCTGCCTACAGCAGCAAAAAAGGGATGGCCCCAGCACATAGGGTCCTTTTAAGAGAAGTAAAGAGTCTCAGTTAGTACAGAGGATATCCAAAACCTTTTTGGGGCAAGCACAGGCTAGTGGAGTACAGAAAACAGTGGAAATCTCTTCAAAGAAGACTCAAGGTTAGCAGAATTCAGAAATCATTTTAACACACTACAGTGGGAAGAGTCCAGAGATCTTGAGTGCCAGCTGAATCCCTCCTGGAGCTTCCTCCGTGTGGGAGAAAGATCTAAATGCTGTGCAGCAGCAAACAACCTTTTATAAGCTATTCCTAGAACAATTTAGCTCTATTCTAATGAGGGCTGGATGGTTTAGGGGGCACATCAGGCAGGGCAGAGGGCTTTCCTCACACTCATGCCAGGGTCAGGCAGCTCAGATCTGCACCCCTCCTGTCGCTTCCCTGCCGCAGCATATGAGCACAGGCTTCACCCAGTAGGAAGCAATGCAAGGACCAGACCTCTGCAAACAAATTGTGTTGATGCTGATGCTGCTTCTCCCCACTCTCTCTGGCAAGCTGGAAGCTTCCCAGCCCTAGCACAGATCCCCAGTGGGTGGAAGTTGTGTCCATGCTGCAGCTGGGGAGGGTTAGGGGTGGAGAAGTGGTGGCAGCACAGATGCAGTTTGCAGATACAGTGCCTGGTCCCAGTGGAGGTTTTCACTTAAACTGCCCAGCTCCAGCACAATTCATTGTTATTTAGCCCTGTCACAGTTGCAGACACAGGCACAGGCAAAGCCTTCACCCTTGTCGGCCAGATCCAGGGGTTCTGCAGGTTACATCTGTCCTTCAGGCCATACATTACCACCGTCTGCTATGGAGCACATGCAATAGGTACTAGTTTTCCTGAGTATTATCTGAGCTCCGTGAAACTCAAGAAGTCTGTGTACAATTTGACAACATCATTGCACCATTGCTTTTTCTCCCCCCTGGATTTTAAGCCATGAACTAATCTAAAAATACAACAACCAGCAATGTAATATATTGTAAAGAGAGAAATTACAAAAAATAAAAATAAATTAAAACTGTAACTCCCAGGACTTGAAAAAATGGGGAAAAACAGGAGATTTAAAATCCTTTTAAATTAAAAAAACATAGCAATTAACAGTCTTCACAAAGCATTTTGAATATGCAAAGACTGAGTAAATACTAATTTTCATAAGGCTTAACGCTGAAGCTGAATGCTCAGCTTTGGTTCACTTCTTGCTGGGGTAAACTCCAATTGATTTTCCTGGAAATTTGCCTGACTCAACCCCGAGCAAGGAGTAGAAAATTTGACCCCTGCTGGGAGAAAGAGTTTTGAAGGCCAAAAATACATATTGTTTTAATTTTCTGAAACCAGTTTATGTTTTGTCATGCACCGTGTGTGACCACGCAGCATAGTAAGCTACATGTGCAGGGGGAATTTAGCTTTTATTTCTTTTTCATTTGGTAAACTGTAGGAAAAAAATAACAAAAAACAATAATATAGCTCATTGTACACAATGTACTTGAGCTGATTAAAATATTCAATAGAAAAGCAATTCCCATGCCATTCTATAACAAATGCTCACTTCTATTTAAAAAAGAAGAAGAAAAAAGGCAACTACTGGTTATCATTTGTCAAATGTCATATTTTTCACTCTGGAAATAATTTTGGTTATTTTATTTGTGTTGTGAAGCTATTCACAAAGAGGGGATTTGCATAAAATGTCCCATATCTATTTAAAAATGCTGCTATCCCTGGGTAGCACTTCTGAATCCAACCCTCATCTGAGAAAAATCATGTTAGTTACATTGACTAAGGGGAGCATCAGTTTAAACTAGCTGTGAATTTGGCCCATTTTTAAAAAAAATGGGAATTCTGTTAGAACTCACAGGGCATGTCTAATAGTCAATGGATTAGGCTAAGGGGTGAAGCAAGATACATCTGCTCTGCATGTCCTATGCTTCATAATAAATGCAATATAATTGCTTTAGGGCAGCACAGTGTCCATGCTAGTTGGCTCTTACAAGGGAGTTAGTGGATACAGAACATACAGGCAATGATTCACCATGATGTTTCATGGCATGGTCCCACAATACTGTAGGCTTGCAGTGAAAATCATTCAAACTGTTACAGTTTTATAAAAGTATTTTAGAGGTTACTGCCTGCACTTTCCCAATGAAAAGACTCATAAATATGGACTTCTTATATCATTTTTGTAAGAATAAATATTTGTGCTAAACTTTGAGGATTCTAAAACCATTTTCCAACTGTGTCATGGTCGTTTGAGTACAAAAAAGTAACACATAATGCAATTTCATGAACCTTAGCAAACTTTCTCATTCAAAAAACTGTTCACAAATTACTGTGTTTAAAGTCAGCTACAATAGATCTATACAGTGACATCAGAATTGGTTGCAAGCATGCATACTTAGGTTGGTTTTTTTTAGTTAAAAAAGTGTTAATACTTCTGTCTCTATAATGTTGTTATATATACATCTTAAGGGTAATTAATTGAGAAGAGCCTTCAATTTTCTTTCAGAAAGTCAACAAGTCCTATCAACATATTAATTTTAGTTTCATAGTTGGCAGGGTTGGAAGGGACCTAAGCAGATCATCAAGTGCGACCCCCTGTCATGGGCAGGAAAGGATGCTGGGGTCAAATGACCCTGGCTAGGTAATTATCTAGCCTCCCTTTGAAAACCCCCAGGGTAGAGGCAACCACCACTTCCCTTGGAAGTTGGTTCCAGCTCCTAGCCACCCTGAATGTGAAATAGTGTCTCATGATGTCTAGCCTGAATCTACTGTCAGTCAACTTATAGCCCTTATTCCTTGTTACTCCCGGTAGTGCTCAAGGGAACAGACACTCTCCCATTGCTTGCTGGTCTCCCTTGGCCAGTTTATACGTGGCCACCAGATCCCCTCTCAGCCTTCTCTTGTGGATGCTGAACAGGTTCAAGTCCCGTAGCCTGTCCTCGCAGGGCCTGCCCTGCTGCCCTCTGAATATATGAGTGGCCCTCCTCTGGACCCTCTCAATGCTGTCCTCATCCCTGCTGAAGTGCAGCGCCCAGAACTGGACGCGGTACTCCAACTGCGGCCTGACCAATGTCGCAGAGAGGAGGAGGATCACCTCCTTCGACCTGCTCATGATGCATCTGTGGATGCATGACGAGGTGCGGTTAGCCTTCCTGACCGCGTCCTCACATTGGTGGCCCATGTTCATCTTGGAATCAATAGTGACTCCAAGATCCTTTTCTGCTCTCTGCTGATGAGAAGGGAGTTCCCCAGTGTGTACATATGCTGCAGGTTCTTTCTCCCAGGTGCAACACCTTGCACTTGTCCGTATTGAAACCCATCCATTCTCATCTGCCCACCCCTGTAACCTGTCCAGATCTAGTTGTAGCTTGTCCCTCTCTTCTAGTGTGCCCACTTCTCCCCACATCTTAGTGTCATCCACAATTTGAACACGGTGCTTTTCACCCCCTCATCCAAATCACTGATGAAGATGTTGAACAGTGTGGGCCCAAGGACCAAGCCCTGGGGGACCCCACTGTCCACATCCCTCCAGGTCAAAAATGACCCATCCACCACCACTCTATGGTTGTGGCCCTCCAGCCAATTTGTGACCCATCTGACTGTGTAGGCATCAACACCACAGTTGCCTAATTTTTTAATGAGAATGGGGTAAGAGGCAGTGTCAAACAGCTTCCTAAAGTCCACAAAGGCTATGTCCACTGTGACACCTGCATCCAAGGATTTTGTGATCTGGTCATAGAAAGCCACCAGGTTGGTCTGACAGGACCTGCCTCTAGTGAACCCATGATGATTCTCCCTAAGCATAATTTCCCCTGCTGGTCCCTCGTTGATGTGCTCCTGGATAATTTTCTCAAAGAGCTTTCCCAGGACCAAGGTAAGACTAATGGGCCTATAGTTTCCTGGCTCCTCTTTCCTCCCTTTTTTGAAAAAGGGGACCACATTGGCCCTTTTTCAGTCCTCTGGCTCCTCACCACAAGTGCTCGTAAAACTGTGATGGGGTCCTGCCATGACCTCTGCCAATTCCCTAAGCACTCTGGGGTAGAGATCATCAGGACCTGCTGATTTGAACACGCCTAGTCCCACCAGTTTAATGTCTCTCTGCCTTCCTATAAAATTACCCTTATAAAATTCCTAGAAAATTACCCTTCCTATGAAACTGGCTGCCATTTCCTTAAGCCTTCTCTATATGATCAATCTCAGCCCTAAAATTACCTCAAAGAGATTGAATTGCAGACACAATTTTAAACCAATGATAGCATTTAATTCTGCCATAGTTCATACATTTTTTTAGATGTCTTTCTACTGTGGCTTGAGGTACCATAATCTAATTATTGTCACCACAAAAACTGTGAGATGTAAATCATTCTCTCTTACCTTATCCTTTTTCTTGAAGCCATCAGTTGTGTTCTGTATTTTAGAGCCTTTCCCAGAGGCCGGCAGTTTATTTTAGTTTTCACTTACACTGTTCTCTCTCAGTCATTTTCTCACTCTTCCTTATTCTGTTTCTTGCCTTCTCTTTGTGGGTCTTTAAATTTATAGCATTTTCTTCAGGGGGAGAGACATTAAACTGGAAGCAAGGAACCATGTCTTTTCAAAGGTACTTTAAATGTATTTTTACAGAGAAAAGCCACAAAGATAAACTACCTTTCTTCTTAGTAATAACAAAGTTCCTCAGCTATGCTGAAATATATGTATCCCTTATGAAAAGGAGAGAGATACCCAGAGGAAAATCCCTGGCAAGAAGATAGGTCTCTTCTGGTGATTCATTTCTACTAGGATGTCAAATAACTCTAGTAATGCAAGGTACACCAAGATATTAAAACACTATAGTGATAGTCTTACAGCCAATGTATTGGGTATAAAAGGTTTTAAAAATACAAATTGTGGACTTCATGCTATAGAATAGAACAGTTTACTTCTTCACCCTTAATTGTGTGAGTGAGGTAACAATTATTTTGCACTCAATGAAGCCATGTAAAGCAACTATATTTAAGACATCCAGTGGAGCATTAGTTGTGCAGACAGCATGCATGGATAATACATTATCTTCTAAACTGTAGTCCCAGTTATCACATACATACATCAAGGACAGAATCTTATTTCATAAAGTGGACAACCTAAGATCCATCTCTGGAATTTCTGTAGCAAATTTGGGCTCTAGGGGCAGCCGTGACACTCCCCCATAGCCACACAACCATTCCCCATTCCAGCTGTAGGGTACTCTACACTGCTGTCTCACCTAATTAATTTTAAACATGCCTGTATTTAATTAATCAGAAGGAAGCCTGCCTAGTGAGTCCTAGAGTGAGCCACCATTTCCTTCATAGTTAGCAGATCCATCCTGGACTCTCTCAGTTTTGACCCTGACTTCATGCTAAGTGGGCCCTTTTGGCCCATCCTTGCCCCTCAGGGCATCTGTAGCCCTAAGGGCTGTTCACACACTCTGATGCCCCCTACAGCTATGCCTATGCCTGAAAGATGTTACAGAACAATCTCTTCCTTGTTAGGGTCTCAGCCTTCTCGGCCTCTCCCCCTTTTCTTTAGCTGTGCCTTCTAGCCTAGGCCCACTGTGCTGGACCTAGCTTCTGGACATCAGCTCTTACCCTGGTTACTTCAGCCCTGAGTCCCTGGCCCTGTTTATGCCCTGCTTTTGGTGATGAGCCTGTTTTGGCTCTGTCTGAAACCCCTGACCCTGTCTTCACCATGCCTTGGGCAGCGAGCCAGCTTTGGCTCCCTCTGGGCTCCTTGACCCTGTCTCTGCCCTTCTGTGGGCACCGCTGGGACCTCGTCTCACCTTAATAGTCCCAAACCACCTGTAACAAACTGTAACAAAGAAATAAGAACACTGGCTATAACACTAACTTGGTGCTAGGTCCGAACACCAACAATAGCTTACTGTCAGAGAAGCCATACTTCTCCTTGCCCTGAACTGTATCCCTATGATAGAAAACTTTCAGTGCCTTACTTCCATCCTTAGGGGGTTCCTAGGCAGCAGTGTTTCTTTGCTGCCTTTCTTCTTGTGACTAGCCCCTGCTCAGCTGTCTGGGCTCTAAGTGCTGCCATTTCTCTTCTTAAAGAAACAGGAGCCCAGGGCTCCCTTTTACTGTGCACAGATGTCTCCTTTTTCCTAATAAAACAGGTGCTTACTAAGGGTGTGCAAAACGGGTCATGTTCAATTCAGTTTCAGCCCAAATCAGGGACATTGATTTGATTCATTGATTCAAATCACTGTCCTGATTCCATTCAGCCAAATCTGAATCTGAAGATTTGGCTATAGACACAGCTTTAAATGGTTTTTTTTTTTACCTCAAGGTACCAGGCATAGCTCTTGAATGCTGTGATGGTGGGATGAATGGAGTGTCCTACAGGAGTGTTGGGGGGGGGGGGG
>NW_017729032.1:165302674-165313210 GCF_001723915.1 Gavialis gangeticus
GGGGGGGGGGGGGGCACACTCCCTGGCAGACCCAGAAGTGGTAGAAATGCTTCTGGTTCACTTCCAGGTCTGCTGCTGATCATACTAACACTATGTCTAAATGGGACATGGATGTTAATGCCTAGATTTGTTTGTGACCTTGAAACCCAGGTGAATCCTTTGCTACTAAAAAAACAAAGTTCATGTTCTCTTTACTATAACTATCCAAACTGACCACCAAACTGATGAAGCCGGATGTGGCTCGTACTACTTACCCCGACCATATCTGATGGATTCTGATACTGTATACACTTCCTTTTACTTGGCTTTACTTTGCAATAGGAATTAGGCCAAAATCTGCTCTAATTTATATTGAATGCAATTTTACTAAGTTTGAGAGGCACATCTGGGGTATGTATCATCATAGGAAAAATTCTACTATGAGTGAATAGATGCCTATTGCTGTTATGTATTAAAATCATAAAATGATAGAAAAATAGGACTAGGAAGGACTTCAAGAAGTCATCTAGCCCAATTATCTGCTCATAGCAGTATCAACTCTGTATAGTTTGCACCTAAAAACTTTCAGTGACAAAGGTTCCATAATGTCTCTTTGGGTAATGTGTTTCAGTGCTTAACCACCATCATAATTAGAAAGTTCTTCCTCACCGCTAACCTCACAGCTGCAGTTTAAACCCATTACAACTTATCTTGTCCATGCTGCATGCAGAGAAACAATTGGTTGATGCCATCTTTACAATAACACTTCTTTTATTTCAAGAATATTCTCACCTTCCTCCGTTTTTCTGTAGATAAAAGTATCACAATTATTCCAACCTTTCCTTGTATATAATTTTTTATATACCTCTAATATTTTTTGGTTTGCTCCTCTGGGTTCTTTCCAACTTGTCCACACTTTTATTTAAGTGTGATACCCAATCATAGACATATTCCATTTATTCAGAACTCACCTCAACACAGCTGAATAAAACGGAAGAATATTTTTTGTGACTTTTGTACGCTATGCCTGTTAATACATTCTACTATGCTACTACCTTGTTATTGTTTTGCAGTGATATTACACTATTAGCCCATATTCAGTTAGTGGTTCACTGTAACCCCCAGGTATTTTTCTGCAGTACTGAAGCTGCGCCAGTTATTCCCTACTTGTATTTGTACATTTGATCATTCCTTCTTATATGTCATAATTTACACCTGCCCTCACTGAATTTTATCCAATTTATTTCAGAAATGTTTTTCCAATGTATCAAGATTATTTTGAATCCTACTCTTGCCCTCTAAAGTGTCTACTGCTATCTGCAAAATTACTAAATGTAGACTCAGTTCTATCCTCCAAGTCATTATTGAAAATATTGAATAGAATCACGACAAAGATAGATCCCTGCATTATACATCATGATGTCACTCAACATCCCTATACATTGTGAACCATCAAGTATTTTACTATTGTTCTGAAGGACACCCTCCTATTTCCCAGGAATCACCCTGGAAGATGAGATTTACGCTACGCTTTCGCTAGGTTTCACTTAAATGATCTAAAACAATTTTTATTGAAATTGCTTTGCAGACATGGCTACTGCAGAAAAACAGTTCTTGTAAGTTGTTACTGACTAATTTGGTTAATGTCTTCTTTGCCATATGTATGAGAGCTCTCTAGGGAGAGCACAAACAAAAACATTCCTTAGGCAACTGGGATAGGATGCTGTTCCCCTGGCCAATCAATCTGTATTGCTGAAGGGAGCAGGGGAAATGGGATTATAATCAAATAACCTTGTTCCTTATAAATAAAAGCATTAATTAGCATTTTAATTGCAGGACTTCAGCAGTGTGTGTGCTACATTAGATTGATCTTGGTAGCGTGGCTCTCTTCTATTTAGAGATGCCCAATAAGTTAGCATCGAGTCTAATGACTTACTCTGCCTAGTTATACTCATTAAAATGTGAAAAAATGAACAAGAGATGTGGATAGCTCAGAGCAAGGCGTGTTCTACTCCCACATGAAGCAACCATCTTCTTGTACATTTGAATACATACTATGCTGAGTAGATGCTGATCCAGGCCTCCAGGTGAGACTCGGCATCCTAATCCTTTCTTTTGACATACATCTGTTCTCCTCTTCTGGTCTAATCCATCTCTCATAATTTTAGTCTCACAACATTACCTCCCGTCCAACCCAGCTCTACCCTTTGAGATGCCTAATTGATATCCATACTGGATGTGTCTACACAAGATGCATCACTGTGCATTAGCCTCATTTACTATGCAGTATGGGTGAGTGTCTTCAGGTGTGTGCCATTAGTGTGCACTAAATTCCCTTAATCGCACTTTTAAAATTGCTCCCTGCAAATGCAGGGAGCAAATGTAAGCATTATTACTAAATTTGCACTAACACACATATAGACATGATCCGGCACCAAGTTTGCTGTCTGGTATGCCCAACCATTAGGAGGCTGGTAGGAGGCCAGCCCCATTGTTCTTGGCTGGGAACTCCTCCTGCTCCAGGGCCAGGCTGCATCACTGGAAGCCCCTGTCTGCAAGCTAGAAAAGCCAGCAGCCACTTTCTGCCCTGGGTCATACACCAGAGGAGCCTGTGGGAGCTGCAGGCACCGTGTGTCCCCCTGTGCAGACCACAGACCTTCTGTGCCCTGCTTCCACTGCCCCAATGCTGTTGATCAGCTTATGGTTGCTGGATGATGAGCCTCTGGCTGCTAACCGGGAAGCTTTTGTCTGCTGAGACTGGCTGTTGGCTGCAGCTTGCTGCAGTCTCCAGGCAAGCCTGCCAGCTCACAGGGCCACCTGCAGGTAGCAAAGTGTAGTAGGGCCAGCACCACCTTCCTGCTGCACACCGCACCAGCCTGTTCTGTGACTGCAAGTGATGCAGGGTATAGCCTCAGCTGTGCATCTCCCAGTTCTGTGCTGTGCCCTGTGCTGGATACTGCCGGCAGCTGCTCAGTGCTGGCATTATGTGGACAGCCACATGGGGACCCAGAGAACTGGCGTGGGACCGGCAATGTCCTTATCTTCCCCATTCAGGCCTGCCCTCCACGTGCATGTGTATCCCTGTGCCATTCACCTGGGGTCCCAACTGGAGCCAGGAGAAGATTGGTGACCACATGGCACTTTGGGGTAATGCAGAAATGCAGAGACAGTTCAAGTGAGTCAGGTGCTTGAACATGCACATTTATGAGGCCCCGTCAGGTAGTATGCAGGAGCAAAGGCACTCCTGGTTGATGCAGCAGTGCCACATAAAAGTCAAGACCTTGTGGGCACAGTGGGTTGCCATAATCAACCACAATTGTCAGTCTAGGCATGCCCACAAGACTGTGCCCTTTATGTGGCAACTGACCAGACGTTTGGTGCTCCAGGGCCTATGCTGCAAGCATGTGATTTTTACCAGCAGGGCAGCCTGCCTGAGGCCCCACCTCACCCTGACCCTTCTGGTGACATGTCACCAGAAGAGGGGCACTTGGTCATTCAGCACCCTGCTCTACCCATCTCCCCAGCTACTGCATCTGCTAGCAGATCAGGGACCCCTGGCCAGGGCTGCCTCACCAGTTCCACAGCCCCACACCCCACCTTGAGGAATTGTCAGCTATGACACTGCCAACTGTCAGCAGCACCACTTCTCCCTGGGAACAGCCCCCAGCTGGGTGCCTGCATGACACACACCATGTGCCCAGGACAGCGGGTGCAGCTGGACACCCTTGGCAAAGGGAAAGACCATGCCAAGACACAAGCCTCATCAGTCCCAGATGTGATAAGCCCCACACAGAGGGGAGAGCCCTTCCTGCCCATGCCCCTGCCTCTCCTCTTGCCTCTGCCCCTGCCCCTGCCCCCTCCTGCCTGCCTGGAAAGCCCACATTTCCCAGGCCCTGGGTTCCCCCTGACAGCACACAGAGAGGTGGGACACAGTACAGAACTTTATTGAGCAGTCCATGCCCCTGCATCTGGGTGGGCATGGACCTCTCATGCTAAGGAAGGCATAGATGCTGGCAGCAGGGGGCAGAGACATGCCACAGGTAGCCCTCCAGGAAGTGGCAGAGGTTGTGGGGAAGCCCAGGCTTGTCCCCCTGTGTCGTCATAGCTCAGGATCCCAAACCAAGAGCACAAGTGTGCCTGGGGCTCCAGAAGGATCATCATCAGCAAGACATAATGGCTTGGGCACCCTTCAGCTTGTATATACAGCTCATCATGCACCGCCTAGGGCACACGCAGAAGGGGCATGCTTAGGATACAGCAATGGTGCAGGAGGATTGGCCACTGGCCATTTTCCCAGAGAGTCCCTCAATGGGGAGGGCAGAGGCATGGCCAGCTCCTCACCCCAGTTGTCCGGGAATCCTGCACACCCTGAGCCTGCAGGCCCCTGCCTGTGTTAGCCTGTGTCTCCCAGATAGTGCTGAGGGATCTTTAAAGCACAATTAATCCTTAAATTGGGTGAAATATGAACACAGACAACTCAGTGTCCTAAAATCAAAGTCTAAATTAGTTCAATAAGTATTATCTTAGCAGTTTCTATATTTAGGGAGAAAACAGCATTCTGTACAATAATCTCACCCAATCCCAGTGCCAATGTGGATTTTGAGTTACTTTTTTAAACCTGAAAATTGGGGATTTTTTTTTATCAGAGAAAACCAGGATCCCTGGTAATGATGCACCAAACCATCTGGAATCCCTTTTTCAAAATCCTAGATTCATCCATGCAGATATCTATTATGAATACATTATTCTATCAGAGTAAGAAAGGAAGGACTTGGGATTTTATGAGTTGTAATCTCCTTATATATGTTCTTAGTTGGGTATCCATGCTTAGGCAATAGATAGGCTCTATGGCTTGTCTAAAGCCTGCCTCCATTTCCAGCATGTACCATATATATATATAGTGATGTTTCATTTTGATCATGGAAAAGTGTGGATTTTAGGTTACTTTTTTAACTCGAAAATTGGGGATTTTTTTTTTTTATCAGAGAAAACAAGGCTCCCTGCATATAACATGTGATGGAGAAGCTTCTGCGCTCCGTCACTTTAAGGGCTGGAGCAGCCAAGCACCAGGTGTCTGACAAGGATGGCTATTTTGAAGAGCTCTGGTATAAAAGCAGAGCAGTATGTGTGGAAGGCCCAACATTGGGCTGAGCTGTTTCTGGAATAACTTGGAAGTAAGGGTGAGGCTATGGGGAAGAAGGGGGCCTCATTGGTCCTGTACATGACCTGAAACTGTACCCTGCTGGGATAGGGAGGCCTGGTGGTCCTGCCTGTGGTGAGGCAGGACTACTTAAATGCCAGGTTCGAGGACCATCCTGGTGTCAAGCGAGTCAGGGCACCTAAACCCTTGTCCCCACCTTTGGGTGAACTTTGGAGGCAACTCAGGATCAGGCATGCAGACTAGCTGCACCTCAGCCCTGTGGGGCAGTAGACCCTGGAGGGGGGGAAGACACAGAAGGAGAGTGCTGCACAGGTGTTGTACCTCAAGCCCCTAGTGAGAAGGTGGAGTGGTGGGCCAGGCATGGCAAGAGGAGTGCCACCTGAGCCTATGGGTATGGTTGACCCTTAGCCCAAATGGTAGGATGGAATAGCATGGCCCTGAGAGGGGTGGAGTAGCAAGGCCCAGAGTTTGAAGCAGTGTTGTGAGAGGCAGGTGAGTTGTGGGGTGCAGTAGTGAGGCCCCAGAGGTGAGGAGGAAGTTAAGGAGCCCGAATAGAAGGCAGAGTGTTGTGGGGTAGAGTTGTAAGGTCCCAGGGCAGGGGAGGCAGTTGACAAGGCCTGGTGTGAACCATACTATTAGAGGCCAGGAGCTAGGCCACATATTTGAAGGCCTGGTGTGTGCCCTAGATTGGAGACTGGGATATGGAAAGTCTGGTGTGTGCATCAGTAAGGAGGCAAGGTGCTAGGCCTGAAAACATCTGCAAGGGCACTGGGAGTTTGAGCTCCTGTCAGTAGTGAGAATGAGACCATGTGAGACTCCAGAACTTGGGTCTCTGTGCTACCTAGCTGGAGAAAACATCTGTGAGGCATGGGAAATGTGTAGGGATGGTTGGAGCATGTACATCAGGCTCTAGATATCAGGGAAGATTGAATAGCAGCCTCCCGCCTATTAACATCAAAACAATAGGACATCAAGGTGTGGCAGACAAAAGGAGGGCAATTGGCCCAAAAATAAAGGAGTGGGCTGGTCTCCCAACTGGCTCCTTTCATCACCAAACACAAGAGTTTTTTCCAGGTAAAAATAAACTAGAAGCTTTGTTAATATGAAAGGGGCATAGGACTATACTATTCAGTTTAAGTTCAAAGTAAAAACAAAAATATCTGTATTGGAATGTGCATTGAATTCCTATAACATACATTTTACATTAAAAAAAACCAGAACAAACTAGGAAAAAATATTTAAAATGCCATTTGTTTAGTTCCGTAATAATTATAATTAAATATTCATCTCTTTCAGATTTGTAGAACAAAATCAAATGTTATTGAGCATCTTGATAGTGCATCCAATGCTTCACTGGAAGTTATTTCTACACCTGAGTTAATGTTTTTAGCTAGACATAAAAATAGTCTGTAATGCAGTGAAATAGAAGTTACATTACCAGAAACAAGAGCCAGGAGCATTTCAGAAAAATGAATAGCTTGATTAGTGAAACATTAAGACCATTAATAAGGAGAAGGGCCATAGACATCGGTGGAATAAAACATTTAGAAGAAAGCAGGTAGACTATAATGAGCGGGGAAGTCAAGTGGCTGTCTCACTGCTGCCTGAATAGAAGTATTACTGCCACTGCCGGGGGGCAGCATAAAGAAACTTTTACTAAATGTTTCTTCTAACAGTTTGATTCAGTTTCAACATGTTTGTTTCAACTGCTAATGAGAGCAAATTTTGTCAAATGCTAGATTTTGTAATATGGTTGACTATCAATAAAGAGATCACCAATTTGTGCTGACTAGGCTAGTGAGGTGAGGAGGATAAACAAGAACCCCCTGTAAATGTGACCTGATCTGGATTAATTTAAAAATCTCCACGATACCATGTTTTAATATCTTATTTGCTTTTGAATTATGTAATTATTTTTTTAAATACTGGCACATGAAGTCAAATCATAGGAAGCCAAAATAATATTTGGATGGTTTTTGAATTATCTACAGGATAGTATAGTATAAGCTTCTATGAAGATAAATGGCAATAGGTCGTCTCTGTCTTAATACTTGTGTTCCAGCATACCGGTTGTAGTCTTGGGGACTTACAAGATTGTGAATCTCTCAGGCCCTGTACTAGTATGTTGGTATGAATCCTTTACATCAGCAGTATGATTTATTTGTGGATTTCTATTTATTTATTTATTTATTGGATCACAGTTCATGAATAAATCAATGGTTTATTTCCATTAATTTCTTTTATACACATTATTCCATTTTATTTAGAAAAAAAATAGATAAATACTTATATTTATAATAATATAAATGTAATGTAGTGTAATTAATATATTAGTTCATACAATCCCTAATTTAGAAACTTAAAATGTGTTTGCAGTGATTTAAAAATCCATGTATTCAACTATGCCAATTACAAAAGTATCTTACGTACATAAAAGCAAAGAAGCAGCAGCCAGGTTCACAAATTATCCTTCAGTTCTCAGAGATAAATACGAACACTATTTATTATGTGATTTATAATGAATCTGTGCATTCATTATAATAAATATAACAACTGTAAAGCAACTATACATGCTTATTTATCTTTTCTTCTCTCTGGAAATAGAGGAGGACCTTTTTATTGCCTCATCAGAGCGCTTAATTCTTCATGAATTTAACTGCAGAAAAATGAAAAGAAAAAACAAGTGAATAATCATTTGAATATTAAGTGAACCATTTTTACATTTCTGTTGAGCCTACTACTTCAAATCACCTAAGTGATAAAATGTACAAGGTAATGAAACAGGCATGAATGTTTGCCAAAATGAAATTTAAGTTGAGTTTCAATACCTACCATGGAAATTTGTAAGTGGTTTAGGAAAAAATGTGAGAATTTCTAAGATCATTTTAAAAAATCTAAATGTCCTTTAATTTTTTTTTGTTTTGTTTTCCACTTTCTTTTTTGTCAAAGCCATATGTAGAAAAGTAGGTTTCTTTGAAAAACAAGAATTTATTATTTGCTTTCTATTACCACTTCAAGCCTATAATTCATATGTAAAAAAGAACTGAGTTGGCATTTGGATATTTTAAAAACTATAAAAGATGCCTGATTTGAATACATCTACTTTGTCTTGATTTTTTCTGGTTTATTTTTTTTTCCTTCAACACTTGTGTGGTGACCAGCATGCCAAGCCTCAATATTTTATTCATTAATGTAAAAAAGAAAAGGTCAATGAGTTTCTAGCTCTTTTAGTCATTAAAGATAATGGATCACAGTATGACACTAGGAACAACACTAGCATTTCTTAAAAGATTTCCTTGACTGTTAACAAGATATGAAACTGGGTCATGATTTTGTTAGCTATGAAAATGCTGTGTTGAATATCCATTAATCTATTTCCTCATATTTGAATAAATCTAGCTTTGTACTGATGACCATTTTAGAGAGGAAGCAATCTTTTTTAGCTCAATTAAGATGTCATGATGTCAACTTTAAGTCAATTGGCAAGATAAAAGGTTATTAACAGGCGAAAGATTGTGTTTGTATTAGGGAACATAAGGTGTAAGGGGTGCTTGCTATTTCAGCAGTTCAGTACATAGTTATTAAAAATAAACACCCCAAAATAGTTTTGTCCCTCAAAACCTCAACAAATCTTGATTGAGGATGAGACAGAAGTATTTTCTTCTAAAATTGTAGTAGTTTCATGCTTCAGTACATACAAGGAAGACAAAATGCAAAAAACAAACAAACAGAAAAAAACAGAAAATGAAAAGCAAAACCGTATGGCATTGCTAGTTGGCCTAAAAGGAGTCATTAAAATGAATTTGTCATCAAATTGTAGTTTTACTTATTTTGTTCACCTTGCCTTGCTTATTTTATAAAATAGGTTTACCAGGTAAAACATCTACAGAATATGTATTGGCTTATATTGTCTCATGAGGAAACATGATTTTAATTCTACTGACATTTTTTTCCTCTTATTTTAATAGCATTGATAGGTTATTTGACATTTTTATCGGGAAAATTACTCTGTCTCCTTATTTATTTGAAACATTCCTTATATATCTTCTTTACCTTGATCATGGTGTACATGTAGGAGGTCTAGTCTGGTACCTGAGGAATCCACTTGTGGCTGACAAGCCCAATTTGAGAGTGGAAGAGCTTCTTACAAGTTTTCACAGATCATATGTTGGTGGGCAAGTTTGCAGCATGCTGCTTCCTTCTCTCCCACTTTGCTTCCATCTTCTGCATCAGAGATGCTTCATATTAAGCTGCACCCAGTACCAGATGTTCCCTCCAAATTGTATGGGATACTGCTAGGGTGGCCATCACAGAGGACAGTCCAGTTGTCCTCTGTTGATATGAAACCCAACACCTTTATGTCCTCTTTTTCTCTTCTGTTTGATGTCAGGAACTAGCTCTTCAAGAGAAATATAGAGGACATAAAGGCATCGGGTTTCATATCAAAAGAGGACAGAGGACTGAGTAGCAGAAAACTGGAATGTCCTCTATGATGGCTACCTTAGATACTGCACGCTCTTTACAGCTTTCTATGTTGGTATGGAACGACTTCATATAATTTTTGCATGTGTTTTGGTACTGCTATACAGGGAGACCCACTTTTTAGATCTCCTCCCATTCTCCTGACATGGCTGAGCCATTGCAACCTCCTTTTCTTGATAGTGGTTTCTAAGTGTGTCAGTCCTGTGCAGTCCAGAGCCTATGTGTTTGGCATTTTGTCTTCCCACGCTATTTTCAGGATTTTACACAGGCATCTCTTGTGGAAGCTGTTCAGTCTCCTGATAGTCCTAGCATATATAGTCCACATTTCTAAACCATAAAGCAGGGATGACAGCAAGAAGTCTTCATAGATTTACATCTTTACCTTAATTGATAGTGTGTTGTTATTCCATGCACATTTCTGTAATCGCCCAAAAGTCTTATCTGCCCAAAAATCTTTCCAGTTCCATTAGTCAGTTCAGTCTGAAGGTCACAATTCCTACTGATCATAGCTGGACCGGGAATTTTCCGGCCAGCTTGCAGAGGCACTTAAGGCAAGGGATGTAGTTGTCATGGGTGACTTCAATTACCCAGACATCTGCTGGTCGGACCATTCCAGCAAGTTCCAGGCCAAGATACAGGACCTCCACTTAATTCAGGAGGTGCACAGTCCCACCAGAGGAAATGCCCTGTTGGACTTGGTCCTGACCACAGGCAACGACCTGATAAGGGGCCTTCAGGTCCTTGACCACTTGGGTGATACCAATCATCGCTTGCTGGAATTCACCATCCAGTGCAGGGTGTCAAGGGCCTGCAGCAAGGCAGTAGCCCTAGACTTCAAGAGGGCCAACTTCAATGAGTTGAGATTAGTGGGAGAGGCAGTGGGGTTCTCAAGGGCAGGGGAATTCAGTGCCCAA
>NW_017729032.1:165318210-165321369 GCF_001723915.1 Gavialis gangeticus
ACTGACAAGTGCAGGGTGCTGCACTTGGGCAGTAGTAACCAGCAGCACACTTACAAGATGGGAAATTCCCTTCTTGAGAGCACGGAGGCAGAAAGGGATCTTGGAATCATTATTGACTCCAAGATGAACATGGGCCAACAATGCAAGGTCACGGTTGGAAGGGCTAACCGGACCTTGTCATGCATCCACAGGTGCATCTCTAGCAGGGACAAGGAGGTGATCCTCCCCCTCTATGCAACACTGGTCAGGCCACAGCTAGAGTACTGTGTCCAGTTCTGTGCGCCCCATTTCAGGAGGGATGTGGACAACATTGAGAGGGACCAGAGGCGGGCCACCCGCATGATCCAGGGACTACAGGGCAGACCCTACAATGAGAGACTGAGGGACCCAAACCTGTTCAGCCTTCACTAGAGAAGGCTGAGGGGGTACCTGGTGACCGTCTATAAACTCACTAGGGGGGACCAGAAGGGTTTGGGAGAGACCTTGTTTCCCCTAGCGCCCCCTGGCGTAACAAGGAAAATGGCCACAAGTTGTTGGAGAGGAGGTTTAGATTAGACATCCATAAGAACTACTTCACAGTTAGGGCGGCTAGGATCTGGAACCAACTTCCAAGGGAAGTGGTGCTGGCTCCTACCCTGGGGGTCTTTAAGAGGAGGCTTGATGCCTACCTAGCTGGGCTCATTTGAGCCCAGTTTCTTCTCCTGCCCTGGCAGGGGGTTGGACTTGAAGACCTATAAGGTCCCTTCCGACCCTACTTCTATGATTCTATGATGCTAGAACCCAAGTAGCAAAAGCTGTCAAGGACACCAAGAGATTTACCTTCCAGAGTGATGTCAGGAACTAGCTCTTTCACCCTTTGGTACACGAACAGAGTTTTCTTTGAGAAAATCTGCCAGCCTGAAGCTCTTGCATGATGCAGAAAATCTGCACAAGAGATTTTGCAGGGAAGATTCACTATGGGCAACCAAGGCTGCATCATCCACAAACAGGAAATCTCTCACAACCATCCCTTTCACCTTGGTTTTTGTTCTAAGCCTTGCAATGTTGAACAACCCTTTATCTAGCTGTTTCCCTATTTACTTGAAAAATGCCTCACACTCTATTGTTTCTGCAGTAATATTTAATTCTGTGGCTTCTGTGCTGATTCACTACATTGAAGACCTTTGCCCCCATTAAACTCATTTTGCAACATACAAGGTTTTCAGATCCCTGTTAGGTTTTATAACTGTGAACCTGTTGTGCCCATGCCATGCTAGAGAGAATTAATGATGCAGAAGGCCTTGTGTGTGTGATATTTGATCATGGAAAAATGTGGATTTTGGGTTATTTTTTTAACCTGAAAATTGGGGCTGAATTAATATCTTATGATCAATATTTGAAAGGATGAGGGAATAATGGATAACCATATAAGAAACCTAGATAT
Organism: Gavialis gangeticus; assembly: GCF_001723915.1. Lineage (NCBI taxonomy): Eukaryota > Metazoa > Chordata > Crocodylia > Gavialidae > Gavialis > Gavialis gangeticus. Next base: position 165,319,634 of record NW_017729032.1, read on the forward strand.
TTCATGAAGACCTGCCATATGTCAAAGGGCTGCCTGAGATAAATTTCATAAAGATTTTGAACTAAAATCAAAACAGTTTTGAAGAGCTGACTTGAAGCATCACTACAGTGAGCTGACAATAGAACTGATATGAAACCATAATTTAATTCTTTTACTTCATGGAAGGGCAGAAGAATCCAAGAAACAACACCAAAAATGCTAAAGAAATGGTTTTTTTTCCTGTTACAGAGGAAACTAAAGATGCCAAAAATGCAAACTATGTGTACAAAATGTATTGTCTTTCACTGCCTGCAGCTTAGATATGAAAAATTGCTATTTAGTGTCCAGGGGCCCAGTACTATAAGTGGTCAATTGGTACTGATAAGTAGAACCCATTTCTTGACATGTTAACAGAATAATATTCTAAAGGGAAATAGTGGGAGAAGTAGTACTTGAGTTAGTTCAAACTGAAATGTTCTGGACCAAGTTCTACTAAAGAATAACCCAAGATATCAATGAAATAGAGCATCATTTGTGACTGTATCAATATACGAAATTTAATCAACAAACTAATTAGTCTAATAAGTGCTTTGTCATCTCTATTGTTAAAATATCTTCAGAATATTTTATATGCCCAAAACTGGTCAATACAATAAATACTAAGAAAACTGTGGAGCTTAAAAATAGAATATCAGACCAGAACTCCCACATATGTACTATAGTTCAGTTTTGAAGAAGTGGGTATTAGTTATAGGGAGACTAATAACATTTAATTTAATCATACATCATTAAAATCTACAGCCTTTAACTTGACTGGGTTTAGGATCAGGTTTTGGTCCAATATTTCAACAAACATTCACTGCAACATTCATTGCAACATTCATTGCAAAGAATGTTGCTAACCAGTGTATAATCCAACAATTGCTGCTACTGAGAAAGCAAATGCCCTTTCTTTCTTGTTTAGATAGTTGGTGTTTTGGTTTATCTAAATTCCAAATGTTATGTGGTGTGAAATATATTCTGGTAGTCTTTGCTGGTAAGCTTACATATTTATAATATTTGTGTTAGTTCTTACAAGCCATGAGACACCTGTTTATTGGAACTCCATATTCTTCAGTAAGTACTGCGATTGCATGACTCACTCTGTGATTTCATTCATTTGAAGTATTTTTAATAGTTGCTGTTGCATGGCTTTTTTTGTTAGAAATTGTATGTCTCTTTAAACTTAAAGAACCTTCCTGACCTCCGCTATTTTAGAATCAAGAAAGGTTTTCTTCAGGAAGTCTATAATGGTTTGGGACTAGCATGTATTTTGCAATAGCATGCAACTGTTAGCCTTTGCTAGATTTCTTATTCCAAAAGTTATATATGTATATATATGGATCTACATAATTCATGGTTTTGTGGAAACCACAGAATCTGCAAAATCCACCAAATCAACAACAAAAACTTAATAACAATTAAATGTTGGCTCCGCACTAGGAGCCAGTGGTCCTCACTTGGCCTAGTAGTAAACCATGGCTTGAGGCAAAAAGCCAGAACTTGTAGTAGTGTTTCGTTACCTACAATTTCATAGATTTCATAGACACTAGGGCTGGAAGGGACCTCGGAAGATCAAGTCCAGCCCCCTACCCAAAGGGCAGGAAGTCAGCTGGGGTCATAGAATCCCAGCAAGATAAGCATTCAATTTACTCTTGAAGGTGTTCAAAGTAGGTGCTTGAACCACCTCTGATGGCAGGCTGTTCCAGACCTTGGGG
>NW_017729032.1:165321721-165329432 GCF_001723915.1 Gavialis gangeticus
AGCCTATAAGGATGCTGCAGGTTTTTCTTCCCAAGGTGGAGAACCTTGCATTTTTCGGTGTTAAATGCCATCAGGTTCTCATCCACCCATTTGCTGAGCCTGTCCAGGTCAGCCTGGATCATCCACCTGTCTTCTGGTGTGGATGCTTTGCCCCAAAGTTTGGTGTCATCAGTGAACTTGGTCAGTCCACTTCTAACTCCAATGTCCACATCATTAATGAAGATGTTGAACACTATGGATCCAAGGACAGAGCCTTGGAGGACCCCACTGGTCACAGGACACCATGACGAGTGACTTCCATCAATTACTACCCTCTGGGTCTGATCACGGAGCCAACTTCCCAGCCAGCAGATCGTGGTGGACCCTAGTCCACAATTGGCCATTTTCGCCAAGAGGTGATCATGGGATACCAAATCGAAGGCTTTTTTGGAGTCAAGATATATGACATTAATCGTTTCTCCCTTGTCCAGGTGATAGGTGACCTGGTCATAGAAGGAAATGAGATTGGTCGAGCAATTAAATTAAAACTAGTAAAATAATAGAAAATAAGCTCTGATTAAGTAAAAGAAAAGTGAAAAGTAAATACATCGGAAACATACTTATCAAACAAAAAAAAATCTCCTTCCCATACACCCATTCTCTCCAGGTTGTTGAATATCTGACATATGCAAAACCAAATTCAATCAATGGAAAATGTTGCTATGGTGTTTGGGCTGTGAATCACACTCTGCAAAAATGAATATTCTTCTCATTTGGGGAACCATCTTATTTATGTGAGAGGCAAAGAGTTCTTAGGGTGATGTATTTCATTTGACTAACTGGGCACATCTACATATGATTTTATTGTGATGCAGTAAACTCTGGTGTAGTTCACACCAGAGTGTACTGCTCTTGAGCACAGTGTTTACACAGACTGCAGCACATTTAGCCAGGGCAAAACAGCCCCAGCTGCCAGGGGGTCCAGCGGGTCAGCCTGCCAGCTCAGAGCTGCTCTTCTCTAGCTCAGCATGCTACAGAGGGGCTGACTGGGGCACAATGGTGCCACAGTGCAGAGCTAGCTGGCAGGCAGTCCTACAGTGTAGTACCCTCATGCCCGAGTCACCATCTACATGTATACTGTGGCAGAGTAAACAACTCAACCATAAAATAGTACTTGTGTTGGGCAGTACTATCCTAAAGTGGAGTTAAATAGTTTATTCTGGCCTAATAGCACCACTTGTGGAGATGGTGCCACTTTACTGTGGAGCTAATTAGTCAAATCCACAGTAAGCATCTCATGTAGATGCGTCTACTGTGTAGTTGGGATAGAGTTAGACAAGGTTGCAAATGTAAGGCATTCTTCATCAGTACATATCTCGCATTTAAAAGTCTGTCTAACTGTCCTAGTGACACAGTTTGTTCACCCTAAGAAATACTTGTTCTTGCACAATTTTTGGATCATCATGGTTACAACATCACTATTAACCACTTATGAATTAATATCACCTTAGGAATAACAAAATACCAGAGATGTACTTCCTTTTCTGACATTATAAGCAAAGAGAGTTCTATAAGACTTGATAAAATATTGAACCAGTCAGATCTTCTGTCTACTTTGAATAAATGAATATCACTATAAACATTGTTACCAGAGCTTCAGATATGGACCAGTCTCTCCTGCAAAAAATGCATGACCAAACTGGTGAACAAATTTGCCAAGATGAACAAAATGAAAGCCTATATAACAACCAGGAAAGGATATTAAGGAGGATGATAACCAGGGATCTTGATTTTCTCTGATTTAAAATAAATCCCAAATTTTTGTTAAATAAAAGTAATCCCAAATCCACATTTTCCATGATTAAAATGAAATGCCACTATATTTATTTATTTATTTATTAGTGGTGTTTCATGTAAATCACAGACAAATGTGGATTTGGGGTTACTTTTTTAATCCAAAAATTGGGGGGTTTTTTTAAATGAGAGAAAACCAGGATTTCTGGTGGTAATTTAAAGTGAAACCACCTACAACTTCAAAATAAGTCTTTGAACATTATCTTGAAGGACCCAGTAAAAATTCCTGAAAAGTAATAAGTACTAGGTGATAAAACACAGTGGGGATTGTACTATAGTGAGTATTGTACTAAATAATATACCTATGTCATTTTCAAATTGAATGTTTTCCTGTGACCTTACAAAATGTAATTTTTAAGCATCCCATGTCAAATTTAATATACGCTTGAATATTCATTAGTATAGATTGAATATGTATTTTTAACTTCAGCAATAAAGGTTGTTAAAAAGAATTTGAAATGTGAATTAAGTAACTGAATCTGTACAAACTGAATTGCATATATTGGCATACAAGTACAGTGAAACACACAAGATGGAAAACAACTAGAAGTAAAACATTAATGAGTTTCAGTTACACCTTAATTTCACTAAAATGTATTTGTATCTTATTCACGTTACTGTCATTTCCTTCATTTATCAAAGATTAAAATTATATAACACTGTGGCAGTTCCCAAAGAAACTAGAGACAAAATATTAAAATAAATGCATGACCTTAAGAAAAAGATAGCAGGGAACCAAGGATAGTTTTACTAGTAGCCTGTCTGCAAGACTGTCATTGACTAATTGTCTTTCTTTATATCTGTTAGCAAAAATCAATGTTTCCTTTAAGTAACAGAGTCTTTGGAGAAAAGAGAATACTTGTGTTGAATATTTTACTTGTTCATATATCCAATTGATGGGCAGCACCAAGTATTACCATATAGTGCTAGATTTCTAATCATAGAAGCAAAGAAAATTAGGTTTGGAAGGGACCTTAATGCAGGTACCACTGATAATAGAAGTCATCTAGTCTAACCCCCTGCTTAAAGGAGGGACATACCCAGCTATCATCCTATCCAAAGCTTTGTTTAGCCAGGTCTTAGAAACCACAGCCTCTCTGAGTAACCTATCCCAGTACTTCACTACCCTCAGGGTGAGACAGTACTTCCTAATACCTAGCCTAAACTTCCTTTGCTGAAACTTGAGACCACTGCTCCTTATTCTGTCATCTTCCACCACTGAGAATAGTCTAGTTCTATCCTCTTTGAAACCACCCTTCAGGTAGTTGAAGGCTGTTATTGAATCCCCTCTCACTCTTCTCTTTTCCAGACTAAACAAGTCCAGTTCCCTCAGCCTCTCCTCATAAGTCATGTGCCCCAGCCCCCTCACCATTTTTGTTGCCCTCCACTGAACTCTCTCCAATTTGTCCATATCCCTTTTGTAGTATGGGACTCAGAACTGGACACAGTACTCCAAATGCAGCCTCACCAGTGCCAAATATAGGGCAAGAATTACTTTCCTCCATCTGCTGGCAACAATTCTACTAATGCAGCCCAGTATGCCATTAGCCTTCTTCACAGCAAGGGTACACAGTTGGCTCATATTCAGCTCATTGTCCACTGTAACCCCCATATCCTTTTCTGCACAGCTGCTGCTTAGCCAGTTGGTCCCCAGGATTTACCAGTTCTTGGGAGTGTTCCATCCTAAGTGCAGGACTTTGCACTTGTCCTTATTGAACCTCATGAGATTCCTTTGGTCCAATTCTCCAATTTGTTGAGGTCTCTCCAAATCCTAGCCTCCAGCATATATACTACTCCCACCAGCTTGGTATCATCCAGAAATTTGCTGAGGGTGCACTCCTTCCCATCTTCCAGGTCATTGATGAAGCTATTGAACAAAAACAGCCCCAGGACCTATCCCTGAGGCACTCCACTTGATAGTGGCTGCCAAGTAGACATCAAGTTCTTGACTACTCTGAGCACAATGATCAAGCCAGTTTTCTATTCACTTATAGTCCATTCATCCAAACTGTACTTCCTTAGCTTAGCTTGATACACAAGAAAGACTGATTTCACTTGTGAAATAGTGTTTTAGTATATATGTGCATGTTCATAAACATTTTTCAGCACTGTCAGCATTATTCGCTCAAATTATTTAAATATCTCATAATGCATTAAAACATTTCCTAACATTTATCAGTCTAATGGCATTTCTATGTAGCTCTCAGCCAGTTGCTTATTCATCTGATGCAATTTGATTGCAATTGTTCATTTTCTTTTAACATTATTTTATTAAGGATATATGAACATAAGAAATGCAATAATCATGAGCCATGATAGAGGCAGCCAGCACTGTGCTAGGAGTGAGAAGTGCAGCCCCACATAGCCTGCCCAGCCTTTTTTACCCTCAGGGCTCTGCACTGCATGCCTGCGGCTCTATACTCACAGAGGGGAAGCCCTGCACTGGACTGTGCTGGGAAGCAGGGGGCAGGGAAACTGCCTGGCAGGGAGCAGGGGAAGCAGCAGGCTCCAGTGCTGGGCACCCCAGCTGCAAGTGCTGGAGCTGCAGGCTCAGGGAGCGGAGTCATGAGGCTGCTGCTACAGCCCCATCCCCTCTACTCCCCAACAGACAGGATGACCCCAGCTGCAGTGGGGGAAGGGGGGAAGGAGGGAAGAATTGACCCCCACCCTGCCCACTTTGTCTTAATAGGACCATGCCAGCCACTGTCTCCACTAGGGCTGGTCCCTGCTTCAGCTACAGAGCAGAGGGGCAGGGTCCGCCGTACAGCTGGAGTAGAGAGCAAGGAATTTCATAGCAAGGAATTTCAAGAAATGTTGTGTTCTGAGAGAACAAGTCTGGTTTTTTTTTTTAACTGTCCAACAGTCTAAGAAGGTTCTTGTCATTTTTTACTTCTTCCTCTAGATAGTCAGGGAAGCTGTTAAGATAAGGATGTGTTAAAGTTCTTTACAGAATTGGGATGAAAGTCCATACTATTTTTTTTTGTATTTGATCTTTCATGAAATGTCATCTTCCTGTCCACATGTTAATAAACACTTATCTACTTTGAGGAGTGTTAGAAAATGATAAAAGCCTGCATATCCAGAATCAAGTCTAGGGTAGGTTAATATCTCTTTTTCTACTCATACTCCAGCTTATTTGAAAAAGAGCCTTTTGAAAGTAGTGTCAGTGTCCTTTCTGGCAGTCTAATGTATCTGCATCACAGACCATCTGGGGAGAGAGAGAGGGAAAAAAAACCCTCTTAAACAGCATGACTTGACTGAGCCATTGATTTATATTAATTTTTCATTGTTATTTATTAGGAAACAAGCAGTTTCTATCACTGGATCACCAGTTATGACAATGATGATGATGTATCCAAGCTATTGATGCCAGCAATGTTGTTGTTGCATCTCCTAGTCATTAGCTAGTTGAAAATAATATTTTTATGCAAATGGCAGAGCAATTATGTTTTGTCATAAATCTGCTGTTGCTGTGCAGTATGTTAGTTTCTTCTTTCATCTGTAACTAGAAGATATTAATCATATAAGTCCCAGGCTTGGAAAACTTTACTGGGGAAATAATTCCATTGATTTCAGTGGATAAACTTACTAAGCAGGCTTATTCACAAGATTAAGGCTTTTTCATGATTGCTTACATAGTATTGAAAATTAAAATGGTCAGATATACCTTTTAACACTAGTTAAATTCCTTTCAGGCATGGAGTTGAGGAGACCTTTATACATATATCTAGGGAAGAAGTCAGCAACCTTTCACTAGCACTAGGCCACTTAATACAGCTCAGTCCTTCTTGGGCAGGAATTGGCAATTAATGGAGACAGCCACAGGTTGGCATATTTTTCTGGAAAGTGCCTGGAAGGTGGAATAAGAAGTTCTTATTTGGTGGTTTGTAGTTTTCCAGCTCCTGGTATAATGATTAGAGTACTTACATTGTATTTAGGAGGCCTAGATTGAATTCCTTTCTAATTTCAAGTTTGTTCAAACTGGTTTCTCCCATTGTCCAAGCAAATATCTTAGCGCCCCAGTGACGCAATATCTTGGAGTATTTTATATCCTCTGGAAGCAATTCCACCTTGCAAAAAGAGGAATTAATTGGGCCAGAGACCCATAGAAAAAAAGAAAGAGAGAATGATTTTGTAGCCTAGTGGCAAGGGCCCATGAACAACATGTACCCCCAGCGGCTGGCAGGGCACAGCAGCAGCAGGAGTGCGGCAGCAGCGGTGGGAGCATGGCAGTGGTTAGCAGGAGCTTCCACAGATGCCACCAGCACTGTTGGAAGCAGGGGCAGGGATGGCAAGGGCCAACCAGGGGTTGGTGACCACCCCCAGACACCATCAGTAGTGGCAGCTAGCAGGGATCGCTGACTGCCCGCAGACAGTGGTGAGCAGCAACCGCCTGCAGGTACCACTGCTAATATTAGCAGAGCCTTTTTGTAGGGGCTCTACTGCCATGCTCAGGGGCTGCATATGTACCTGTGTGCACCCCCTGTGCATCGCCCCTGCAAGGGGCCTCACTTTGAAAATATGATTATGAGAGCAATAATTGAAAGCAGTATTTCTATCCTCCAAATAAACACCCTGACTACTGAGCTACAAGTTCATACTTGCTCCATATTAAATATTTCATGTAAAACAGCACAATTTCAATATCACAATGGAATAGCAATTAGGCAACTCTCTTGGCTAGTTCAGGCAGAAGAAAGTATTGAATTTATTTGTCTAGCACTATGGATGATTAACTCCTGAACCATCATATGTGAGGGAAGGGAGATGTTCTTTTCCAGCAGCTATGATTTATATGGAACCTGATTTATTGAGCATAGTCTGACTTTGCCTAATGAATCAGGCTTCTCGGGTCACATAGGTCGCATCTACACAATGCACATTAGCCTAATTTAATGTGCATTAAGGGCATGTGTCTACATGTGCATGCCCTGAATAAGCATTAAAAATGGTGAATTTAGGCTCAGCATGTCTAAATTTGATACTTGCAAATGCAGAAATCAAATTTAGGAACAATTAATTAAAGTGCATTAGTGTACATGTATATGTCACCTGACAGTAACTGTAGTACTGGGTCTGCCCGGCCAGTAGAGGGCCACCCTCAGCCCAGCCCCAGGGCTCCTGGCTGGCCACCTCTCCTGCTCCGTGGTTGGGCTGCTCTGTGGCAGCCCCTAGCTGCAGAGCATAAAAGCCTACAGCCATTTTGTGTCTTAGGACATACATACCAGATGCCTGAAAGAGAGAGCTCTTCTGTCCAGAAGTCCAGCAGGCCCTGTAAGACTCCCTAAACAGGCCACAGGCTGTCTCTGCCTGGCATGTCCCTCTCCAGAGTTGCTGCTTGGCCATAGATGAGGGCTGCAAAAGGCTGCAGCTTGCTGCACCCCTTTCCCAGCCCTCAGATACCCCGAGGGCTGCTGCCTGGCTGTCTCTGGCAGAAGGGGCATGCGTAGGGTGCAGTGACAGTGTGTGTGTTGGGGGGGCAGCCCCTGGGCACTTTCCTGGAGGAGCCCTCTGAGGGGAGGGTGGGGGCATGGCCAGCCCCTTGACCCAGTTGTCTAGGAGCACCATGCAGGGCCAACATCTGGACATGAGGGAGTTCCTACCAGCCACAGTGGCCCACAGCAGGCCCTCACCTCACCCTGGGAGGAGGTGCTCATGCACCTCCTGAATGCCAGACCTCCTGGCCTAGCCCCTGCCCTGTACCTGCTGCCATGTGCTTGGGCCTGGCCCTGTCACTCCCCTTAACCATGTGGCTAAGGACTGGTAGGGGCCTGACTGGAGCAGTGGCATGCTGGGAGCAGCTGGCAGGGATAGGGATAGCCCTGGTGTAGGGAGGGAGCTGGCACATGCTGCCCCTGCATTGGGCATGTAGTTCCTG
>NW_017729032.1:165334432-165342195 GCF_001723915.1 Gavialis gangeticus
CCTCACCTCACCCTGGGAGGAGGTGCTCATGCACCTCCTGAATGCCAGACCTCCTGGCCTAGCCCCTGCCCTGTACCTGCTGCCATGTGCTTGGGCCTGGCCCTGTCACTCCCCTTAACCATGTGGCTAAGGACTGGTAGGGGCCTGACTGGAGCAGTGGCATGCTGGGAGCAGCTGGCAGGGATAGGGATAGCCCTGGTGTAGGGAGGGAGCTGGCACATGCTGCCCCTGCATTGGGCATGTAGTTCCTAGGCAGGGGAGGGGATGGCTAGGGATCAGAGCTTCCAAGATAGCTTCCAAGCACTGACAGCTGGCTCTGGCCTCAAGTGTTGGCTCTGGCCTCAAGTGCTCCCCCTCTGCCCTCCCTCCCCTCGGTGGCCACAAGCGCACATGGCAAGGCTGAAGGGACTTGGGACTAACTTTGGTGCCAAGTGCCCTAATTGTAGGCCTAAGTCCCTGCATATGTAGACACCTGCCAAAAATCACTTAATGTGCTTTAGCTTAATGAACATTACATTTAGTCATGCTTATTTGCAGTTGTAGACATGTCCATAGATTGAGAAAAAGGCCTAGCTTATGAATGCTGGTGGACTTAGATGTAAGACAAGAACTGAGCTTGTCAGACTTGTCAACACTAGCATTTCAGGTATGTCCAGAAGCAGAACCTTATGATCATGGAGTACACTGAGTTAAAAAATTACACGCTAATGAATTTAGCTGTTTCAGGCATTAGGCACCTGTTCAATAGGAGTTTTAAGGAATACAACTGGAATTAGGAAGAACTTAGCTGTCTAAGTCCTTTTTATGGATCTAGTATTAAACTTTTGATTTAATATGCAATCAAGTAAATGTAAATATTCTCTTTTGCCTTAAATGGCATGTCGATTAGTTTAAAAATGTATGAATGTAGGGACAGGTCCAAATTGTTATTATAGGCATCTAAAGAGAATATAGGCAGAAGTTTGGTGCATATTCAAATGAGTTATACCCAGATTGATGTCACTTCCACAGCCTGGGAGACATCTTTCCAATTACAACCTACCTGTCTGTTCCTACCCACACCAGGAAATGCCCAAACAGGAAAAGTAATGGTGAAGCTTCTCTTAGGGGATCATGACCCCCTGGCAGTGCAATGACATGGTGTGGACAGATATAAAAAAGTGATAGTTGCAGAAAAACTAAGGCATTCTTTGGCACCTCTGTTCTAGCCTGTAAAAACTACTATGCAGCTGTGAGTTACAATGACCTACTGCCCATTCTCAGGAATTATCCAGACTGACCATGTAGAACCTGTTTCTTGGTAAGGTCTATTATGATCCACATCAGTGCTACAAGGAATCTAAAGTATAAATCTGCAATTCCTTAGGGAGCTAACAGACATGGATGCAGATCTTTACAATGCATAGCCAGAAAAGTAGTCATGCTACCCTTAACCAAACAAATTAGGGGTAAGGCAATTTATCCAGAAAATGGGATGTACTCAGCTTGAAGGGACGCAAAACCATATTTTGTATTTCCCCTGAGAGTGCTCTTATCCAAGCCATTGAAAACAGTATGTAGAAGAAACTTTAATGTTCTGTGGTGAGGACCATTCCACTTGCCTGGATATTTGGAGATAATTCTCAACCCCTTGCTCCAGACTAAATAGTCTTAGTTCTTTCAGCCTTTTCTGTTTTTACATTCTTTCCAAACCTGTAATCATTGTTGTCCCTCTCAGCTGGACTCTCTCCAACCTATCCACATCTTCCTTGAAGTATGAGCTCCAAAATTGGACACAGTACTCCAGGGAAGTCCTCGCCAAGGCTGAATACAGCAGAGGAATCATCTCTCTTAACATGTTAATTCAACCCAGTATGCTATTGGCAACTTTTATAACAAGAACACACCACTGACTCATATTCCACTGCAACCCCAAGTCCTTCTATGAACTATGGCAGTCTGCCCAGCCTGCATTTGTACATGCTACTCTTCCATCCCAAGTGCAAAACTTTTCACTTGCCTTTGTTGAATTTAATCTGAACTTGGACCATTTATCCAGTTTTTCCAGGTTATACTGGGTCTAGCCTACCCTCCAAAGAGTATCAGCAACTCCACCCAACTTGATGTCATCTTCAAATTTGCTAAGCTTGTACTCCATCCTGTCATCCAAATCAGTGATTCTTAACAGGGGTACTCAACACCCAGGAGTGCCTTGATATCCTTTACACAGTGTTGTAGCGAGCCACGCAATGTTAGTCCTGTTAGGTGTACCAGCATGATTCACTAGCAGATACTAGAGATTTAAAACAGGAATCCACAATGTTAAAAACATTTTGACCCATTTTGGTTTTTCTGAGTTCTTTGCAATAGAAGAACTGCTCTATTATTTTTCTGTAGTCAAGAAACAAAAAGGGTAATGTAAGTTGTCATTTTCTGAGGAGTTAGTTGTGTTTTAAAAAGTTGAGAACCACTTATTCAGATTATTAATGAAGATGCTAAACAATATAATACCCGGTACAGATCCTGGGGAACCCCCGCACTTGATACTTCCTCCAAACTAGACATTAAGTCATTGATGGCTACTTGTTGAGCATGATGATTCAGCCAGTTGTGATCTAATTTCCTGTATTTTATCTCATCTATATTTGCTTAGCTTATTAATAAGAATAGTGTGGGAGACAGTGTCAAAAGCCTTGCAAAAGTCAAGGTATACTTCACCCACTGCTATCCCCCAATCCAGACTTTGTCCCCATATAGTAGAAATCAAGTTGGGCAAGTCTGACTAATAAAATACATATAAAATGCATGATTGAGGATCCATGTCTCCCCTTGTTCCAAAGGAGTGCCTTTCCCACTGGGATTTAAAGCCAAAGTCCTTTTGTTTGATATCCTTCTGGCATCATGTATCCTATACTCTTATCTTCCCAGTGCCCCAGATTCGGAAGAAGAGATTGATTGTGTATTCTGCACAACATATTCAATAGCCTGGTAGGAAAGGCTCTTCTCCAAGGAAGGAGATGTGGTAGTGTCGTTCAAAAGGTTGATCAGTAGGCTGCTGGACAAAAGATGGGCACCACCATCATTGGCCAGGTTCAAGAATGAATGGAGGGGACAGGATGCTATGTGTGATGCTAAATTTATTGTTGCTATCCATGTGATTAAGGCATCCTGATTCCAGCAGGAGCCTCCCTTCTAGGCACTTTAGATCTAAAGATGAGAGGGGGACCTAGTGTGCAACATCTAGGCACCTACAACTTCCTTCGAGTTGCTTATGGCGATAGAACAGTGGTTCTCAACCATTTCTGTACCAGGACCCATTTATAAAAATTGATGACCAGTCCTGACCCAGTACCCTTCATTTCCAATCCACTGTCCCCTGCCCTCAGGTCAGCCCCCCTTAGGGTGTGGGGCTTGGGGGGTTGTGTGGGGCATGGGCATGCCTACAAGGAAAAAGCCACAGTTTCCAATGTTTTTTCTCCTTTAAAGGAAAATCCATTTTTAAAGTTTGTTTGTGACACTTCCATATATTCTTGTGACCCACTTTTGGCTCCTGACCCATGGGTTGAGAAACACTGCTGCAGAGGGCTTGTAGGAGCCTAACTGTGTCAGTTTGGGTAACTATTTTGGGGCAAGACTCCAATTTTAATCATTTCAACCCCCATATGGGGTTGCCTACAAGGACAATTTGCAACTGGCCTTTAATTTTAAATAAGGTATCTTGACATTATCATAGATTATCCCTATATAAATTCTCATATTTTAATTATATTGAAAATTGAAAAAAATCAAGCTAAGTTTTACCAAACAAGATATTTAGATATATTCAAGAGAGCACCAATAATGTATTACCATTATTTATTAAGTAGTAAGTATAGTGGGACAATTAATGGGGCATCAGAGAGTAATGTATTGAATAAAACAGCCACTTTGTGTGCAAGAGTACAAGTGGAGCCTAATACATTGTATTAGGAGAAGACATAAATATCTTTGTTGTTTTATATGGACAGTTAAAAGAGTTGTCTCCTTCCATTAAAGGACAATAAAAAATCATTTTAGCTTACAAGTAATTAATTACTGGGAATATATTTTATTTTTGTAGTGACTTAAGGCAAACAAAGTTGTTGTGCGTTCTTTCTTAAACCAGAGGGGAAAATGAGCTACTTTAGAAAGTGAGATAAAGCCTCACTTATTCTAGTGTAGTTTGGTATTCTGTTCAATTACTGATGAATCACTAGAGAACCTATGATGTGTGCATTATAGAAGCATCACCAATATTACTTATTTTGAGATAAGGTTACAATTTTGTTAGAAATAGTCAGAGAAAAGAATTGCACATTGATTGATTGAGCCATACAGACAACTACCAAACTGTTCCACTTGTTGAATGCTCTTTTGGTAATTCTAGCACTTGACTTGTCCTAGCATACTAAAGGTCCACTATTAGACTTCATTCAGTGTGCCAAATCCAGGAAACATAAGCTGTATGGCTTCTTTTTTGATTTATTGGTGGCTCAAATGCAGGCCCAATTACATCTGTATATAAAATGTTTTGTGCAACTTGAAATGCCTCATCACTTAATCTGATTTTAACATATATTAATAAATAAAAGTAATTTTAAAACAACATTTACAATTTAAAATAGTGTTTAAAATATATTGCCTTTTTTTGCATTTTTTTCATGTTTTTGGCCTGAAAAAAAATTACCAAAACTGACATAAACATCTCACATTATAAAAAAGCTCACTGATCCGAATCTTAGTTTCATTATTTTTATGCCAGTGCAAACAATGGTAGATATTTCATAGGACAGACATTTAAAATTTGAGTACATAATAATGATGTGACCATATTTTTACTTGTAAAGCAGTAAGACTAATGGGTCAATAGCACAGGAGTAGCACTTGATTCAATGACTACCAGGTTCCGTACTTACTCATCAACTAACAGTATATACTAGACCTTGTCTATTTTTTTTTTTAGCAGAATAATTTTCCTTCAAAAAGTCTGATATCAGAAAACAAAAATGCTTGACAAAATCATGACGTTCCTTAAAAACTTCGAAGGAAATCACTGAAAAGCACCAAAACACAAGTCACCAGAATCATAGAGAATATTGTAGATGAGATCTTACAAGTGCATTGTATAATGCCATTAGTAGTTCTAGATGTCTAATAGAAATATTTTGTCTGATTACATTCTCTGGTTGCATTTGACTTATTAGGAGACATATCACACAGGTGGATCATAATCATGCTATGGCTCAAGACTTGCTCTTCATCTTCATCTAGACTCCCAACTTAAACAGGAAATTCTGGTTATTACCCCCTATATGCAAGATCAATGATCACACAGCATAGTACTATTTCAGTTCTTTTAGTTTGGTCTTAAAGGTCATCCAGTTCTTCCCATATAATATTTAGTTCCTCTGTTCCTTTTCTGCCTCAGCATTGTTTAGTCATTTTCTGTCATCAGCAAATTCCATTACCATGCTTCTAATGACCTTATATAAGTGCAAATTAGTAAATAAGATCAGTCCCCAAACCAGGGGATTCCTTTTAGCACAATCTGTTCCTTTTAGCACAATCTGTTACTTCCTCTGTTGCCAGTTCTTTATCTTCTTTGTAATTCTTGTACTAATCTTCATCTTTGCTGGAGGAACTAATGACAGCCTAGGTCAAAAGCTGAAGACAGGTAGATCAAATACACTCCATTTCATTTGTTTAGAAACTTCATTAAAATAACAACAACATATTTTGATTTCTCCCCCCTCAATTCAGAACTAAATGAAGATTTAAGTGTTTAGGTCTTATTGGAACATTGATCAATATATATACTACTCACACAAAGGCTTTCTTAAAATGTTGGTCAGAGTAGGCCTGATCAGTGAACCTGACCAATTCACAAGCATCTTACATAAGCAAGACTTGGCATGTAGGCCTCCTGTCTGGAGACGGGAGGGGAAGGTGGTTGTACAAGATATAGAATTGTCTAGTACCAAGATAATAAGACTGGAACAGGAACATCCAGATCAGGATGTAGAACAAGCCCATGGTACAGGGGAGTTCAAGATATTCAAGGTATTGGTTGAATGTAATACATAATTGGTCTTGATTATGATATAAAAGGAGAATTATAAATCTATATCTATATGCTTCTATAATGCACACATCATAGATTTTCTAGTGATTCATCAGTAATTGTACAGAATGCCAGACTACACTAGAAAGTGAGATTTTATCTCACTTTATGAAGTAGCTTTTCCCCACTGTTTTAAGAAAAAACACACAAATTTGTTTGCCTTAAGTCACTGCAAAAATAAAATATTTTCCAGATAATTAAATTATGTAAGCTAAAAAGATTTAATTGTCCTTTTATATCTATCTCTGTATCTCTCTCTCTCTATCTATATCTACACATATATATATATATTTTAAAGAACTATATATGTATGTATGTATGTATGTATGTATGTATGTATTAGTGGTGTTTCATTTTAATCACAGAAAAATGTGGATTTTGAGTTACTTTATTAACATGAAAATTGGAATTTTTTTATCAAAGAAAACCAGATTCTCTGCTGATCATGGTCCTATAATGATTGAAAATTTGTGATCCTGGCATAACATCTGTGTGTTTGTGTCAATTTAAGGGGGAAATGTTTTCCCTAAGCACTCATACTCATTTCCAATGTAACCCAACTTGTTTCACTAATCTAATCTATTCCATGCTTTCCTACCATCAGAATATTTCTAATACTTTTGGCCGTGTGTAGATGAAATGAGGGGTGTGTGTGTGCATGACACTTTAAAGCGGGCTAAATGTTTTTGCACCGATTTAATGTTGTTGGTGTTTGCACGCCTCAGTGGTGTATTGGGCATTAATTCTAGATGCTATAGGACATTTGGCAATGTAACATGCCTTAAATATCTTGGGGTGCAGCAAACTAAAACTCCAAGTTTGGAGTTGGGGTGACTTGGGGGGCAGCAAACTAAAACTAAAAGTTTGCTGCCCCTACAGCCATGGAGCAAAGTACTGGGCTCCATGCAGCTCAGGCAGCCTAGTAAGGCAGGCTTCTGCCACCCAAGAAAAGTGGTGAGCCTGCTTCCCCCCTGCCCTCCTGGAACCTGCCTGCCGGAATGAGCTGCTCAGGGGCCTGGTGCTTCTATTCATGGCTCTGGTGTCCCCCCCAGGACCGCCCGAGCCAGGTGCTTGTTGGCAGGTGCCATGTGGGGGGGGGGAGGCACCGTGCCATAGAGAGAAGCACCAACCGCCCCCCGCTGCAGCCAAGGGACTGCTCTGCCCACCAGCAACTCACCCTCCCCTTCCCACCGCTGGAGAGACAGGTAAGTGCAGGGTGTGTGCACAACACAGGGGTTTTAAGGGCCCTAAATTTTAAGCAGCAAATTTAAAAACCCACGGCTTCAATTTCATAGATTTCATAGACATTAGGGCTGGAAGGGACCTCAAAAGATCATTGAGTCTAGCCCCCCGCCCAAAGGGCAGGAAGTCAGCTGGGGTCATAGGATCCCAGCAAGATAAGCATTCAATTTACTCTTGAAGGTGTTCAAAGTAGGTGCTTGAACCACCTCCGATGGCAGGCGGTTTCAGACCTTGGGGGCTTGGACAATAAAGAAATTATTCCTTATGTCCAGCCTGAAATGGTCTTGTAGTAGTTTATAACCGTTCAACCTCGTCATCCCTTGGGATGCTCCAGTGAACAAACGTTCCCCCAGATCCTGGTGGTCACCCCAGATAAACTTATAGGTGGCCATCAGATCACCCT
>NW_017729032.1:165342206-165344887 GCF_001723915.1 Gavialis gangeticus
CCCTCCCCCCATGGGCCCCACTTGCCTGCTGCTGTGCTGGGGGTTGGCGGGGGGATCTGCGGCTGCTGGGGGGTGTTTGGGGGGCTTTGGGGGAGTGGGGGGCACAGCGGGCTTTCACCCGTGCATCTCTCGCCGCACTGGAGCCTAACAGGCTTTTTTGCTGTTGGTGGGCCCTTTTAAACTGCACGCATGTGCAGTGGGCCTGCCGTTGGGGAAACTGCTCTTGGGCAAGGGCCCCCATTTAATCTACAACAGGGGCAGGCAATTATTTCAGGCAGAGGGCTGCTTACTGAGTTTTGGTCATTGAGGGCCACACTACAGGCAGCCAGGGGTGGATATATATTAATTTTCTACATTTTTAGGGGCCCCTCAGACCAGATAGAATGGTCTGGTGGGCCACATCTGGCCCGCAGTCTGCATTTTGCCCACCCCGGTCTACACACACCCGTTGATTTCTATCTTTCAGTAATTCAAAGACTTCTATAGAGTTCTCTGAATGTGACCTCTGAAGTTAGGATCTGTTGAATTGAGAAGCTGGTTGCAAAACATTAAAAAAAAAAAGACTGGGACACTTTGATGAAATTTATTATTGAGCTGTGATCAAAACCTTCACAATGAGGCTAAAATCCAGCAAAAGTACTGAACCCAGCAAAAGTACTGGAAGTGCACAGCCCCACCAGGGGAGATGCCTTGTTGGATCTGGTCCTGGTCACGGGCAATGACTTGGTGAGGGGTCTGCGGGTGCTTGACCACCTGAGTGAAAGCAATCATCACCTGCTGGAATTTACCATCCAGTGCAAGGTGGCAAAGGCCTTCATTAAGGCAGCAGTCCTGGACTTCAGGAGGGCAGATTTCAATGAGGTAAGGAGAATAGTTGGGGAGACACTGAGGTCCTGGAGGGGAGGGGAGTTGGGTGTCCAAGAAGCGTGGTCGTTCCTTAAGGAGATGATCCTCCAAGCCCAAAGGGAGGTAATCCCCACATGGATCAAAGGGGGCAAGAGGGCACAAAAGACCCCATGGCTCACCAAAAGCATCTGGGAACATCTAGCTAAAGAGGCATACACCCAATGGAAAGGAGGGGCCATCACCAGGGAGGACTATACCTTGGTTGCTCAGGGCTGTAGCGGGGCAGTCAGGAAGGCCAAGGCAGAGATGGAACTAGGAATAGCTACTCAGATCAAGGACAACAAGAAGTCCTTTTTTAAATACATAGTAGGTAAAAAAAAAAGGTACTGGGCAACGTGGGGTCTCTGCAGGACACGCTAGGAAATCTGGTCATCACACCAGACAGCAAAGCTAACCTATTTAACAATTTCTTTGCCTCCATTTTTCTGAGCAGGGAAAGGGTGATCCCCTTCACTGGGATCCCCATAGGCCTAGGGTTAGAGAGGGACTAGTCAGGGAACTTCTGGAGGGACTGGACATATTTAAATCAGCTGGTCCTCATGATCTCCACCCCAGAATGCTGAGGGAATTAGCAGAGGTCACTGTGGGACCCCTGGCATGGCTTTATGAGCACTCATGGTGCTCTGGTGCTGTGCCAGAAGACTGGAAAAGGACCAATGTGGTTCTCATTTTCAAAAAAGGGAGAAAGGAGGACCCAGGAAACTATAGGCCAGTTAGTCTTACCTCAGTCCTGGGTAAGCTTTTTGAGAGAATTATCCTGGCGCATGTGCATGAGGGGCCAGCAGGGGAGACTATGCTTAGGGGCAACCAAGTAGGTTCATTACAGGCAGGTCGTGTCAGACCAACCTGGTGGCCTTCTATCACCAGGTCACAAAATCCTTATATGCAGGTATAGCAATGGACAGTCTTTCTGGACTTTAGGAAGGCCTTTGCCACTGTCTCTCACCCCATTCTTATAAAAAAAACCTAGGAGACTGTGGCGTCAACACCTACACAGTCAGATGGGTCACTAATTGGCTAAAGGGCCATACCCAGAGAGTGGTGGTGGATGGGTCTTATTTGACCTGTAGGGATGTGGGCAGTGGGGTTCGCAGTGCTCGGTCCTCGGGCCCGCACTGTTCAACATCTTCATCAGCGACTTGGACAAGGGGGTAAAAAGCACCCTGTTCAAATTCACAGATGACACTAATATGTGGGGAGAAGTGGGCATGCTAGAATGAGGAATAGGTTGTAAGTGGACCTGGACAGGTTACAGGGGTGGGCAGATGAGAACAGGATGGGTTTCAACACTGACAATGCAGGGTGCTACACCTGGGAAGGAAGAACATGCAGCATACCTACAGGCTGGGGAACTCCCTTGTCATCAGTGCAAAGGCAGAAAAGGATCTTGGAGTCATTATTGATGACAAAATGAACGTGGGCTGACAGTGTGGGGACACAGTCACAAAGGCCAACCATACCTTGTCATGCATCCACAGATGCATCTCAAGCAGGTCCAAGGAGGTGATCCTCCCCATCTATGCGACACTGGTCAGGCTGCGGTTGGAGTACTGCATCCAGTTCTGGGCACCGCACTTCAAGAGGGATGCAGACAACGTGGAAAGGGTACAGAGGAAGGCCACCCACATGATTGGGGTCAGCAGGGCAGGCCCTATGATGAGAGGCTAAGGGACCTGAACCTGTTCAGCCTCCACAAGAGAAGGCTGAGGAGGGATCTAGTGGCGATTTACAAACTAGTCAAGGGGGACAAGCAGGCTTTGGGAGAGTCCTGTTCC
>NW_017729032.1:165349887-165353262 GCF_001723915.1 Gavialis gangeticus
TGGAGTACTGTGTCCATTTCTGGGCGCCGCACTTCAAGAGGGATGTGGACAACATGGAGAGGGTCCAGAGGACGGCCACCTGCATGATTGGGGTCAGCAGGGCAGGCCCTATGAGGAGAGGCTATGGGACCTGAACCTGTTCAGCCTCCACAAGAGAAGGCTGAGGAGGGATCTAGTGGCGATTTACAAACTAGTCAAGGGGGACAAGCAGGCTTTGGGAGAGTCCTGTTCCCCCAAGCACTACCAGGAGTTACAATAAATAATGGTCACAAGGGTAGAGGGTAGATTTAGGCTAGATATCAGGAGGCGCTACTTCATGGTCAGGGCAGCTAGGATCTGGAACCAACTTCCAAGAGAAGTGGTGCTGGCTCCTACCCTGGGGGTCTTTAAGAGGAGACTAGATGAACACCTTGCCAGGGTCGTTTGACCCCAGTACTCTTTCCTGCCATGGCAGGAGGTTGGACTGGATGATCTGCTCAGGTCCCTTCCGACCCTACCAACTATGAAACAACTATGAAATAGTAAAGGCATGGAAATAGCTGGCTGCTTAGTTTATGTTCCCCTGTCTTATTCTATTTGATGACCAGTATTCAGATGGGTGAGTATATATTCACCAAAAACAGAAGTATGAGTCTACTGGCACAATCTCCTGAGAAGCACATGATTCATCAGAACCATGATAATCTCAGAAGTGCCTTCAAGACAATGGTATTGAGATCTTATGGAACGAGAACAAGAATACAACCTCTGAATGTGAGAATTGGAGAAATCTTTTAAAATTTGTTTTGTCCTGCCCCTAGGGCCTAAGACAAAAGCTATGTTTCAAACCAGTGTTGTTTTTCTAGCAAAATTTCGGTCTCTGAAAAATATTGGTCAGATGCTGTTGTTTTTAATAATGCTTATTTCTATTAAGCTCTTGAAGAAAGTTATTTCTGAGTCAAGGACAGTGTAGCACTGAGTCTGGAAAGAAATTAAACAATTGTGGACATGTTACAGTCTTGGTACTTAAATGCTGTGCAGATTGTGGAAGACATCTTCTGAAACAGATACACATAGGCTGCTCTGCTAAACCTCTATAGCTCACTGTTTTGTTGAAGTTTGCCTATGTAGAATGAAGAAACCTGAAGTAAAAAGTATATGGGAAAAAGTTTGGAAGCTGGGGTCATGGTTGCAACTCTTCTCTCTTGTAAAATCTTTGAAATTTATGGCAGTAAAAATGGGCCCTTTGATCAAAACAACATCAAAAACAACAACATGCAAAAATCCGTCTCATGAAGTTGTCAGATACAACCTAGATACTGTCAAATATCTGGAAAACAATTCTGTAGTACCATTATGAGTTAAGAATTACCCATCAACCTATTTTTCAGTGCCAACTTTTCTATACTTTGGAAAAGATAACAGTATCATTCATTGCTCCTTCACAGATAATGACATAATAAATATAGCCACTTATGCTAAATCCTTAGACAATAGTGTGTGCCAAAACTCTGAATTAGCTGAGCTAACATCCTGTAAACTTCAGGAAGAGGATGCATTTCTCAATGCATAAACATGGCTATTTGTCACTGTGATTGGAAAGAATATGCTTATATGCTTTATTTCATTATGTCCACATATTCAGCAATACTTTCTACTTAAATTGATAGCAAAGATGCCTGCTTTCTCTGTACAGTTGAAAGCTGAAATTTACCTTGATGTATGCTTTAATTTGTTTCTTAAGATTTTCTAACCTTTTGATCAAACCTGCACATCAGCTTTACCTGTTTCTTTGAGTTTCAAAATTGGCTAAAGGAATTAAATGACTAGGCATTCTATAACAAATAATAAAAAAGACCAATTATTGTTTATCTCACCTTTTATCTCAAGGAATCACAAACCGCTTTTATAGAGTTCAATACATACTGGACACATCTAAACATGCTATTAATAAACTTGAGGCTTATTATGCAATAAAATGTTGTTCATTAAGTCTTCTTCTTTCCTGGGAGCAGTCTCCATGTGTATCCTTCTGGGAGCAGATTTGCTTCCAACAGGAGCAGCTCAGTTCAGGGCTGCTCCCACCCTCCTCTGCCCCACTGCAGCAGCCAAGGGGACCTCCAGGCTTCCCTGGGTGATAAGCCAGGGGCAGGCAAGGGGCACTGGGGCCCGCCCCAGAGGGGCCCAGGAAAGCTCTGCTGTCTGTAGCATAAGCTGTCTTCTGGCCCAATGCACATTAGGACAGGACCTGATGTGCATGGCACTGAGATATAGCTGCTGCTGTACCTGGCAGAATTCTCCTGGCTCTGAGCACATTGGCAGTGCTTCCTTGCCCAGCAGGGAATTTGCCAGGACCTGTTCTGGGTGTGGGGTGGTTGTTGGTGAGTTTCCTTTGTGTGGGGACCCTGCCCAGGAACTGTCCTACATATGAGGCAGCTGCTTGTGAGCCCCATGCCCCCCACTTGGCTTGCTTGACAGCTCCCAGCCAGCCCCCTGTTGAGTGGAGGGAGTCAGTATTCACCAGCAGCTGGTCTGCTTGGGTTCCCAGCCCCGCACAGTTCCTGGAGCAGCTCTGCACAGCATGGTGCTGGGAACTCCAGAGAGTGAATGGGGGTTGGAGTTACCAGCTCTGTGCTGTGCAGAGATGCTCTGGAGAGTGAGTGGGGGAGTGGCTTCCCAGACCCCACTTATTCTCCAGAGATCCCATCTCCATGCTGGGAGCTGGGAGCCAAGATGTGGGGCAGAGAGCTCCCCAGCTCTGGTGCTGATTGGCTCTCAGCTCCCAGGGTATCTGAGCAGTGCCAGGACTGAGGACAGAGAGCGCCACATCCCCTGTGGTCCTACTGCTTAGACTGACCGGGAGCAAATTTGCTCCCGGTCAACATGTAAAAGTGCAGGACTGCACAGTAACTACTGCACAGTTAATCTTGTACCTGTATTTACAGGTACTAGTTAACTGCACAGTAGCTTAATTTACTTCACAGTATATGCCCCTATACATGTAGATCGTGATTAGTCTACTGCTCAGTAAAGCGTCTCATGTAAATGCACCCACTGAGTTCCATTTTGAGTTTATATTGTATATCTCACTGAAGTGTGGCTACTGGAGATGTGAAATTAAATAACTAAACTCTATATGACTACCAAATCCTTAATTCAGGTTATGACTGACCTTGCAGGTGGCATAATTTGTTCAAAGGTAATAGGCAATAATGTGGTAACAAGCTAGAAAGCCAATAGTGGATTCATTTAGTATATTTTAATGTCAGGTAGGGTGCACACAGACATAATTTTGAAATGTTTCCAAATGTAAGAGGTTTGGAAATATTTAGAAAACAGAACCACTGGAGACACATACAGCCACTGCCGTGGTCCCCAGCTGTAACACTTCAAATT
>NW_017729032.1:165358262-165374306 GCF_001723915.1 Gavialis gangeticus
CCTTGCAGGTGGCATAATTTGTTCAAAGGTAATAGGCAATAATGTGGTAACAAGCTAGAAAGCCAATAGTGGATTCATTTAGTATATTTTAATGTCAGGTAGGGTGCACACAGACATAATTTTGAAATGTTTCCAAATGTAAGAGGTTTGGAAATATTTAGAAAACAGAGCCACTGGAGACACATACAGCCACTGCCGTGGTCCCCAGTTGTAACACTTCAAAATTTTCCATGGCTGTTTGCAGCAGCATGCTGCCCAGCCAGGAAAGTGTAACAGGAATCTGTGGTGACCTGGGCTGCTTTCTCCTCCTTTTGGGAAGAGAGAGAACAGGGAATGTCAATGCTGTTTTTCACCTGCCATCTTCTGGGTCTGTAGCCTCTCTCACCAAAACTGGGAGATCAGGGACCCCATGTCTCCTGCCAAAACCAAGAGATCAGAAGCAAAAAGGTAGATGGGGACTGGGGTTTGAAGAGCTGGAATCTAGATTCCAGGAGCAAGGGAAACTGGGAGGAGGACACATGAGGGTTTCCAATTTGGTGGGGAGTTTGTGGGAAGGTGTGGGAGTCACCAGCTCTGGCAGGGGATAGGGATGGGAAGCACCCCAAGACAGTGGGGACGGAGTGTTAGAACATTGGGGTAGGGGGTGAGGGCAAGGGAGAACAGGGGAAGGTGGAGTGGAACTCTCTCTGATGCTGGAGGACCCAGGAGTCCCTGATATGCTCCAAGCCTTATACAAATGTATGGCAGACTGGCCGGTGGGCTCACTGGCAGCCTGGACTGTTAGCTTTAGCCCAAAGGGCTCAGGCTCCATTGGTGAAGACAGTTTTTCCTTCCCCACCAACCAGGGGAAGGCAGAGGATAGGCAGCCCCATCCTGACCCAGGGATGAGGTGAGAGGACCTGAAAGGGAACTAACCCCTCAGGCTTCCTTACTGGTCCATTCCCAATCTGCAACGGAGCATCCAAAGGGAATAAAAGCCTGTGTGCTGAGCTTCAACAAGGGATAATGAGAATGAGGGCTACGGTAATGTTGACCAGCAAGGGTGGAGAAGTTGCGCCAGTAGCATCCTGAAGACACTTCCAGTGACAGGGAAGCATCCGCTATGGGAAAAGTGAGGTGACAGTGCATGGGTCAATTCACAGAGGGTCTGGAGGGCGGACAGGGCCTTGGGTGCTGCACGAGACTGTGCGGGTCCCTAATCCTGCATGAGGCTGAAGCCGCCACTGCCAATGCCTCAACATAATTTTGGCACATTAAGTTTAGTACCTATAATAACAGCTACTAACTTAATGCAACTTAATCAATGCTACTGGATATTAGTGCAGATGAATGCTTTTTGTGTGGCAATTAATGCACATTGGATTAAATCTACTGTGCCTTAGTTCATTAGCACAGTTGTTGCCAACTTCATTAATGCACGGTAGAGTTAGTCCAATGAGCACTAAGCACCTCACGCAGATGCACCCAGAATGTAAGGGAAGGTGATTTCCTTACATTCTGTAGGCCTAACAGTTTGCCCATATAACTGAAAACTGAATCAACTTGAAGTGTGGTGGACAATGCAGTAAGGATTATAATTCATCCCCTCAGAGAGTCTGCTTGCTGACCACAAAATATTCAATAACTAGTCTTATCTTTTTATACACCTGGCTCCTACAAAGTTAAATTTCCTGCAATGAAGAAATAGAAAGATCCTCTGGGAAAATAAAGTAAACCTTTTGTAATGTCTGCTGCGAAAAATATCTCACACAGCCATTAAATCTCTCAGAAAATGTGGACTTTTTCATGGATCACTATGGCACAATGTATATTTTGTGCTCAACTATTATGATTATAAGAAACAGAGGTATGTGAATACAATTTTTTGGTCCTGTAAAAGTATTCAAGTAGAAGAGTATGTTTAACAGACCATATTGATTGGGATCTAACGAAATGGGAAGAACCATCTCACTTGCAGTATCGTTTCATGTTCTGAATGTGACATTCTTTTGAAGTTGAATGAAATGTGTCATATGTAAATAAGCACTATAGGTAGTAAAGTTCGTGAAATATTGTTGATCCAGTCAAACAGGGGGAAAAAAGGCTCTGTATAAATGCAAGAACATTTTCATTATTCAGAAGCATGCAGAGCTAACATTGTTCTTCCAGGTTTATTGTGCTTCTCACCATGACTTCCTATTTGTTATAACACACTTCAGTTCCCACTGCAGGTTAAGCTTTGTTTAGCTCACATTTTTAAAAGAAGAAAGAAGAATCCATTAAACTCTTTTGAATAGTGAGCCAACTCATTACAGACTGATCTTCCTAATTCATATTTCTCCTATCTGTTTATTATGTATTTTTCTTTTCAAGGCCCACATTTTAAAGGACCATACTTGAAAATAATAAATTACAAAAGTAGAATCTCTATAGATCAACTCCAATATTAAAAGGAAAAAAAACTGTTTTATTCTAACCTTTCTTATATCTTTGAAAGATTAAATTGAAATTTACTTTTATATTGCCATTTGCTTCCAGCCTGCAATTTTCCCTTTGCTCAATGATGCATTTGGGGCTAAAAATTCTCCTCAACCCACACTTGAGAATTCTACCAGTGAAAGTAAATGATCAATCCTCCTTTGTTATTACTTATTCATAAGGCACCAAAAGTATAGTAGATGCTAACAATTTGATATAATAAGATAAAGTAAAATATGTACAAGTACAAAAGTACAAGACAAGGATTCATGGAGATATGGTTTGTCAGTTTTATGGACATTGTGAAGCTTCTGTTTCTTATGTTTACAGGAAGAGGCTTATAATCAATTGGCCACTAGAAGTTACATTAAGTATCCACTGTATCACTGAATTTTATAGAACATTAAAAATCATAAAATTTAGGAATGATACAAGTGACTGGACATGAATATCCAATGTGAAATGACACCAAAACAGTGGACTAAATTCATAAGCTACTCAGATATTGCCTCTGTCCTGGGTCTGGGACTACCTTCAAGGAAATAGGCCTTGCCCACTTGCTTTTGCTATGTGTGCATCCCTGACTGCATCCCCCACTTTTCTACTCTCAGAGTTTCTATTTCAAGACAGCCTGAGAGACAACAGGCCCACTTCAACCTTTCTCCATTGGGCTTTGGGAACCCTTGAGCAGGAGTAGTTAGTGGCATTGAAATCTTCAGCAGTAGTCCTCGACTCAGGAAGAAATCAACGTACATAAGGCCAAAGAGCTACCACATCATGAAACAGGGAAGTAATAGTCCCTCTCTGAATAGCTATGGGTCAGTCAAATTTTCAGTATATCAGCCAGTTTCAGGTCATCAATTTTCAGGAAAGCACTGAGAACTTTGTGGGAAGTTCAGAAGCAGGAAACTAAAAAGCATGCAGAAGTTTTAAGGTCCATGTGATGGGCCAGCCCTGAGAGCAGCCATGGTGCCCCCTGTTGGCCAAACTACTCTTGCCTCACTCCAGCTTCGCTGGGTAAGCTCCCTTTTTCTGCCTTGCTTTTAATGCCTTAATGGAAATTACAGTACTCAAGATAGGTACCTTAAGATCTTACAGTGAGCCTCAGTTTACCTCAACTTGCTGCTTAACCAGACTTCAAGTACTACTCATACTACTGGGACCAGTCTTGCTCCTCAGGCACTAAATTGGGACCCTTCTGTGGGCACCTTATGGATAGTATTCATGGCCTCAATCCACCCTCATGCCTCATGGTTGCCACTCACATTCTTTTCATGGGCTTCCTAGGCCCTGCCTCTCCTTTTTGCTCTGGGAGGCATAGCCCTGTCCTCTCACACTTCAGGGTCTTGGCCCTGTTTCTGCTTTCCCAATCCTCCAGGCCCCTAACCCCATAAGGACTTCTCAAGCTCACAAGGTCCCTGACCTCAGCAAGGTTGCCAGTCTCATACATGGGCCCTCTGGTCCTGTCTTAATCTCTGTTCCAGCTCTCTGGGTCTCCAACCCCAGACAAGGTTGCCATATCTCCCTTGATTGCTGTATTCTAGCCCCCTGCGTCCCTGACCCTTACAGGCCTTTATGCACTGGGTGCCCCTTGGACACACCTGCAGCCTCCAAAGCACCCCCAACCCAAGTCTGGTCAAAAACAGAAACATAAGCAAACTGCTTCCAGCTTAAATTCACACAGCTCTGGTTCACTCTCTCACAGTAGCTCATACTCCCCTCTTAGCTGTCTTCTTCTAACTCTATAAGGTAGTATAGGTGGGTCTGTTTCCTGTAGGCTTACTCCACAAGGGTTCATTCATCTCCCTGCAGAATGCAGAGTCAGATGCCCTTCTCTAACTCAGGCAAGGGGTTTATATTCCTCTGAACACCGCCCCTTTCATTCATGTGGGTTTCCAACTCCACATAGAGGGTTTTCCTGATAATTAGCCTGTCTTCCTCTGCTACAGTCAACCCAGACACTCTGCAGTCTGGCTGCCTGGAGTTCTTACAGTACAGCTAGATCTAGGATAGTCAGTGGTAGCTCCTATGCCAATTGCCTCTGGGCTGCTTACTTTTGAGCAACTTTAATTTAAATGTTTTAACATTGCTAAAACTACTCAATTTTCTGTACATGGGAAGGAAGTTCTTAGCAACCTGATACAGTATAATCTCATAAATCAGGCATGCTCGGGACTGAGCACCTGCTGGGAATTTGAAAATTCTGGATTTTTGAAACCGGAGTGGTGGCAGCTCACAGAGCGGGGGAAGGGAGGGGTAGCAGCAGCTGCATACGGAGCAGTGGAGCATGGTAGTGGATGGTGGCAGTACCGCTGCATGCAAGCTTCCCCCTCCACTGCTACGGGACCAGCTGCTGCTACTCCCCACTGTGCCAGGTTTTCAAGAATTCTGGATTTTTGATATCCAGATTTATGAGGTTATACTGTATAAAGTTAGTTGGATACAGAAGTTAAGCATGGAAGATGGAAGACAAGCAGTGCCAATTTGGAAAGTTATAGCAACTGAAGGCAAGTTTCATAATTATAAAGGTTTGACAGTATTAGTTATTGGCATTACTACAAGCTCCCAAAATATAAAGTTTATCTTGAGATACTGAAGGAAGCATTAAATCATTTGCATACCATCCAAACCTTTTGCAATCATAAAATAATAAAATGACTATAGACGGCTATGTACAGCATATAAAATACCCCTGGAAAAGTCTTCTAATATATGTAATTGATGGTGAACACTGTATTCACTAAACCTTCCTTCTGCTAAATTATAGATATAGATATAGATATATAGATATAGATAGAGAGAGAGAGAGAGAGAGAGAGAGAGATGTGAATAGTCTAAGGATTACTGATTTAGCTATCAGAACAGTCAGTTGCATATATAACATTGACATACAACAAGGATCTTTACCACTCACAACATTGAAAAGCAATGATATGTTCTTCTTTGTTTTCCTCATCTGACCCCAGCAGTTTTTCCTTTCCTCCCTTAGAGCAGAGGGGCTGGACTGCTCATGAAGTCCCTAACTTCTAAGAATCTATGATTCTATAAGTCTGTTGAACCGAGCCAAAAACTTTCTGTTGTTCATCTCTCTATTAGAAACACTTCCATTTACAAATAAGCATAGCTTAAGTGCATATGTCCCCTGTAGTAGTTAATTAATAACTGGATGATACTATTGCTTCTATGATTGTTATTGTGGCACTTTTTTCAGTAGATAGTAGCTAAATATAATCAGTGGCTGTATTTTAGCCATTATAGTATGATGTATTCATCATACATTTCAGGTGGGATTCTTAAAAAAGCTCTCCATTTAAGCTCAACTCTCAGGTCATTAAAATCAATAAAATGTTTACTGTTAACTTCACTGGGGAGCAGAGGTAGCTGTAAATTTAACAGAATATTTTTCCTCTCCCCACTCATAATTCATCATACTAAGTATAACCAACATGAACTTCAGTTTTAAGAGTTGTTCCACACAGACACCTTCACCATTATTTACCAAAATATGCATCTTCATAGAGGTTGATGTCCTACACTGATTTTAAGTTACAAACTAAAGCAACAAGATAATAAAGTTAAAAATACTGTATAAGATTCTAGTACTGGTCAATGTGATATCTAGAATGTGGACACAATTAACACTTAGAATGGTTTGAATTGGGATTAAGTTGGAAGCAGCTACACATGCAACCCTGTTCAAATGGTTAGATCTGCCTGGAGTGGTTCAAAAGCAGACCTAGACAATCCGGTGCTATTTTGAACCAGTTCACTGTGAATCAGTGCAGTATTGGGATAGTTACCAAATGTTTTGTGATACTGATTTGGTCAGTTGTCAAGGAATCATACTGCTTTGTTCATAACTCCCCACAACTCCCCCAGTACTGCTATAACAAACTGCTCTGGTACATAGACAAAGGTCTCCTGCCTCAAGGTTTCTTTTTTTAGTTTTTCCTTTTGTTGCCACTTTTTATAAGTGAGCTTCCTTGCACTGCTCGGGCAACAAAAGCTATCTTTTTAACAACCGTCAATGTCTTCACTCCTGACCTCAGACCCTAATCATAGCCCCAAGTTCCTGCAAACCTAAAAGCATGGGTCCAATCACTGCCCCCAGTACCTGTACTCCCAAGTCCGGTAACCACACATCAGGCTTTGATCAGTTGCAGGGTATTTATAACAGGGTGCCCTGTACCCCTTAAGTGAAGGCAGCTAGTTAGACTGAAGGGCTTCAGCTGTGGGAAGGTTAATGAGGGTGTGGCTCATTAGGAAATAAAAACTCCAGCAAGCAAAACCAGTGGGGGAGGTGGAGAAGTATCAGAGGCAGGAGGTTTCTGGGCTATGAGGAAGACAACCCTGAAAAAGGAAGTCTGAGGCCACAGCAGACCCATCCCAGGATCCAAAACAATAAGATTCTTCTTTGCTTGCTTTGCGTGATGAAAGACTATGTGCCTGGGACAGGCTGGGAGATACTCCAGACAGTAAAGTCCATCAGGTTTAAAAGCTGAATAATGATGAGGCTAGGTGAGATATGCTTGGGGAAAGGGTCAAAGGCTGGCTGAAGAGGTCCTGAAGCACCCACCTGCTACAGCATTGAAGATTATTGAGCTCCTGCTTAACAGAAGGGAAAGCAGAAACGTGTAAATACACTCAGACACTAATTACTTATCCCCTGTGATCCCCCTAATGTGGGTGCAAACCCTGTTCTCCCACTTGTCCACTGTGAGGCATGCTGGGCTAAGTATTCATTTCCACCCCTTGTTTTTGAAACAACAGTGCTCTAGGCAATTATGAATTGGTTCCCAATCTGTAACATTTGGAAATGGTTCAGTTGTTAGGTAAGCCTACACCCTATTCCATACCAAGTAGGACTTGACTCACAACTAGTGAACTTGTGAAATGATTTAGTCGTTATGTGTGTCCACACCCTTAGTTAGTGTGCCTGCACCTCGTGTTTTTCAATTAATGCTATCTTTTATAACCTACGGATTGTGTAGCCATTTCTACAGCTGGCTAACAAAAGTTCTTAGACTTCTCTGGTAAGTTAGCACATCAATGGGCGAATGAATTTACAATCTGATATAATCAGAGTTTGGCTTCTGGAATTCAGATATAGGTTGAATAGTTTCTGGAAAACAACACAGTCCAAGAGGTATTTTTTTTCTCCCTATCTTTAAATGATATGTTATTTAAATTGGAGCATGGAGACAGCAAGATCAGAAGAAGTTTCTAAAGTGTCATTGAGAACAGCAGGTGCATCTACATGTGGCCATAAAGAGCTCTTAGTACCTCTTGGGTACTAAATGACCACATAGTAACAGCCTGTACTGTGCCATGCCAGCTGCCAGCATGTTTCTACAGCAAGGTAGCATCACATGTAGACATGCTAAGTGAAGATCACTGTTGTTCCATGTGCTCATCACTAGATTTTATTTTAAATCTTGAATGAATACATTCCAGTGATTTTTTAACATGATTTGGATCAGTTATAACTGTTATGTCATCAGACAAACACTATTTTTCAGTGGTTAAGCTACTGTATATTCAACATTGTCATCAGACATCAAACATCCTGTAGGTTTAATTTGTACTGTCACTCTAACAGTCAAAGTAGGTACAAGTTATGCCTAATAGTAAAGTCTGGATTGGTTCCAAAATGGTATTCAGACTTATTTAGGAAATGATCCATAAAGATGTTTGATGTTCTAAAAAATGTGATACTCAGAGATACGTGACAACTCTAACAAATTAGTATCTTCTTGTGACACATGTATGGAAAATAAAATCTGTATGTTTATAGTTAGGTACATACACCAGAATAATTGCAGGTAGAACAGTGAAAGCCTTCTTCATTTCCTTGTGAGTGTATATATGTCTATATATCTATATCTTTATAGATATTATGTAGATAGATAGATATCTATATCTATATAGATCTCTCTATATATATGTATCTATATCTATATATATGGAGAGAGAGATCTATATATATATATATATATATATATATATCTCTCTCTCTATATATATATATAGAGAGAGAGATATATATATATATATATATATATATAGACACACACACACGCACACAAACACACACTATGATAGTGTTTAAATTATATGACCAACTACTATATCTTCCACAAATGCAGGGGCTTTGAGAAGCATTAAAGGTGGACTGCTAGAAAGTGTTGTTTAATATATTCTAAATAAAGTATTCCTAAAGTATACTGTAGGCTAAAATGATCAAATTGAAACCTAGATGAAGATAAACTGGGAAAGGCAAACAATCAGTAGACTAGGAAGGAAAATGAGACCTGAAGAGGTTTAGAGTCATTCAAACAAATTATTTTTTATTATTAGTTCTAGTACCTCAATCTTGTTTTGTGTACAGCAAATTCATTACAACCTAAAAAGAAACAAAATGAAACAAACTGTGGAAGGAAGTTTTAGGCATTTGAAATTGTTTTCAAAATAGTGTCATGGAGCTGGAAGCAACATTACATCTATATAGTACTTATTATATTCTCCCATCAAAGGGGTACGTGCAAACTACCAAGCAAGGAACAATCAAATGCACAAATAAAAATGGTGAGCGACTGGTTAGGCCACAGTACTGCAGAAAAAAATATGTGGGTTTAGTGCATCATAAATTAAATGAGCCAACACTGTAGCACCATTGCAAAAAGAACTAATAACATACTAAGATGTATTAACTGTAGTGTCGTATGCAAATCACCAGAAGTGATTCTTCCATTCTGTTCAGTACTGTTGAGGCCTCACCTGGAGTGCTGTGTCTAGGTTTGGACACATTAATGGAGATTTGGACAAAATTGGGACAATTCAGAGAAGAATAACCAAAATGAGATGTCTAGGAAACATGATATGAGTGAATAAGTGAGAGTTGGGATTATCAGAGGCCTAGCAGGGCAGCTTCACACCTGGGGAGCAGCACTGGCTTCTGCTATGATGATTGCAATTGTGCAATCAGCCACCACTCTGGCAGTGGCTATTTTTGTGCCCCCTCTCCCCTTCAATTATATTACTGAAGATTATATAGTCTACAGAAAAGAAGATGAAGGACAGATATATTGGCAGTATTTGAATATAAAACTTTTTATTGACTTTTGGGTTGGAAACATTTTTTTTTATGGCAGTACAAAGTGGAAGCAAATAGATGCCTATGACATTTGTTTCACCACAAGTGCCTTTCTGTGTGGTCATGCCAAAATATTGTAATTTCTTCTGCTTTCTCACAGAACATATCTATTTGCTATAGGACAGGAGAGCACAGGCAGTTCAAAACCTGCCACTTTTGTAATTGTTTGAAAGTATGCGGACCTTGAACCTATGAAGTCCACCAGCAGCAGTTTCCTTTTCCTGCCTAGTGAGCCATTCTTCATCTAGTTTGTTTCTTTACTACCTGTTATTAAAGACGAATTAAGAGATAGGAATTCCACAGTCCAATTCCTAGAAAGGCTATTCAATGTTAGTGATGTGCTTGGGAATATTAAGCACATTGTGGATATCTTTTATGCACTTTACAAGGAATGTCATATATGAAGGAAGGGCAGCACAAGTTGTTCAGGTTGGTTGAGGAAAATATCAAGGTTGACCCATAAGCAATGCCCTAAGAGCCAAACTTTATAATGGGTAACAGGATAAATTACACTTAAGTATTGTTTAAAAATCCAAGTAACCCAATAAAATTCTACTACCCTAATTGCCTGAATTGTGCTTAAATACCTGAATTCCTTATTTGCCTATATTATTACCCTATTTGACTAAAACATGGGAACACAAGGAAAACAAACAAAAGGGAGCTTGACTTTATGGACCAGGTGGGTAGAAAATTCTTTGGCAGGAGAGGTTTTGAACCCTTTCTTTTGATCTTGTTTATTCATTTTGCATTATCGAGTCATTGGGAAAACTGTATAAGCAGCAGTAGAGGTAGAAATGTGTTCTTCTCTCACATGTGGTCTGTCTGCCTGAAATTTCCTCCCTATCACTTTGAAATAAAAACCCATACTGCACTATTTGAAAGCCTGTGGGTAAATGAATTTACTCCATAGCTGGATAGTACCTGTCTTTACAAGTACTACCCTGCTGCAGAGTTTTTTCATGCTCAGCAGCACTACGTACGTGCTGGCTGGCTGGTTGGAGCACACGGGTGCTTCAGTGAGGGGGCTGCCTGCGGTAGCTCCCACACTGAAGTTCCCTCATGCCCCAGCTAGTCCTTCTACTGCACATTTTGCAGGGGGGAGTAGCCCCAGGCTGGCAGGCTGACCCCTTAGGCCCCTTGTCATCTGGGGATGTTCTCCTCAGGCTCCACATGTTGTGCCTGAATAAACTGTGGAGCTTATTTCTCTGGAGTTAATTATTCCTGGGCACACATTCAAACAGTGTACCCAAGAACAATTAACTCCAGAGCAATAAGCTCCTAAGTTTATTCAGATACCATAACTGCATGTGTAGATACACTCTCTATTTAACTATCATCCTGACAATATTTCTTCATGCAGAAGGTGCCTGTTGGAAGACATAACCCAGAATCCCTAACAGGAAGTAATTTTTGCTTGGTTTTGGAGAAAGCGAAAAAATCCTCGTGGACTGGGAATAGCAAACACCTCTGATGTCCGAATAGAGGTAGGCAGACAGAAGCTTACATGTTAGATGCTCATCAGTTTCTAGCCCTCTACTACTGGTCCTACACCCGTCTTGTGGTGACTGTCTTAACCGCCAAAACTCTCCTGAAATCACAATTTTCTTCTGGAACCTCTGTCCACACATGTAGCTCGCACTTATACAGGAGAATGAAATGAAGTGGAATACGGATTGGTGAACCAATCTAAAGTAAAAGTTCAAAAGTTCACCACCACCATTTTCTTAGCACTGACATGCATTCTGCTGTTTATACACATGCATACGCTGCAGTACCGGGTGCTTTTAGAAGTACCCAGTGCTGCGGCACAAGCATGTGTACAAATGCCCTAGGTTTGAACCCAAACCTCATATGTCCCAGCAATGTACCATGAGTGTCAAACAGTAGGGAAGGTATACTTGAGATCATTTCTTTTGAAACTCGCCTCCAGGTAACCAGAAACTGAACAAGAAGAATGGAGCCTTAGTGCTATACATGTGAGACAGCCCCAGGCACCTCAGCTCGTGCAGACCAGACTCAATTAATCCAGTTTGCTCTGACACGCCAGATCTCCAGTGCCTCGGAACAGGCAAATGTATGTGTATAAATGCCCCTAGAAGCTAAGGGCAAATGCTCTAGGCATGTTCCTGACAAGTATTCTAACACTATACTATTAGACAATCCATATGCTAGTTATTAGGGTGACACATTTGTCTGCATAGTAGCCTATGTGCTTAAGTGAGAAGTCTCACGAAAATGCATATGACTCAACAGTTAGGAAGAAATAGAATTCTGAGCAGATGGAGGCCTTTTAGCACAAGTTAAAATGCAGAATAGATAGCTGAAAATCAACAGAGAACAATGTGGTTCTGCAGCATGAAGTAGAAGTTACCTTTTAGGGAGCACAAAGTGCTTACTTGTTCCTCATTAAAATGGGAGAGGACTACATACTTGAAGCAGACGGCCTCCCTGATATTGGTTGTATAAATCAGGATTTTGCCAAGTTATCAGTTAAACATCTAGTGGATAAAACAGAATTACGTGTCTCCTCTAGCTTCGAATGTCTCCCTATGTTGTCTGTAACATTTCTATTTAACAGTACTAAGTACTTAGTATCTGTGTTAGTAAGTATGCATTTTCACTGTACAACTGACATAATAATTAATACTGCCCTAATTGTTAAATAACAACATGATTTGCCTCCATTAAAACCATACTTGCATAAATATTTGCCTGAATGATTAATAGTACTCAAAGGTTCATCATTTTTTTTATTACATTGCTCCCTATTGTTTACTCTCATTTACTTAATCATATTGACTTTGTTTTAACCATAGGTTACTCAGCGGGGA
This sequence comes from Gavialis gangeticus, assembly GCF_001723915.1. Classification (NCBI taxonomy): domain Eukaryota; kingdom Metazoa; phylum Chordata; order Crocodylia; family Gavialidae; genus Gavialis; species Gavialis gangeticus. Next base: position 165,370,707 of record NW_017729032.1, read on the forward strand.
TTGAAATTAATAATCATTTAGGTGTAGACTCAAGAGTATATTGAATTATCTGAGCCAATGTATTTCCTCACATGGTATTCATGACTGTGAAAGGTTCACGTTGTACATCCACAAAAAAAAAGTGTGTTACTCAATTGAGCTACCACTTATCATATTCAGTACATTGAACAACAGAGATACTTATAGAACACAAAAAGAGAAAGGGTTTCTAAAGCATTAAAAAAGAAGAGGACATCCCTAAACACAAAAAAGAGGTCATTCTCTTAAAAACATGCTGTTTTCACTGGCCATGTCTACAAAAGACCCTACTGCACAGTGGTTACTGCACATTTATTTAATATTTTTATATATGAGTTACTGTGTAGTAGCACTGGCAAATGCCTTTTTTGTGACTCTACTGAGCATCAGCATCGTATCACAATTTTTGTCATGTGATGCTACTATGCACTAGTATTGGGCTACCACATAGTCAGCATCTTGTATAAATGTGGCAACTAAGCATGAGAAATAAGAACAGAAAGGCAAAAAAGAGTAAAAGCAAACAAATAAGCAAAGTATACCTTAGAAAAATGATACGTAGGGAAAATTGCATTTAAAACATATTCAGAATAAGGAAACACTTCAGTGGCATCAATACTTTAGACCCTGACATCTCTATTTGTAATAAGTAATATCTTTCAGTAGGTCTTACTCCATAGTAAGTTACTACTGATGTTAGAATGATGTTAAAATCTGGCTTTAGAGGGCTATACTGATAAGAGATCACTAAGGAAAAATGTGAATATAAAGTTACATATGAATTCTTATATGTGTAGCAAAACTGCCAATGTGTTTTTGTCTGGCATATATAAAAAACACATCATAGAACAGGTATGTAACCAGAAAAAAAGATGGTCCGCCTCTTTATTATAATATAGAATAGAATACTTGTTGAATACCTGTAATGACCACGGTTGCCTCATTATCAGGGATCCTGGTTTTCTCTGATTAAAAAAAAATCACATTTTTCCATGATCAAAATGAAACACCACTATATATACATCTATATGCATTTTAATCACATAAAAATGTGATTTGGGGTCACTTTTTTAACCCAAAATTTGGAGATTTTTTTTTTTAATCAAAGAAAACCAGGATCCCTGCTCATTATACCCACAGGAAGAAAGCTATATACCTATGTACACACACAATAAAGCTATAGCAGACATATACATTTTTTTAAGTCTATATTTTTATTTCCTTTTATTTTTTTTAGAAATTTGAAAATTAGACTACTTTAAATAACAGATGCAAGGAAATCAGCAAAAAATATACAGGCTGAAAGCTGATTTCTAAGGAAAGCTATTTTAAGAAAAGCAATATATTCGATAACTAGCTGGGCTAAATAATAATAAAAGGACAAGAAAACGGGGAACTACTTCATTATTTTTTTTGGCTGTAAACAAAATATGAGAGGAATGGTTAGGGGTGATACATAAGCACATAATTGGGTGTAATCAGATGAAATGAGCAGTGGAAAATTAAGACTGAATGAGGAAACATTTGCTAACAGTCAAATGTATTAGATTGTGCAACAGCTTCCCACAGGAAATTAAGGAAAATGAATTGTTTTAGTCATTTAAGATCAGACTGGACAAAGCAATAGAAAATATATTCTAGGGAGCAACCTTGCATTCTTACTGGAATAGATGAGATAAACTCATAATTTAAGATTTAACTCTCTCTAATTTCATTATTCTATTCCATAAACAAAACTTTTTTAAAAACGGATTAAGGTTGGTAAAGTGTGACCATCACAACCCTAAAAAATCTAGGAAATGCCAGGTTATGGAATGCATCTTAATTATTTCTTAATCTCCGAACCACCAGGATTTTTTTTTCTGCTTGCACCTAGTAACACTTCACACTACATAAATCTGCTTCACATCATACAACACAACTTTAATTACAAATCTTGGAAATTGTATCATTATAAACATACCTTAGTATGCCACACACTTCACCTACGTACTTCTATCTAACTTGAATATTTGCCAAGATATAATTCATTTTTCAAATTGCAAATATGATAGAAAAGTAAATTTCTTCATTTGTAAATTAAATGGCAGGTAGTTTTAATTATGTGGAAATGATGAGGGATAACAAAACAATCATTAATGATTAAAAGGCCTGAGAAAAAAAAGATCAGTAGCTCTAAGTACTGAAAAATCCCATTTTAATGCTAATTTTAACTGATAAACTAATCAAATGTAAAATAGCCAGGAAATTCAGACTGAATACCCTTATCTTTTGTTAATGTATGAAGGACATAAGATTCTTCATGCAAAATAAAGTCAAAGATGTGCTTTAACTGAGGAAAACCTAAATCCAACCTTATCAGGCTTCTATTAACATACACAATTTTTATGAGTTAAAATATTTAGAATTTAAGATTTTGACCACTTGTTCCTCTGACTATCATTCTGTTTAACCTTTCTTTGTGAATACAATGGATCATGTAAGCTAGGGATGAAAGAATACATATGTGCTCATCATAAGTCTCTGCCAATGAAGGCTGATTCCATAAAACAGATTTCCATGTGCATGTGTGTGTGCACATGTGCACGCCAGTTTATTGTAAAATGTCTCAGATAAAAGGATTCTCTACTTGCAGGAAAAAAACATGTTCCTTACATCAGGTGAAGTTTTTTTTTTAGTATATCTGTGTGTGTGTTTTCATATCTAGTTGATGATTAAGAATATTCTTTCTTGTGTGATAACTAAAGCTGTGAAAAATTGCAAAATCAATTTCCATCTGCCAAGTGATACAAAAACACATATGTATTTGCAACAAACATGAGTTGATTAACACATTCCATTTGAAATATTGGATTATAAGAAAAAACATTTTTGAAACTATTACATACACAAAATACACCTTCATACAGAGGAGATAGATTAGTCTCCTGATGTTTGCTAAAGTAAGAGTAAAGTTTAAATTGTCTATTGTAAGGCCTTATAGCCAGATCCTGTTACATTCTAAGTATCCTCCTATCTGTCTGAAGCTTTGCTTCAAGAAGGACTACTGAATTGGGCCCTTTAGGATTAAAACATTTAAATATTTCGCATGAGTAATTTTTTAGCTTTAGTATGCTTCTTCTAGACTCATCAATTATGTTTTGAACTCCAGAAATTGAAATAATAGTGCTTAGAGCAAGCCACACTTTCAATTTTGCTAATAAATTTTGCAATTGTTACAATATCCCTGGAATAAAAGCAAAAAAAATCACAGGTCAGGTTGATGCAGACCCAAGTAGAACATCATTCAGATTCTATGCTTTTTTAAGTGGATAGTAGGACAGTAAGAAGTATAACTTTAGATAATAGTGAGAATGTGTCAGAATATCTAGTTCTGAGGAACAGCATGAGCAGTAATAGGCAGCTGAACAAGGACAAAAGTTATAAGTGCCTCTATACAAAAGCCTAATAAACAGGGATCCTGGTTTTCTCTGATAAAAAAAAAAAATCCCCAATTTTTGGATTAAAAAAGTAACCCAAAATCCACATTTTTCTGTGATCAAAATGAAACATACACGCACACACACACACACACACACACAC
>NW_017729032.1:165374404-165384944 GCF_001723915.1 Gavialis gangeticus
TGTGTGTGTGTGTGTATGTGTGTGTGTGTGTGTGTGTGTTTGTGTGTGTGTATATCGGTGTTTCATTTTGATCATGGAAAAATGTGGATTTTAAGTTACTTTTTTAACCCCAAAATTGTTTTTTATCACAGAAAACCAGGATCCCTTCTAACAAATAAAATGGGGGAATTAGACTGGCTGGTATCAAATGATGATTTTGACATAATCCGCATCTCAGAGATCTGGTGGAAGGACAATGATCAATGGGATACTGTTTTAATGGGTTACAAACTATATAGTATGTTAAGGACAATATAGATAATAACAACATAAAAATCTTACCTGAAAGAAAAACTACCATAGAATCCCGGAAGGGAGAAATTCTGTACTTGAATAAACAGAATATAGTACTAGGATTGTGCTGTTGGCTACCTGATCAGGAAGGTGAAGTTGATTATGAAATGCTAAAGGAGATTAGAGAAGCTGCTCAAATGGAACAATCAATAATAAAGGGAGACTTCAACTATCCTCACATAGAGTGGATAAACACCTCATCAGGGTAAGATGTGAAAATAAAATGTAAATAAAAATGGCTGCTTTCTAGAGCAGCTCATCTTGGTCTCACAGGAGGATAAGAAATTCTAGAGTAACACACAGGACCTGTTTCAAGAGCCACTCTGAAATAGTGACATGACACAATCACTTTCAACATTGTAATGGGTAGAAGCAAGCCAGAAATGTCCACTATGACAATATACAACTTTAGGAGGTGAAATTAAACAAACATGAAGAAGTTAGTTAAAATAAATTTAAAGAAACATTCAAAAATATAACATTCCTGCAAGCAGCTTGTAAGCTGTTTAAAAAATATTTAAGTATGTCACAAATCAAAAAAGGTTACCAAAAGGCCCAATGAAACCCTTTCATAGTTTAATAAACAAGTTAAGGAGGACATTCAAAGCAAAAAGACACCCTTCAAAAATGGAAGGCATGTTAAAATGAGGAAAACAGGAAAGCTCACAAACTAAGTAAGAGCAAAATAAGGAAGGCCAAAAAGGAATTTGAGGAGGGTCTAGCAAAAGACGGTGAAGATAATAAAAACATTAAAAAATACATCAGAAGCAGAAAGCTAGCTAGAGAACTGCTGGGACCATTAAATGACCAAGATTTAAAAGATGTACTTAGGGAAGATAAGGCCATAGGAGAGAAGCTAAACTAATTATTTGATTCAATGTTTACCACAGAAGATACTGGGGAAATTCCTATGCCATATAAGCAAGAATCTGACTGTGTCTGTCTTGCGGCAGTTGATTGTCTGTATTGATTATTTCCTCTCCTTAGTCTGTGGTTTTGTAGGTGTTAATCCTTGCTCATTAACTCATTATCTAGTAGCGACTAGCTAGCTACTGTGTATTGAGCTGGTCCCTGAGTGAATCATGATTGACTGGGAACACAGTAGCTTAGCAGCCAGGCGGGCAGTAGTTTCCATCCGCCCTGCCCTCCCCTCCCCTGCACCCCATGCCCCAAGACAGACACAGTTGCACAAGCACCCTTGACATGACTTTTGCCTGTCAGCAGCTAGAGGTGCAGGGCTCCCAAACCCAGAAGCCCTGCACCCATCTCCTCAACAGCTGGCAGGCTTTGTGCCCTCAGCAGGGGCTAGCAGGCCTGCAGTTTTCACCCTGCTGTGTCTTAACAAACACAGGTAAAGTTTCTCCCATACCCCTGCTTATCTCCTTGAAACTTGGCATGCTTTGTGGCCTCAGCAGGGGCTATCACCTTTGCAGTTTTCACCCCACTGTGGCATAACACATATATATGACATGAGTTTTGCTTTCATGAATTTGGGGTGCAGTTTTCCCCAAACCCATGCTCCTATCTCCTTGAAACTTGGCAGACTTTGTGGCGTCAGTAAGAGCTACCATTCCTGCCATTTTCACCCCACTGTAGCTTAACAAACACGTGACTTGAGTTTTGCTTTCAGAAACTTGGTGTGTAGTTTTCCAGAAACCCCTTTACCTAGCATCTTGATACTTGGCACACATAATGCTCTCAGCAGAGGCTACCATTCCTGCATGTTTCATCTGAATCAGCCAAAACACAACAAAGTTATAGATATTTCATTGATTCCCCATTATACCCTATGGCTGAATCTCCCAGACTTTTCCAAATCAATTTGGAAGCCTAAAACTTCCTGCGATTCGAGCTGGATTCATAGATTCAGCCTCCAAATCATCTGAATCATCTCCAAATCTGAATCATGATCTGAAGCTTTGCACAGCCCTATTGCCCTGGTGTACAAGCATTCACATTCCTTAGGTCATCCTAAAAATGGTGTGTCTGTTCTAAAATTCATTCATCCCAAATGTGAACTAACTTCAGATTGGAAAAGGACTAACTCAGTCTAGCAAGGGTTAACTCAGCCTAGTGAATGCCTACATATGCATTCACAGCTCAGCCACTGTACTGTTTTCCCCTCTAACCCTGACTGGCCATTTCCCTCTTCTCCTGACTATCTGCCACTGAATAAGGCATCCCTCCCACAAAGCCACCAACTCCCTCCCCACCCCTGCCCCCAACAGATGTGCCAGCCCTCACCGGGCCCCCTAGCCCTTCTTGGATCCGCTAACCCCACCCAGACTTGCCAGCCCCGACTTACATACCTCCAGCTGCCTGTATCTCCTTCTGGTAAGTGGTGTATGCTTACACACACAGGATCCCAACTTAGGTTCAGGCAACTTATTCTAAGCCACCCAAACCTGAGACATGTCCCATAAACAAGTTAGATATCATAATGTTAAGTGTTCATACACCTAATTCCCACTTGCATACTAGAGCATTTAGATTTCCCTTGGCTTATGAGTCTGAACACTGGCTTATAAAAAATTATTTACGTAAAGTTGTAAGACCATCCAAATATACTGTAAATTGCTCTTTCTGCCTACCCTAGTCCAGTTCTTTGTGATAAATATTGTCTTATTTTGCTTATCTTTGGTCTGCAGTATGGAGTACAAAAGGCTCACTATTCTGGCTAAAATAGCTCTTCCAGCAACCCTCAACCCCATCTGGTGTGGATACCACTATACTGACAGAAGAGGGCTTCTATTGGCAAAGCTTCTGACATCTGCTGCCTCTCCATTATAGGGCTTTGTTGTCATAGCTCTGCAGGCAAACTGGTGGCAGCAGAAACCCTGTAATATAGAGAAGACTACAATATTTCATAAGTATTTAATCAGAAGTGGGGTAGTATTAATATACAAAATTGGCAGTGCTTCTACAAATCATAAAATTTCTACAGCTGCATATATGGAGCCTCTGGTTTTTCAATCTCTGTCTCAGTGTGATAATGATCCTCTTTATATTCTGTTTGTGTTGAGCAATTTAGAAACAAAACTAATTTGACTGTTAATTAAAGCTTTGTAGCAAAAGATATGAAGGGAAACTGCTTCCACAGAATTTACATGAAAAGAAAAGAAAATGTTCATGTAATCCTTCAACTTCCAAGAATAAAGGAAAAAAAAGAATTCAGGGATAACTTAAGAAAATATTATTTAGGAAATTTCCAAAATTAGATCCAAGGTTGATCTGATGGGTGACAGCTCATCAATTAATCAACTTGTAGTTGAGGCAAATGGGAAGTATGTACATGCAAATGTGCAAATCCATCTATATTGCAAAATGAAAAAGAAGTATAGGTAGATTATACTGTATGAAACAAAGTCAGAAAGTTTCTCAATGAATACAACTGAGAAAAAAGTTTAGAATTTTCAGAATTGGTAGAACAATAAAAGAAAGGATTGCTTAAGGTTAAGATAATAAACTGAGGTCTAAGTGATCTGTGTTCAGATCTTTGATCTGTAACAGATTTATAGTCACAGAATCATAGAAGATTGTATTAGAAGGGACCTCAGGAGGTCATCTAGTTCAACTCCCTGCTGAAAATAGGACCATCCCTAAATATATCACCTCAACCAAGGCATTGTCTAGCCAGGTCATATCTCCAAGTACAGAGATTCCACACCATCTCTGAGTAGCCTGTTCCAGTGCTTTCCAACCCCCTTGTGAGAGAGATTTTTTCCAAATATCTAACCTAATCTTTCATTGCTGCAACTTGAGACCAATAAATCTCCCCTAAGTCTTCTCTTCTCCAAACTAAATAAACCCCATTCCCTCAAACTCTCCTCATAAGTAATATGCCCCAGGTCCCGAATCATTTTTGTTGCCCTTCACTGGACTCTGTCCAACTTGTCCATGTCCTTTCTATAGTGGTGGGGGGTGGGGGGAAGCACAAAACTGGACACAGTACTCCAGATGTGGCCTCACCAGTGCAGAATACAGTGAAACAATTACTTCCCTCTATCTGCTGGCAACACTCCTAATAATACATTCCAGTAACTCTATATATAATTTTGGGCAAGTCAGTTCATAACTCTATCTCTGTAGTAGAGTTAGAAATTTCTCCAAATGTATATGTGTATGTATATGTATTTTTTTGAGGAGTGGGAGTCAGGGAGACAATATGTTAAGAAATAGTTGTAGAAGCAGCTATTTTGATAAACAGTGTCATAGGAACAGTTTTCTCAGGTCCAGGATAGAATTATGCAATTTCTGGTCAAGATGAGAGATCCAACACAGGTAAACCAACACCCTTGTGGTTTATGGACACTTTAGAGTGGTGTCACTTGTATTTAAATCCTTAATCTATCTGATTTGAAATAAGGACAAAGAACATTGTTCTCTCATATCCTATATGAGTTCTCTGACCACTAAGCTAGTATTATTTTGAGGTCAGTGTCTTTAAGTCTGTCCTGTTGAAATGAACTGATGCAGGGACAGCAGTGGACACAACATAACTTCACTTTAGGAAAGCTTTTGATAACATCTCCCACAGCATTCTTGCAAGCACGCTGAGGAAGTATGGATTGGATGAATGGACTGTAAGGTGGATAGACAGGTGGCTGGATTGTCAGATTCAACAGGAAGTAATCAATGGCTGAGCATCTAGGTGGCAGCCAGTATCAAGTGGAGGTCGATCCTGGGGACAGTTTTGTTTAAAATCTTCATTAATGTTCTGGAAAATGGGACAGATTGCACCCTCAGCAAGTTTGTGGAAGACACCAAGCTTGGGGTGTAATAGATAACTTGGAGGGTAGGGCTAGAACTGAGAGTGAACTAGACAATTTGAAGGATTGAGCCAAAAGAAATCTCATGTGGTTCAACAAGGACAAGTGCAACATCCTGCACTTAGGATGGAAAAATTCCATGAACTGCTACAGTCAGGGGGCTGACTGGCTAACCAGCAGCTCTGCAGAAAAGGACCTCAGAGTTACAGTGAACAATAAGCTGAATATGAATCAGCAGTGTGCCCTTGCTGTCAAGAAGGCTAACAGTATACTGGGCTACATTAGTAGGAGTGTTGCCAGCAGATCAAAGGAAGTAATTATTTCACTCTATTCTGCACTGCTGAGGCCACATCTTGAGTCTGTGTCCAGTTTTGGGCCCCCCACTATAGAAAGGATGTGGACAAGTTGGAGAGAGTGCAGCAGAGAGCAACAAAATGTTTCAGTGGCTGGGGCCCATGACTTAAAAAGAGAAGCAGATGGAACTTTATTTATTTAGTCTGCAGAAGAGAAAACTGAGGGGGGGACTTGATAGCAGCCGTTGACTACCTGAAGAGAGGTTTGAAAGGGGATGGAGCTAGACTGTTCTCAGTGGTAGCAGATGACAGAACAAGGAGCAATGGTCTCAAGTTGCAGCAAGAGTAGTTTCTGTTGGATATTAGGAAATATCCAGCTTGGCAAAGCCCTGGATGGAATGATTTAATTGGGGATGGCCCTGCTTTGAGCAGGAGGTTGGACTAGATGACCTCCTGAGGTTCCTTCCAAATCTAATTTTCTATGAGTCTGTGATTTTATGTTCCATTTTATATACTTTATATTCTCATTGTAACATGGGTTTGAATCTGACTTTCCCACAATCCATAGAAGGGATTTTACCACTTTTGCACTTAAGCCAATGAATATTTATTTGATGCAAATTGCTACACCTCAAACAAAAGACTTTGTGAAAGAGCTGGAAGAAAATCACTTGGTGTTCTGGTTGCTCAGCTGAGATATGGGAATACCACAGTTTGGGGCCCGGATGTAATTATTATCTAGTTTCTACAAAATCAAATGGCTTCATCAGAGCAGACATTCATCCCAAAGAGAACAAGAAATACTTCTGAAGACTTAAAAATATAATGAGACAGAGTGGATTGTCTATACAATATAAGGCCATATCAAGACATACTGTGCTTCTTCTACCCAAATTGGATGCAGTGTAGCTGTGCTTGTATTATGCATATTCCAATACCTCAGAAAGGCTGAGATGAAGCTTATTAGTGCTCATATAATAATGCAACTATACAGCTTTTAGTAAAAGTGCTAGTGTGATTAGAACAGGTATTTTGTGCATTAATTTTTCATTGACTTGAACTGCATAACCATATCCTTACTTTAACCACCCATCTCTAGGATCTTGTTTGATGGTTAATTCACACCTACACAACAACTTGTCTCTGGTTCTTTTCTCAAAATAATATTGTAGGATTCTAAAAATATTGCACACAAATAAATGTGGCTCTTCATTGCTGCATTTTAATTATCATCAACTTCTTCTGCAAAAACCAGCATCATGTCTCAGCATACATTTTGAAGCACTTCTCAAATAAGGAGTGCCTGTAATCCCAATTCAGATTGTATAGTCTGAACTCACAGCTGGAGAAAAGGAAGGCAGTCAGTGTAATCTATCATGCGTAGTGTCAAAGATTTAATACAATGCAACCCAAAAAATCACGCCAGGCTACATTCATTTGGCTTGATTTTACATGCAGTCATGAGAGTTGTAGTTTTTCTGAAGGGTAAATGAAGTGTAATGTTAGCAAATGGCATGATTTAAGTTGTGGACAAATGTCCATTGTGGTGCCATGGGCATCAATATTAGACTTAATTATAAAGGAACACCTCATGAATTACAAACTCATTTTACACAGGTCACTGTAAAACCATCAGTTGTCAGCATTAAAGTAACTTAGATTTAAACATTGTCTTTCATTTTCTTTGACAAATGATGGCTCTTCTGTGACTTGTGTGGAATGCATCTGTGGTTCAGTCAGTCTATAAAGTGCAATTCTACCTTGCCTTATACCTGATTTCAGACTAACTTGGATAATTACCTCTCTCTACTCACATGCAATGAATGTTTAATCTCGTTTCTAATGTATAAGTTAGTTACATCACAAAACAACCCTCAAAACTGACCTTTTTAGTAGTTGGTGTTATCTTTTACAGAAGAAATAAGACCATTTATTTCTCTTTAAACCATCATGTTTGACTGATTGACAGTTTAGAAAATGACAGTGTTTCAAGAGAATTAATTTTAAAGTATAGATTAATTATTTCAGAATAAGGTGGAGCAGGGTTAGTGCTGTTTGTATTATACTTCCTCTATGAAATCATTTCTTATAGAGACAAGCACATTTGGAATATGTTTTTCATAGCAGGAATATATAAAAAAAGAGAAAGCTGGTCTATGGGGAAAATTTGAGACACATTGAGGGAAAGACTGGGATCCAGAAAGTGCTGTTCTTCCAAACACAGGTCCCCTTGGAAAGACTAATATTAATTGCCTCTTAAGTTTTTATTTCCTGTTTCTCCAATAACCATGATTCACCTTAAAAATGCTAATAAGATATTCTGGATAGAACCAGAGACTAAACCAGAGACTAAAATTGAATTATACAAATGAAACAATGTGCCATCAAACCATTGCAAAATAATGTCAAAAATGACTTCTGTCATTTCTAGCACTTCTGAAAGCCCAGTGCAAGTATTACTGAGCCCAGTGCAAATATTACTGGCTGAAATCTGTTGTCTGACCTGCTACAGAGCAGATTATATTTAAAGAAAGCCTCAAACTTCTTAAAATTATTAAGTAACTGAACTACTTGGAAATGTCTTTCCAAATGGATCTCCATAGATCCTAATTTTTGCTTGGATGTATGTGTATATTATATATGTGATTAAAAACACTCAAAGTCCAGACACACTAGGTTTCAATGTAGTTAGAAATGCATTGTACTCAGTCACACAAGTGACTGCTAATTGATCTAGTTTAATCCATATTGCTTTCATTGATTATGCCATCTCAATATCATCTCCTTGTCTAAGTCCAGCTCACTGAATGCTTTCTCCACACAGCAGAAATGACCAGCAGAAGCAACCACAGCAGAAACTCTGCCTTTGGAAGTCATTTACCTTGTGTTCTTTTCAAGTACTAAAGCTCTCACTGTACAATTTATTAAGCAACATGTAGATTTGGAGGTGTGTTACGTGATGAATACATATATAATCTTATTTCCATGACAATTTAATATATTCAGAAGGTCTACAGAGAATGTTTCAATTGCAAATTTGATTTTTAACTCTGTCTTCTTCAGAGAAGATATGTGGTGTTATAGCATATTTCCCAGAAAGATAAGAATAAAGCAGCAAAGCATTTCCATCATCCTGTGCAGAAGGAGATCAACTTGAGTTAGGAACACAATTAAAAACACAATAAGATGTAATATTTTTATAGCAGTACTTAGTTTTCTCCACTAAAACTTAGGCGACAGCTAATACTGAGGCGTCATTTCTCCATATGCAAATACAGTGTACATTTCAGAAGAGAAATCTGATATTTATATAGACAAAATGGATCAAAACTGGGGAGGTGAACTCTGGACCAGTAGAAGCACAGTTTTAAAAACATCTTGCATATAGGGCACTGGAACCATGTTGCTTGGGTGAGTACAATGCCTCTAAATTAACTTAAAATGTTATATTTGGTACTTTTTCCACTTCCTAACTGACAGTTTTTAGTGTGCATAAGTCCATACCTGATCTCTTTTGGATGTTCCAGCAAAGAAGACAATGAATGAATCAATTTAACTCAGTTACCAATCCATAGGGGATCATTTCTTAACTGGAAGAACATATCAAAATGCACCTGACAAAATAATCTAATACTTTGCTTCTTTCAGATGTTCCGCATTTTAATTACTGCTCTTCTCAGTTCTTCAAGTTGTTTTAAATCAGATAATTGGATGCAATTTCAGGTTTGCATGTTTTAAAAACTGTTTGTTCTCAAGTTTCTGTGGCACTGTCCTCTTCTCCTTCCCTTTAATATAGCAGCTTGTCAAATATACGTTATTCAATTGCTAAATAAGTGTCTAAATAAAATCTTAGTCACATTTAATAAGAAGCACTATATGCTTATTTAATATGAATCAATGTTTTAGATTAATATGAGGATGATAGGAAAATGAATAGTGAAAAACAGTTCTAAAACTTATCTGAGCAACATCTTTTCTCCAATTGCAGCTTTAAAACTGCCTAGAGTGACATGACTTTCTTATTTTATCTTTCTACAACTGTAAATTCATTTCCATCTCCACTTCTATAGTAGATAAAGATCTATAGCGATCATCGCCTGCTGGAATTCACCATCCAGTGCAAGATGGCAAAGTCCTACAGAAAGACAGAAGCCCTAGATTTCAAGCGGGCAGACTTCAGTGAGCTAAGGAGAATAGTCGGGGAGGCACTGAGGTCCCAGAAGGGAGGGGAGCCAGGTGTCCAAGAAGAGTGGTCGCCCCTTAAGGGGACGATCCTCCAAGCCCAAAGAAAAGTAATCCCAACATGGATCAAAGGGGGTAGGAGGACGCAAAAGCCCCCATGGCTCACCAAAAGCATCCGGGAATGTCTCCTACCTAAAAGGGAGGAGTACACCCAATGGAAGGGAGGAGCCATCACCAGGGAGGATTATACTGCAGTTTCTCGGGGATGTAGGGGGCAGTCAGGAAGGCCAAGGTGGAGATGGAACTGGGACTAGCTTCCCGGATCATGGACAACAAGAAGTCTTTTTTACAATACATAGGGGGCAAAAAGAAGGTTCCGGGTAACGTGGGGCCCCTGCAGAACAAGCTAGGAAATTTGGTCGTCACACCAGACGACAAAGCTAACATATTTAACGATTTCTTTGCCTCTATTTTCCCAAGCAGATACTGGAACAGCTACCCCCCATTTGGACCCTCTCAGACCCCAGGGGAGGCACACCTAGGCCAAGGGTTAGTGAGGAACTAGTTAAGGAACTTCTGGAGGGACTGGATATATTTAAATCAGCTGGTCTGGATGATCTCCACCCCAGAGTGCTGAGGGAATTGGCTGAGGTCATTGTGGGACCCCTGGCACGGCTGTACAAGCACTTATGGTGCTCTGTTGTGGTGCCAGAGGACTGGAAGAGGGTCAATGTGGTTTCCATCTTCAAAACAGGGAGAAAGGAGGACCCGGGAAACTATAGGCCAGTTAGTCTTACCTCAATCCTGGGCAAGCTTTTTGAGAGAATTATTTTGGCACATGTCCACGAGGGGCCAGCAGGGGAGATTATGCTTAGGGGCAGCCAACATGGGTTCATTAGAGGCAGGTCCTTTCAGACCAACGTGGTGGCCTTCTATGACCAGGTCACCAAATCCTTAGATGCA
>NW_017729032.1:165390243-165390617 GCF_001723915.1 Gavialis gangeticus
ATAGTCGGGGAGGCACTGAGGTCCCAGAAGGGAGGGGAGCCAGGTGTCCAAGAAGAGTGGTCGCCCCTTAAGGGGACGATCCTCCAAGCCCAAAGAAAAGTAATCCCAACATGGATCAAAGGGGGTAGGAGGACGCAAAAGCCCCCATGGCTCACCAAAAGCATCCGGGAATGTCTCCTACCTAAAAGGGAGGAGTACACCCAATGGAAGGGAGGAGCCATCACCAGGGAGGATTATACTGCAGTTTCTCGGGGATGTAGGGGGCAGTCAGGAAGGCCAAGGTGGAGATGGAACTGGGACTAGCTTCCCGGATCATGGACAACAAGAAGTCTTTTTTACAATACATAGGGGGCAAAAAGAAGGTTCCGGGTAAC
>NW_017729032.1:165395617-165395850 GCF_001723915.1 Gavialis gangeticus
GGTCATTGTGGGACCCCTGGCACGGCTGTACAAGCACTTATGGTGCTCTGTTGTGGTGCCAGAGGACTGGAAGAGGGTCAATGTGGTTTCCATCTTCAAAACAGGGAGAAAGGAGGACCCGGGAAACTATAGGCCAGTTAGTCTTACCTCAATCCTGGGCAAGCTTTTTGAGAGAATTATTTTGGCACATGTCCACGAGGGGCCAGCAGGGGAGATTATGCTTAGGGGCAGCC
>NW_017729032.1:165396981-165411050 GCF_001723915.1 Gavialis gangeticus
GGGGATCTAGTGGCCTGTTACAAGCTAGTCAGAGGGGACCAGCAGGCACTGGGGGAGTCCCTGTTCCCCCAAGCACTCCCAGGAGTGACTAGAAATAACAGTCACAAGCTGGCAGAGGGTAGATTCAGGCTAGATATCAGGAGGCGCTACTTCATGGTCAGGGCGGCTAGGATCTGGAACCAACTTCCAAGAGAAGTGGTGCTGGCTCCTACCCTGGAGGTCTTTAAGAGGAGGCTAGATGAACACCTTGCTGGGGTCATTTGACCCCACTACTCTTTCCTGCCATGGCAGGGGGTCAGACTCAATGAACTGCTCAGGTCCCTTCTAACCCTACAAACTATGAAACTATGAAACTATGAGCAGGGATCCTGGTTTTCTCTGAAAAAAAAATCCCCAGTTTTCAGGTTAAGAAAAGTAACCGAAACCCACATTTTTCCATGACGAAAATGGAACACCCCTATATATATAACGGTGTTCCATTTTCTTCATGGAAAACTGTGGATTTTTTGGGGGTGTGTGTGTATATATATATGTATATATCTAGATATCTATATATACAGATATATATTTATTAGTGGCATTTCATTTTAATAGTGGAAAAAGGTGGATTTTGGGTTACTGGATTTTTGCTTGTAGCCATGTTGATCTAAGGTAAGAGGCAGTAAATGTTCTTTAAGTAGATGTGATATCTTTTATTAGACTGAGTAGTTGGAAAAATGTTCTTAGCAAGTTTTCAGGCACACTCACCCTTCTTCAGGCATAGGGAGTCTCTTTTTTAACCTGAAAATTGGGGATTTTTTTAAAATCAGAGAAAACCACAATCCTTTGTAATTGGCTGGTTTACTTGTTGGGGCTTCATTCAAATAAGGATATTTAATTCCCTGAATGAACTGGCATCCTGTTTCAGGTTGTTCTTCTATCCTTTCATTTATTTCCAGGATGTATAAACAATTCCATGTTTTAACTTTGATAGAGCCAAATAAGTTTGAAGTCTCTTGCGTATATCTAGTGCCTGACTAAGCTGGTAGATCTTTAGATGTTACAACTCAAACATCATTACTGGAATAGACCAAAATGGACAATGCTGATAAACAAAATAGCAATAGGAGTTGTAAACTGTAAATGAAGTGCCCTTTTAAACATTATATTTCATACTCATATTTCGTACTTATTTTCTATGACCTGTAGATATGAATGTCCTTTATTAGTGACAGGATTCTAAAAAGGTGCTCAACACTGTTTTAGCCCTAGTGAATCAATAGTAGGGCTGTGCGAAATTTTGCTGCCAGTTTTGTTTCAAGGCTGTTTCGACTTGTTTCGAGGTTGAAACAGCAAAATCAAAATGAAACAGATATAGTCAAAACAGCCTTGAAACAAAACAAGCAAGTTGAAATATTTTGCCATTTTGATGCTGTTTCGTCTTTTCGCCCATAGGCTATAATGGGGGAGGTTGAAACAGCCTATAATGTTGTCATTTCTGGCATGATTTGGATAAAACATGCTGTAATGGTAGCCCCTTCTGAGGGCATGAAGCTTGCCAAGTTTCAGGGAGATAGGTGCAGGGGATTTGGGGAAACTGCACCCCAAAATCTTGAAAGCAAAACTCGTGTCACTTGTGTGTGTTAAGTCACAGTGGGGTCAAAGCTGCTGGGATGGTAGCCCCTGCTGAGGCCACAAATCTTGCCAATTTTCAAGGAGATACATGCAGGGGGTTGGGAGAAACAGTATCTCAAGCTACGGACAAGCAAAACTTGTGACTTGGGTGACAGTGTGTGTGTTAAGACACAGCAGGGTGAAAGCTGCAGGCCTGCTAGCCCCTGCTGCAGCCACAAAGACTATCTCCAGCTGTTATGGAGATAGGTGTAGGTCTTCTGGGTTCTGAGGCCCTGCACCCCTAGCTGCTGATAGGCAAAACTCATGACATGGTTGCCTATGCAACTGCTTCCTCTCATCAGGCAGCAGGACTGAAGAGCCCCATCACTTGCCACCACAGACCTGGGGGTAATAATTGACCACAGTAGGAACATGAGTCGGTAGTGCAATGCTGTAGCCAGCAGGGCCAACAATACCCTGCAGCAATTGCTGTATCTCCAGCAAAACCAGCAAAACCATTGCAAAGAAATTATTTTCCTGCTCCACTTGGCATTGGTGAGACCACAGCTGGAGTACTGCATCCAGTTCTGGGCTCTGCACTTTAACAAGGATTTGGTAAAGCTTGAGAGAGTCCAGAGAAGAGCCACCCGTATGATCAGAGACTTGCACAGGAAGCCATATGAGGAAAGGTTGAGGGACCTGGGGCTCTTCAGCCTGAAAAAGAGAAGGCTAAGAAGGGACTTGGTAGCAGCTTTCCACTACATCAGAAGCGTACATCTAGGGCTCAATGAACAACTGTTCACCAAGGCACCCTTGGGGAAAACTAGGAGTAATGGTCACAGTCTGGACACCCTATTTGTGAAGTAGTTTTTCCTAAAGTTTAGCCTGAAATGAACCTGAAAAGATCTTCCAGGAGTTTGTGACCATTACTCCTGTGCAGAATGCTGTCGTTTCACACAGCCCTAATCAATAGTACTTCCTGTTGACTTTATAAGAACACAGTTAGCCAAAACTGAGCACCTTTTAAAATTCAACCTTAAAATTAAAGTAATGGTTTAACAAAGGGATAGCATTCAGTGATAAGTCTGAATGTCTGGTTTTCTTATTCACCTACCTACTAACTGTGACATTTGGATCAAGTCTGAAAAAAAATCTCTGTTCCAAAGTTTGCTCATTAATAATAATGGTTGAATAATATTCAGCCATATGCTACGTAGCTGAAGGGAAGTGGCTGCAGTCCTTTTCTGTGATCTTATTAGATGCCAGTGAGCTCCTGTTGAGAGCTCCATGTGTTCTATGAGCTCTGAGCAAACTGGTACAGAGCCTGTGTCAACCAGCGGTGAGCTCATACAGCTCACAGCACATGCAGAGCTCTGAGCGAGTTGCACTGATGTGCCAGTGAACTCAGAAATCTCATTGTGCATGCAGCACACAGCCAAAGGCAGGTGCAAACAAACCATCACACCACCCCTGGATCTGCCCCTGCCTGCACTGAATACAACAGGCTGTCAATTAAATAAATAGATCTTTCAGAACAACATCCAATGTTGCTTTAAAAATTCCAGGTTGTAGAGGATGAATTGTATCCTTCTTTTGTTTAGTTATAAATTACCCAAAGTATTAAAGTATTCCACACCCCACCCCCTACAAAAAAACCCAGCCTCATTACAATAGATCCTGGTTTCCTCTGTTTTTAAAAAATCCCAATTTTCAGGTTAAAAAAGAGACTCCCTATGCCTGAAGGAGGGTGTGTGCACCTGAAAGTTTGCTAAAAACTTTTTTCCAACTACTCAGTTGGTCTAATAAAAGATATCACATCTACTTAAAGAACCTGTCCTACCTATTACCTTAGACCGACATGACTACAACCAAAAATCCAGTAACCTAAAATCTATTTTTTTTCAGAGAAAACCAGGATCCCTGCTCATTATCATGTTAAAGTTTATGGACTTAGTTATTGGCCTTGTTATATCTTTATCTACTATAGTCAAGAGAACTCAAGTGTCAAATGTCCTTTACTATGTAGTTTAACTCTGAATAATCTCTTGGAAGTAACAAAATGCTTCATTAAGCTTAATAACTGATGGTCTGTTTTGGAGGTAAAATAGAACAGCAAGGAAGTCTGATGTAAGGTTTAGTTTTACAAAGACTTTAAATTTGAGGTTTCTATAGATTTTCTTGTTCTTTGTTTTACAATTCATAGCTCAGTGTGGTTCTGCTCTTGATCAGAAGATTTTGCATGCTACCAGAATGCAAAGAATAAAAAAAAATGAACAAATAAATTAAAAGGTAATAGACTGGGTGTGTCAACAGTGACAGTTATGACACATAGTTTGTGACACATAGGGCATGTATACACGTGCACCTAAGCTCAACTAAATATAATGTGCATTACATTAATGTGCATTAAGCAATTTTGGGCAGGTACCTACACATGCAGATTTGGCACTAAACGTAGTCCCAAGTCCCTGCAGCCCTTCCATGTGCCCCTGTGGCCAGTGCGGGGAGCTCCAGCCTCTGGCCACATGTCTACCAGCACTTGGCAGCCATGCTGAAGTGAGAGCCTGTTGCCAGCACATGGCAGCTATCTGAGAAAGTCTGATCTCTGGCCAGCCTCTTCCCTGTCCAGGAGACAGGGGAAGGGGCCTAGTGCAGAGGCAGCAAGCAGCAGCTCCTTCCTTGACCACCCTTCTTTCTCATGCCAGGGCTGCTCCAGCCCCTGCCCCTGCCAGGAATACCCAGTGCCCCACTGCTCCAGCCCAGCCCCTGTCAGCAACGACCAATGCTCCACGATCCTGCTGGCCACAGTGCCTGTTCTACTGGCCCCAGCAGACCCCTTTCCTTGCCCAGGCCCTAGGAAACCCAGGCACCCAGCAGCAGGGGCCAGGACACTGGCTGTGGGAGGCCCTGGCTGACTGTCTCCTCCTGTACTCCTTACTTCAGCCCACCTGCCCTGATGCCCACACACTTCCTACCCCCTGCCCACCCCCAGCACCACACACATGGGTGAAACAAAAAAAAAATTCCTTCACAATGCCCATCCCTCCCCTATCCCCTCTCAATAAATAAAAACTCCTCCTTCCCTCCCCATAACCAACAGAGCCCCTTCACCACCCTCTCCACCCATCAACAATAAAAAACCCACTTACAAGCAGGAAACTATATACAAGGTGAAAACTACATACAATATTTTGGGTCTTTAAGCACAGAGTGGGGGCCACGGCGAGGCGATGGGACTATGGGAAAGGTCCCTGAGGTACTGCCCAGCACCCCTGCCCTTGGATGTTCCTTAGGGCTGGGTTAAGACCAGCCCACTAGTGGAAGGGCAGACCCAGCACTAAAGTTAATGCACATCTACGCATGCATTAATGTGCATTAACTAACTGCATTTAAATTTGATACCTGTATTTGCAGGTATCAAATTTAGATGTGATTAAGGTAATGCACATTAAGGGTGTACGTGTTTAGACACATGCCTGTAATCTACATTAACTTAAGCTAATGTGCATTAAAGTGTCTTGTGTAGATGTCCACAAAATCATAGAAAATTAGGATTGGAAGGGACCTCAAGACCTCAGGGACCTCAAGACCTCGGGGACCTCATCTAGTCCAAACCCCTGCTCAAAGCAGGATCATCCCCAAATATATCATCCTAGCCAAGGCTTTGTCTAGCTAGGCCTTGAAAACCTCTATGAGTGAAGAGTCCACAACCTCTCTGGGTAACCTGTTCCAGTGTTTTACTACTCTCCTAGTGATAAAGTTTTTTCTAATATCTAACCTAGACTTCCCTTGGTGCAATTTGAAACCATTGCTCCTTGTTCTGTCATCTGTCACCACTGAGAACAGTCTACCACCATCCTCCTTTGAACCCCCCTCTTTCCAATCCCCCCTCTTTCAAATCCTACCTGTCAGAGTCATATGGCCTGCCCTGACTCTATTCATTTTTCTTATTGTAACAGGTATTATTAAAACCATACAGATTATGCTTCTCAGAATGAGTGTGGCACTAAAATATCAGATTCTATTTCTAGGAATCAGTTTGCCATCTTATTGTGTCTCCTCAACAAAGTTATGGGTGGAAAATTCAGTCAGCCATAGCATATATCTTTACTAGATAGAACTCATTACAGGCACCCAGTATACTATTCAGTTAAGTGCCCTTGCAGCACAGTAGGGCTAGAGATACAAATGATGCATAAACCAGTATAAGTGATAGGAAATCGGTTCAAATCTGTAACATAACAGAAGTTCAGTGCACATAAACTGCTTTCAAAATGGCCAAAACTGGTTTTAAATAAACCTGGATGGATGTAGTATCAGGGTTAACTGATTTAGGTTAAATCAGTTTATTGAACTTCTGTCTCACGTACCCTCCAGATTCAAGTTAACTCACAGTTCCCCAGCATCCCAGGATGCTTGGCAACTCTCCTACAATTCCCCCACCTCCCACAGGGATGGAGAGGCTTAGCCCAAGATCTCTGCTCCAGCCAAGCAGGGAGGCATGCTTTAGCACCTCCCAGCCACTGGCCTAGGCCACTGCAGGCACTTGGCTGCATTTCCAGAATCAACAGTGAATGTCTGGTCACTGGTTTATTGGGTCAAACTGCACAGCTGAGGCTAACCTGCAAAGGTTGAATTGATGCAGCCTTAGGCTTTTTGACTGTCTGTACTTAGCCTGAAGGATCCATTGTGGAATCTCTTGGGTATTGTAACTCAAGTTCTAATATCTCAGGTCAGACATGAAGAGAAAGATGATGACAGCCTTTGTAGTATTCAGCCACAAATGTCAGTAAGCAATCTGACAACCCAGAGTTGTAGATTTGGCTGCTTTACCATTCTAACCTTAGCTAGTGGGATTTCTGGGGTAGGACTACTAGTATAAAGTAAATGAGATTACACTGGTGAACAACAGCAGCTCCAAACATCCTATAAAACATGATGTCTAGTTCAAGGAGGCCAAATCAAAGAAACAGGGTCAGACACCTATGCTCCTAGTACATGCAATTGGGAAAAAGTCAAGTAACTCTGAATGGTGATCAGCAGGGATCATGGTTTTCTCTGATAAAAAAAAAAATCCCCAATTTTGGGGTTAAAAAAAAGTAACCCCAAATCCACATTTTTCCATGTTTAAAATAAAATGCCACGAATACATAGATCTATCTATCTATCTATCTATCTATCTATCTATCTATCTAGTGGTGTTTCATTTTGACCATGGAAAAATGTGGACTTTGGGTTACTTTTTTTAAATCCAAGAATTGGGGATTTTTTTTAATCAGAGAAAACCAGGTTCCTTGGTGATCAGGAAGACCCACATGCTAAATAGCCAGCCAGTTAAACAACATTAACATAGGGATGAGTCTGAACTCCCATCCCTTACTGAATGCTTAGGTGTATAGCTCACAACTTCACTTTAAATTGTCTTCATCAACTTAGGTTCTCAGAGCCCAACTTGTTTTCTGAGGGTAAGCACCTAACATATAATTATGGTGCAATGACAACACTCAACTTTCTACTAATAGCCTAGAGGTTATAGCATTTACCCAGTAAGAAGGATTCTAGGCCCTCTGGAACCTTAAGATAGTCATGTCTTCATCTCGTATCTCCTGTGAGTGTGCCATAAGTGCCAAACTATAGAATCATTAAGGTGGGCTACCTTCAAACCCTCCTATGGAAACATGAGGACAGAAGACAATTAAACAAGGAGGCCAACTCTATAACATAAAAGTTTTGGTTCTCTTCTGTGACGGGAAAGATCTGTGCACCTACTGTCCAAAAGACTGTAGGCTTCTTCCTTTTTAACTGTATGCAGCTGGACACAACTCTTTCCTAGGTTTAGCAAATGTGTACCATGTAAGGCTTCCCTTCATTCTTTAATCATTTCCTCAGTTGTATTCTTTTTGCTAAAAAAACCCCCAAAAAACAGAAGGAGAGCAGAGCCTTAGACCAAATCCATGACATTCTTACAGGAGATTCTTCCCGATTGATATTAGAGTACTGGGATTTTTACTTCAGGAACCTTTAGTGAAAGTTCTAGCTAGGTCATCACTATGTGCATGGCTATAAACAAGAAGTGCTAGCTAGCAGTAAAAATAATAATATTGTGGCATCTTTTCTATTATGCTAACAACAATATAATTATAGTGTCATAATTGAAGTATTACCATATTGTATTGATAACATGATTTATGCCACCATTTCAGTCAGAGATGTATTTTCAGGAGCCAACAATGAAACCATTTTTATCTGAAAATGATTCAAGAAAATACGTTTTTTCCCCCTCCTTTGAAAATATTTAAAGTAGAAGAAAGGAGATGCAATTCATTCACCATTAATGTCTATAGTAGTTTTACTTTTGAGTTCCATCACTATGAATCTGAGCCCACAGGTTTCAAATATATGACTGGACAAACAAAATTATAGCTAAGATTTCTAAGACTATTTTTCCAGTCATTAAACCTGAAAGAAGTCTTTTTATAATGAGTTTTTGCTATTTAGTCACTGATCATTTTGCTATTTAGTTACTGACCATTTTCCCAGTTTTAATTATTTCAAATTGTAAAAGATGAAGTTCTGAGTATGTGTGGATAAATGGGAAATGAGGCATAGCTTAGCTTGGCTTACAGCAGTAGTCTATACATCAGTGGTTATGGAGAAGTAAATCCTCCCTTACTTTCAGAGTGTTTAAAGAATGCCATAGGCTCAAGGCTTGATCCTGTAACATGCTGTGTGTATCGTTTTGCAATGCTGAGTGCCCTCAACAATTGCCTTCATTTCTCTTTGAGGCTGCTCAGAACCTTACTGGATTAGGTCTTCAGTTTGTACAGCCTCATACATACTGGGGATAATCTACTGAAAAAAAGAATACAGATAGAAAACAGATGATACTATGCCACTAATATGTGATGTTACCATAGCTACTGTCTTGTCCACATGGCAGCTGCAATGATTTAGTGGATCCAATATTGTCCCTAGTCCAATCTG
Organism: Gavialis gangeticus; assembly: GCF_001723915.1. NCBI lineage: Eukaryota > Metazoa > Chordata > Crocodylia > Gavialidae > Gavialis > Gavialis gangeticus. The sequence continues at coordinate 165,405,559 of NW_017729032.1, forward strand.
CAAAATACTGCATGCATGTTTTGTAAAGATAGTGTGGCCCAATGAAAACATTGTCTAAAGTTATTCAGTATATAAAGAGGTTTTGTACTAGCAAGCTTGGTAATCAAACAAAGGAGACTCTATTATATAGGGTAATTTCTGTAGCTAATAAAGACACAGTAGCCATTCAGAAAACTTTGAGCTCTGCATTCTTGAATAATTTGGGGATGAAAGACAAAATCTTCTTCTCAAACTAGCTTTTATCATCTGCAATGGGCAGGGATAGTGATCCTCCATATAGATATAGATATAGCTATAGATATAGATAGATTTTGCAGAGTTTTCCAGAATCTAAAATTTCATTTAAAAATAAAGTGTTTCTATTCTTTCAGGTTGCTAAAATAGCTTTGGTGAATTAGTAAGTTAATTCTGAAATTTCTGGGCTAAATCCTGTTTTACTAAGTACATGGGCAATATGTAGCTGCTGGCAATATCCTGACACAGATCTGTTTAGATGCATGGCTCTCCAATACTTTTAGTGACCACAAGTACACAGTTCATGGGCCCCTACAGGAGAATTCTGCTTTGCCCTGCAGAATTCCACACTATCCTATTCATTTAAATGGAAAGCACTTCATCCATATTATTCTGAGGTGGGTATATACTCTTGGGTGGCAGCTGGTTGCTGTCGCTTTTGATAGACAGGCTGCTAGGGCCTGTGTGTTCTGGAAGGCCAATGCTAGCAAGCTTTCTTCCAGATCGCAAAGGTGAAACAGAAAAAACCAACTCAAATACACGTTTGGTGGAGAAAGCTCAGCAAGGTTTGTTGTCCTCATATAATACACCAATTGGTTTGATGAATGGTTAGTCCAACTTAGTGAAGCTTGTCCTTGACAGGTAAAGAAACAGTATATTATTAACACTTATTAACTTGACTTCTCTAGGTCTTCTATAAGAAACAGCTCTCACAATCCCTGTGAGAATGCAGCATTCCTTGAATGTATCCCTCCTTCATCTCCTACCAATTCATCTCTCTCTTTTGAGATGTTCATCCCTAAGTGTTTCATTTGCAAAGTTTACACATCTATGCTTTGTATCTTGTTATCTCTGTCTCTTTGGTGAAAATTTCCTTTTTACATTCATTCTCAAGTTTTTCAAGTATTTTCATATTCCCTTTGAATCAGTGTCTTTTTACTCATTAGTGTATTTTTATTTTTATTATTTTTCTTTCTCATTTGGTCATCCAGTAATCATGAGACCCCTTTCTCCCACATTGCTTTTCAGCACTGTAGCCAACTGTAGCTTAGCATAACTATGGCCTAGCACAACCGAACTCCTACTGCAGGTATTAAGATATTGACTCCATACTCTGACTACACTGGACAAAAAATATTTTAGCAGGGCTGTTTTTCTCCTGATATCTAGAGGACTCAAGCAGCATAAAGATCTTGCTCCTGTATCTCTATAAGTAGATTAGTTGTGAAAGCACTTAGCAAAGTATAGGAGACATGGTGTAGATACTTCTTAGCCTCTGAGTATTTGAAGCTATATTTCCTATGCCCTAGCAGAAAACTGAAACCCATAAGTTATGGGATAGATTGACTTGAAGGACCTTCTACCCCTATTCTACTAAAGATTATCCAAGACAGAGTTACTTATTGGTTAGCCAAGAGAAAAAGAGTTATGGAGCTAGAATGATAACAAGCCAAAGGAGACCTAACTCTGTGGCTCCAAAAACCTGGCAATGCTGATTCTGTCTCCTGCTTCCAATTCTGGTCATATATTTTACCAAAGTACTCTTTAATACCAAATGTATCATAGACAGAGATATGTGTTTCAAGTCATACATTTTAAGTAAGTATAAGACTGATATTGTAGCTGTAATGGTCCAGAAATTATACAACAAAGACTTATCAGGCTAAGATTTTTTATTGGACTAACTACATAGTTGGGACAAAGTTAAACGAGCTTTTGAATGCACAACTTTCTTTATTAGGAGCTGATGAAAAATGCCTTGCATTTGAAAGCTTGCCTAACTTCATCCCAACTACATATTGGTTCAATAAAAAATACCACCCTAAGAAAATTTTAATAATGCATTTTTAGGAATTCTGGGTTGTATTTTCATAATGAGGAACAGGATTTGGGCTAAGTGAATTGTATCCATTGAAGTGTGAACACACAGGACAGTCTGAAAACAGAGTCCACCAACTGCTACTATTCCTCCTGAATATTTGGTCACATTCTATTTTGGGAGTTTACTCTGCATTTCTAGGTGTCCAGGCAGAACTGAATTACACCAGAGTGTAAGTACTACACATGTCTCTTGCACAACTAAATTAGTTACAAGCACATTGAGTAGAGATGAACATAATCACATAGATCATGAAATTTGAAATTCAAGTTGTTATGTAAGGTCATATAGGATGCTGTTGGACAATTTTGGTTCCTGAAAAAAGTATGTTATGCTTTTAAGACCTTTACATTCACTTACAACAATTGCAAATCATTGCAATGTAGTGACCTATTAAAGTTAGGATCTGCTAGGAGATAACTCTTGCCCGAATGGGAACAACTCCAATTTCACAAGGGCACTTACCATATGCTAAACTGCTCATACATATATCTGCTTAGATTTTAGTTTAACACTTAGTGGGTGCATCTACACATGGCCCTATGATGCTAGTGTTACTGTGCCATCATTTAGTACTTCATTTTGGATGTACTAAATGATGGTGCAGTAACAGCCCATACTGGTGTCTCGTGGCAATATTTAGATGCTATGTCACCATAGCAACAAGTTATAACAAGTAAACACATTACTATGGCAATGTAGCTGTGGCATCATAGGTTTTGGCTGCTTACACTACATTGCCATAGTGCACTGCTGCAGTGAGGTAGCATCACATATAGATGTGCCCAGTAAGAGTTAAACTGAATGTGTGACACCATCCTCATGCACCTTAGCAAGTAAATAATTTATGCCCTTTGAATGTGTACAGTCATTCACAGTGCCCTATCATACAGCTTACTTTCAGCTGCATAAACATAGATTGGAAACAGCATGAGCAGTATTTTGCAGCTCCTTGGAGACACACGGGGAAAGTAGTGTAACTCAAGATAGGCAGAGGGATGGGTAGGTCTGGGTAGATGGCAGGTCTATGATGGTGTGGCAGGTGCAAGAAGTCCATGGCAGGATTGCAGGGAGGAGGGGGTCTGGTAGATCTGTGAGGTCCATGGCAGGATCAGGGGGTGTTGGCAAGTATGCCTGGGGGATCTCCTAGTCAGGAGGGAGTGGGGGTCTAAAAATGGCCCTGTCAGGGTTGGTGGGGCAGGGGTAGGAATAGCACAGCCCCAGGCCTGGGGGAGGAGGGGTGGTGACACAGGTACCAAGGTGCACAGTTAACATCCCAGAGGTTGCAAGTTTGAGGCCAAAGCAGAAGAGCTTACAGAACAGCCTGTCAGATTCAAACAAATCTGCAAGTTCTGCTAAATACTTTGTCACAAGGACATGAAAAAGGAAAAGAAAGGGCTGAGGAGAATGGCTGGGCTTTCCCAGCCCCAGGGCTGCATTACAGATGCATACAGGCACTTGCAAGGTTGAGTTAACACTTTCTTAGACTGAGTTAACCCAATCCTGATTTAAGTTACAGCATCGACTCAGGTGAACTAAGTTAGATCAGGTTTACTATTTTGGGGTGATTTAAGCCCTTTGCACAACTGCATGATTATCCCTTTAGAAAGACCTAATCCTGGTCTTGTGAAGTAATGGAAAACAGGGAAGCAGGGATGGCTGTAGGATGTATGCCTGTACTATCCTTCTCCTATAAAGATTTCTACCAGTGAAAATTTCTCAGAAATGAACAGTAGAAATTAACATCTATTCATAGCCATAGTAGCTACACTTCTGTCCCTTTTCCATTCTTCTGTCATTTTCATATTAAATTTACTTCTGGCACAGAGAGAACTAACAGGAGATTTATGCAAGTGATACATAGAAAACAATGGGATACTGCCTGTAGTTTCCCTCTGTTTACTTGTTGGGGTTACTCAAAGGCCAGGAGAAAAGTGACAGCATTTAAGCCTTGTTAATTATAAATTAAGGCACATTTGTTAAGGATCATGCTTAAAAACCTGATGGATGGAAGCAATACAAGAAGATATATACACTCATTTTCTCAGCTATTTTTTATTAATGTAATTTCCATTCTTGCACTGTGGCAAGGTCTCTAAGACGATGAAGTCTCATTTTCTCTGTCAGGGACAAAGAGAATAGAATGTCAAGAACAGCAGAAATGGATGTGCTTTTTTTTTAACTCCAGAGGATGACAGTTAAATCCTCTTGTAGGTTAGAAGTAAATAGTTATGCAAATGCTCTGTAGAATGGGAAAAAAGTAATAGGGGCAGGACATCTTACAATGAACATTACTAAATATTCTTATAGCTCAGTGGTGGGCAAAATACAGCCCGCAGGGGAAATCCAGCTTGCCAGGCCATTCTATCTGGTCCAAGGAGCCCTTAAAAGTTTTAGAAAATTAATATTTATCTTTCCCTGGCTGCCTGTCAAAGATGACAGGAGCCAAGGGCAGTAGGACCCAGGAGCAGCCAGCGGCAGATCTAAACAGCTGCAGTAGCAAGTCTGGCCCATCTCCATTCCCCTTCCGCTCCACCTCACACACCCACCCCCGCACAACCCCAAGCCCCAGCCAGAAGCTTTTGCCTAGCAGAGGCTTCTGGCCTGGGACTGTTCCTGCTTCCCTGCACTGAGGGAAATACAGATGAAAAGGTGGGGGGAGGCAGGGGAGGACTGTGGGTGATCGCCCCAGTCCTTAGGGCTGGTCGGGCCAATTTCTGCAGTCCCAGTACTGCAGCTGGAAACCACATGGTGCCTGTCAGTGGATGGGTGGGCAGGCAAGCAGGGAAATGTTTGCGGCAGCTGGGGGGACGGGGCAATGAGTGGGCACATGGGGCTTGTCCACACTGTTACCTCTCAGCTCCATGTTCTTGGGGAACCCTGACACAGGACGCAGACTGTCTGACTCAGAAAGAATCCTCCCCTCCATCCTCTACCTAAACAGAAACTGATTAAAATGGAGTGAGAGATGCACCTAAAACCCTCAAGATAAGGGTGACAAGAGTGAAACAACTGCCCTAGGTCTCATTTGCATCTGCGATGGAACAAGATGACCATTCATTTACGTGAGAGATGGAGAACAGAAAGCCTGAAGCAGAGACTGCAGTGAATTCTGGGATCAGCGAAGCAGGGGAGCACTGCATGATGGGGAATCTGTGCTCCAAATGCTAATCAACCCACACACCCAGCTCACCATTTATCAGACCAGTTCTAACCTGGATTTACAGAGGACTTCCCCCCCCAACACACACACACACCTCTAAGCAGAAGTAAGTTTAATAGGCATCTCGGGCTGTACATTCCCCCGTCCCACTATGGAAGGCCTATGTAAACTTAATTGGCTAAAACTCGGTTGCCGGGTTAGGGAATGCTGAGGCAA
>NW_017729032.1:165411699-165411960 GCF_001723915.1 Gavialis gangeticus
AAATCTGTAAAAGAAGCAGCAGTGTGTGTGCTGACACTACCCACTTTCTTCTCGAGAGGCTGAAGGAGGCAGATCGTCTCCCTTCAAGGATCGGGCTGAGAACTTTAACCTGTCAGCTTTGCAACCTGAGTGCCTTGGACTGGTGAGATCCCAGCTCGCTCTCTCTCTTCTCTTCTCTCTCTAAGCATAGACTTCTGAACCCGAACTGTATTAGTTAAGCTTGAACTAAGTTTCCCCAAAAACTTAGTGGAACCAGGGTAC
>NW_017729032.1:165416960-165418034 GCF_001723915.1 Gavialis gangeticus
TATAGCTCAGTGGTGGGCAAAATACAGCCCGCAGGGGAAATCCAGCTTGCCAGGCCATTCTATCTGGTCCAAGGAGCCCTTAAAAGTTTTAGAAAATTAATATTTATCTTTCCCTGGCTGCCTGTCAAAGATGACAGGAGCCAAGGGCAGTAGGACCCAGGAGCAGCCAGCGGCAGATCTAAACAGCTGCAGTAGCAAGTCTGGCCCATCTCCATTCCCCTTCCGCTCCACCTCACACACCCACCCCCGCACAACCCCAAGCCCCAGCCAGAAGCTTTTGCCTAGCAGAGGCTTCTGGCCTGGGACTGTTCCTGCTTCCCTGCACTGAGGGAAATACAGATGAAAAGGTGGGGGGAGGCAGGGGAGGACTGTGGGTGATCGCCCCAGTCCTTAGGGCTGGTCGGGCCAATTTCTGCAGTCCCAGTACTGCAGCTGGAAACCACATGGTGCCTGTCAGTGGATGGGTGGGCAGGCAAGCAGGGAAATGTTTGCGGCAGCTGGGGGGACGGGGCAATGAGTGGGCACATGGGGCTTGTCCACACTGTTACCTCTCAGCTCCATGTTCTTGGGGAACCCTGACACAGGACGCAGACTGTCTGACTCAGAAAGAATCCTCCCCTCCATCCTCTACCTAAACAGAAACTGATTAAAATGCAGTGAGAGATGCACCTAAAACCCTCAAGATAAGGGTGACAAGAGTGAAACAACTGCCCTAGGTCTCATTTGCATCTGCGATGGAACAAGATGACCATTCATTTACGTGAGAGATGGAGAACAGAAAGCCTGAAGCAGAGACTGCAGTGAATTCTGGGATCAGCGAAGCAGGGGAGCACTGCATGATGGGGAATCTGTGCTCCAAATGCTAATCAACCCACACACCCAGCTCACCATTTATCAGACCAGTTCTAACCTGGATTTACAGAGGACTTCCCCCCCCAACACACACACACACCTCTAAGCAGAAGTAAGTTTAATAGGCATCTCGGGCTGTACATTCCCCCGTCCCACTATGGAAGGCCTATGTAAACTTAATTGGCTAAAACTCGGTTGCCGGGTTAGGGAATGCTGAGGCAA
>NW_017729032.1:165418635-165419276 GCF_001723915.1 Gavialis gangeticus
CTGACTGTAGTTATTGTTGCTCTGATGAACTGATTCTTGGCATATAAGGGTGTCAGCCTGTCCATGCTGATCAACCCGGCCAGGTCAGGCATGTCGCGTGTGTGTGTGCGCGCGCGCGTGTGCGCGCGCGAGAGAGAGAGAGATTTAGGGCGTGGAGGAACCCAGCCCCACTGAAACTGAGTCCTGCAAGATAGCTCGATTGGGGGTGAGGGCTTGCAGAAGGGAGAGATACAGCTCTGTATAGAAACACAAGTAACACAAGCAGCACATTAATAGAATTGCCAAGACCCTAGCCCTAATAAATGAGCACACCCCAAAGTAGCGGGCAAATCTGGTAACAACACTTGCAATCACATGCGCTTGAAGCAGCTCAAATAAAAGCGGTGCACATTTGAGCTGGGGCTTTTTGTTTCAGTGCCCATGCTTGGACATGCACTTTGGTGTGGAGCAAATTGTGCCACTTGGGGCAAAATAACCTTGCTTGGCTCCTCCCAGATCTACAGCCAGAGGGAGCTAGGGCCCAGGGCTAGCACCTATGCTGTCCCCAGCAGTATAAAAAGCTGCCCTGTCCTGGCCCCAGGAGTATAAAAAGCCACCCTGGCAAGTAGCTCAGGGGTACTACCTCTCAGGAGCTTCTGGTG
>NW_017729032.1:165425834-165426377 GCF_001723915.1 Gavialis gangeticus
TGTGGAGCAAATTGTGCCACTTGGGGCAAAATAACCTTGCTTGGCTCCTCCCAGATCTACAGCCAGAGGGAGCTAGGGCCCAGGGCTAGCACCTATGCTGTCCCCAGCAGTATAAAAAGCTGCCCTGTCCTGGCCCCAGGAGTATAAAAAGCCACCCTGGCAAGTAGCTCAGGGGTACTACCTCTCAGGAGCTTCTGGTGCCCAGCCAACTGGTACCTGGGGATACTACCCCTTGTGCCAGCTGGACTGCTGAAGCATCCCTGAGAGTTCCCTGCACCCTCTACCCACTGCAGCAGTCTGGCAGTGGGGGCTGCTGCCTGGCTGTGACCGGCTGTGTACATGCCAGACCCAGATGGGGATTGCACAGCCAGCAGAGGCATCTGCCCCTCTAGGCCAGTTGCCAGTGGACTATGGTTGCAGGGTTGGCTTCTGTGTGGCACTACTGCCATGTGTGCCCCCTGCCCAGGCATCTGAGCAGCTATCACCCAGAAAATGTTCCGGGTGTGGTGGCCTGCTTTGAACTGTCAAAGCATGTCCTTCCTG
>NW_017729032.1:165426855-165427237 GCF_001723915.1 Gavialis gangeticus
AAGTCTCTTATGATAATAATAAAGTGAACAGTAAATACATATTTCATGAATACATATTTTGCTGCCCTCCCACAGGGCGATGGCCCCCGCACAAGGGGTTCAGCCCCCCAAAAGGAGTTTCCAGCCCCTACACAAGGGGCACAGCCCTCACACAAGGGGTTTGGGCCCCCAACACGGGGTTCAGCTGCTACAAAAGGGGTATGGCCCCACACAAAGTGTATGGCCCCCCAACAGGGGATTCAGCCCCTACACAAGGGGTTTCACCCCCACACAAGGGGTTTGGCCCCTCAGTGGGGGCCAAATGGCCCCCAAAGGCACTACCACCCCCCTGCAAGGCCCACATGCCCCATCTGGCCCCATCCCCCGCCAGCTGCTGCAGCCC
>NW_017729032.1:165432237-165433002 GCF_001723915.1 Gavialis gangeticus
GCCTGCTACCTAGAGGTATGTAGAAAAAACATTTAAAGCTGTGTCTATGTCCGAAACGCCAAATCTTCCCAAATCTCTCTGAATCAATTTGGAGGGTTCCGATTCGATTCAGAGAGATTAAAGGGTCCTTTGATTCGATTTGGATTCAGAGATTCGGCCACCAAACCAGGCCGAATCTCCACTGAATGAAATCAGCGAATGAAGTGTTGCCTCACCCAGCCTCACCCCCCAACTTCTACTCCCAGGCCCCCAAGGCTACTTCCACAACCCCAGGCAGCATCACTTAAAAAAAACCCCAGAAAAATAAAAAAAAATGGTAAAAAAAAATCCTCTGCTTACCTTAGAATCAAAGGTGGGTGGGGGGCTCCAGAGAACTCCTGTCAGAGCCCCCTGGGAAGCACAGGACAGCAGAGGGGCAGGAGATCCTGGGCTGGGGCTGCTGGGACTGTAATCCTGCTCCACACTGTGCGGGTGGGGCCCCAGTCAGCTACATGGCAGTTGGTAAGTGCTGGATTTTTTGTTTTTTTTAAACTATTGGGTGGAGGGGGCAGGGATGGGGGGGCTTAGGGCTATGGGGCCAGCCAGGGCAGGAGTCAGGGGCCTCAGGGAGCTGGCAGGAGAGAAGCCGGCTGCAACAGGGGTCAGGAGGCTTGGGAGGCTGGCAGGGAGATAGGCCAGCCACAGCAGGGGTTGGGGACTTCAGGGGGGCTGGAGGCAAAGAAATCGTTAAATAGGTGTTCAGGAGGAGACTGGACAAGCACCTCA
>NW_017729032.1:165433852-165450295 GCF_001723915.1 Gavialis gangeticus
GGAGGGGCTGGTCATGGCAAGATTCAGGGGCGCCAGGGGGGCTGGAGGGGGAGGACCCAGCCAGGGCAGGGGTCAGAGGGGCTAGGGGAGCAGGTGGAACTGTCAGGGGTCCCCCCTTATTCCCCTCCCCACTCCTCCAGCCCCCCCGACCCTTTACTCACCGGCACTGGAGCCCTGGTGCTGAAACATGCGGGCTGGCTGGCCCTGTGTTTCAGCACCAGGCCCTTGAAGGCTCCTCAAAACTTGGTAAGTGGCCCTCCACCCAAAATAATTGCCCTCCCTTTTTATAGATGATTTACTTGTGAGATGTGTCTATCATATTATTTCAGTAGCCTTCAACAGTCACAACTCTGCATTAAAAAAATCTACAATGGCTTCATATCATAAGAAACAAAAACACACTAGCTTTTTTAACCCTTAGACTCCCTCAAACACATTTTTATTTCACTATCTTTATAACATTGATTTGGAGAAATGTTAGCCACCCAGTTTCCACTACTCATTCATAATACTCTCAAATTACTTGAATTGTTAATTTTTTTTTTTTACCACAAACTAATTAAAATAACCCTCTTTCAAGAAGGAAGCTATGGAAAATTTGGCTTTTCCCAGCATTTTGTTTGAATTTTTCATAATGTCACAAAAAGTAGACCCATCCATAGTTCTGTTTCTCCAGGTATGGGATCAGAATGGTCTTATCATACCATGTAAAATATTGAGAACAAGTTAAACAAGTAATGATGTTTGACATCAACACTGCCATCAACAGTAAAATCCCTGTTATCTGGCATGAGTGGGGAATTAGGGGTGCTGGATATCTGAAACTGCTGGTTACCTGAGGAGCGCAGGTTACCAGATGGTTGTGGAGTGGGGAGGGCAGAAGATGGGAGAGTGGCAGCAGCCACATGTGCAGCAGGTTGTCAGGGCTAGTGGCAGCCACACTTGGAGCAACAACCACACAGGGTGGTAGGTGGTGGTAGTGGCCACTGTGTGCAAGTTTTCCACCTCCCCCTCGTCCAGTTGGTAAAATGTTCCATATAGTAGAATGTCAAATAAGAGGGATTTTACTGCGTGTGTGTGTGTGTGTGTGTGTGTGTGTATATATATATGGTTTTTTCCTTAGCTAGTATTATTATGCTAGAGGATTCAATGAAAATTCCTTGAAATTTGTGACTCTAATAGTTATCTTTCATTTAGTATAAATATGTATAGCCATTGAGATCTTTTCCAGATCAGATAACTGAAACTATAGAAGATACTGCCCAAGGCTACATACAAGGCCAAAATTGAGCTGAGTAATTCATGCAGTTCAAATACTTTCCCAAATGCAAATGCAGGCATGATGTACAGACTCCGAGAAACAGGAAAGGGATATACAAGAAGCAAACAGCTTAGAATCCCCAGAGAACTCACGGAGTCATGACCTTGGGAAAAACATGAGCAAGAGAGAGAGAGACCTGTTAGGTAAAGTGCTGTTTGCAGAGAGGCTTGGAATTCTGAGCGAAGACTCTTTCTCATTGATTACTAATGTGTTCACGGAAAGCTGGTTTATGTATATATTCATTTTAAGTAAACAACATAGCTTCAAGAAAACATTGGGTGTCTATATATATGCTCCAGCTGGGGGTTAGCATTTTAATTAGAGCAGTTCCCAGAAAGCTGCTCTACTTAAAATGCCACAGCATCATATGTATTAAGCTTCTGCACATTTAAAAATGGCTGTGGGACACTTTAACTAAGCACCCCAGCAGCCATTTTTAAACCAGTGGGGGCTTATACACTTGACACTGTGCAATTCTAGAACATTCTAATTAGAACACGGAACAGATTCGATTAATTGAACATGTGTATAGGTACCTGTTGAGATCAAATTATCCTCTTAGCAAGAATTGCAGGATCCTGAAATATGGCTAACTGCTGAAGTCAAAATGGATAATAGAATTATGCAATGAATCACAAAATTATACAGTCATAGAAAAATAATGGTGGAATGGACCTCAAGAGGTCATCTAGTCCACCACTCTGCCTGAGGCAGGATCAACTCTCTCAAAATGATCTTATCCAAATCTATTGTCTAACCTCTTAGCAAAACTACACAGTCAGCCCTGACAAAACATAAGACATAATGTCCTAACCCACCACAGGTAAGGGAGGGGGACATCCTAATCTGCCGCAGGTAAAGCAGGGGGACCACAGTGGCCAACATTCTGCTGCTCAAAAGGTTGTTAAAATATACTTGAGAGATCCCAGGAAGAGGGGCACATGCCCTATTACAGGGGAAGACAAAAATGCCCACAGTCTATACCAATCTGAACATGGGGTAAAATTCCTTTCTGACCCAGATATGACAATCAGTTTGACCCTGAGTAGAGAAGCAAAATCATTTAAGCCAGGAACCTCTGCATTTCTAGCCAAGCAGAAGTCCAGTCAAAATACCCAGGCTTGACTTCAGTCAACATCCAATGACTCTGAGGAAGGTTTGAAAAAAAAAGATAAAAAGACCTTGATACGTGCAGCAGGTGGCGAGGAAAATATTACCCCATAGCCCCATGTAACAAAGAATAGGGCCCAGAAGCATGGTAAATATCCACAGTATAACATAGATATAACTACATTGAAATCATGCTTGACCAATGCCTACACAAACTCTTCTTGAACACCTGCAATGATGGAGAGTCCACAGCTTCCCTAGGCAGTCTATTCCACTGCCTTAGGAAGTTTTTTTTTCTGAGATCTGTCTAAACATACTTTTCTGTAACTTCAAGCCATTGATCCTCTCTGCAGAAAGAGAAAAAACAACCTTTTTTTTCTTCTTCATAGTAGCCTTTCAGGTATTTGAAGATTGATATAATGTACCACTTTAAGCATCTTTTCCACAAGCGGAACATTTCTATTTCCTTCAACCTCTTCTCGTATAACTTTCCTTCCAAGCTGCTTATCATTTTTGTCATCTGCCTCTGGTCTCTCTCTCACTTCTCCATGTCCTATTTAACATCTGAAACCCAAAATGGCACACAATAGATGAGGCCTAACCAGTGCCAAGTAGAGAGGCACTATCACCTCCCATGTCTTCTACCTAATTCTTCTGTTAATGTGTCCCAAAATCACATTTCCTTTTTCTGTAGCTGTATCACACTGCAGACTCATATTGAATCTGTGACCTACCAACACTCCCAAAACCTTCTCAAAGTGCCACCATCCATCCATGTGTCACCCATTTTGTATGTGTACTTTTGATTTTTTATCCTAAGTTGTAGCACTTTGCATTTATCAGCACTGAACTACATCCTATTAGCTCTAGCCCAACTTTCCAATCTGTCAAGATTCTTACAGATTGCTCTCCCATCCTCCATTTTTCAGCAACTTTTTCTGGTTTCACATTCTCTGCAAACTTTCTCAAGAAGCTTTCTATGCTGGCATCCAAATCAATAATAAACATATTGAACAGCACTGGGCCAAGGACAGATCCCTGTGGGACTCCACTCAAAAACCTACTTCCATTCTGACATGGATCCATTAATAATTATCCATTCCTTGTTGCTATTGAGTCAAGTATCTATCCAACTTAAAGTAGTTGTCTAGCTCACAGTTTTCTTTGTTTATGAGAAAACCATTCAGGACCTTGTCAAAAGCCTTGATGAAATTCAGATACATTATATTTACATCATTCCCTTCATCTACCCACATAGTTACTCTATCAAAGAAGGAGATCAAGTTTTATTTGCATGATTTTTTATTTGTACATTGATGCTGATTTCTTGTGATCAACCTTTCCTCCTCTAGATGTTTGCCAATGGATTTCCTGAGGATATGCTTAATAACGTCTCAAGTATTGAGGTGAGGCTAACCAGTCTCTAGTTCCCTGCATCCTCTTTTTTGCATTTTTTAAAGAGGGGTTCTACAATGGCACTTTTCTGATATCATGCCTGTTTCCTATGACTTCGTAAATATTATTGACAAAGGCTCTGAGATCTCCTTTGCCAATTCCTTCAGAACCCTGGGATGACATCTGTGAGGCCTTGCTGACTTGAATTTATTCACTTATTTATGACTGTCTATTTATTCTCTCATCCCTGAGCTTTTCCCTTTCCTTATGAAAATAATCTTTACCCTGTATCTGGTAAAAGTTCATGTCTTTTGTGAAGACTGAGGCAAAGCAGCTGTTGAGTAGCTCTGCCTTCTTCATGTAACCCGGTAGTACTCATATTAGTACCCCCTCTTCAAATGAAGAGATGACAGTTTGTGCTGAAGCACTGCAGAAGGTGAAACTGCCTACTGTATGCAGTTTGCCTCCTCACTGTATAGAGCAAGGCCAGGACACACAAATAAGCTGAACTATGTACAAATTGAATAGGAATTAAAAGTGATATTAACATATATATATGCATATAATACAAAACTATAAGCAAGGCATCGTATATATACAAACACTATGCACAGGTGAGGGATCAAGTAATAAAACAGGGAGGTCTCATTAAATGTTATGCAGTCTTACACTCTAAATGGGGAGCAAAGTTTACAAAGCCTGAGGTGCAGTGTTCACAGAATATGAGGTGAGGAGTTTAGGGGAGAATGAATAAGGCAATAAACTACACTGGACCAATGTTGATGCCCTTGGGGAAGGATGGCCCAAGATGGAGGGGAATGGGAGTCCTGATGCCCTAGCTGCACCCCTTTGGTTCACTCAAATAGCCCAGCTAGCTGGGCTTCAAGCCAGGACTCCTCTTTCCCTTAGGGGGCTCCTCCCAGATGTTTGCCTCCAAGTAGGAGGGCCTTACCCCCCTGTTAGAATCCCTTTCCCTGACAACTCATGACTCTCTGGGGCTTGATGAGGCTGCACCCGTTCCCCAGGTGAGGTGCCTCCTCCCTCAGCAGGGCAGTCCTCAGCTGCTCGAGGCTCTCCCAGCCTTTGGCCCTCTCCTGGCCCTGTGCACCATCCCATGCACCACTGGCCCCTCTTGCCCTGTGCACCATCCGTGCACCAGTGGCCCCTGCCTCATGAAGTGGGGAAGGGGTTGGAGACCTGCACTGCCTGGTGCGGTGCCCGGGGCCTCGGTCCACTCCCAGACCCTCTATGCACTGATTCGTACACTGGGTGCCCTGCCTTGTGCAGGGATTTGGAAACCTGAGCTGCCATGTGCAGCTCCAGGGTCTTGGTCTGCTCCCAGGCCCTCCATGTACTGACCTGCACACTGCATGCCCAGCTTTGTACTGGGGTTGGGGACCCAATCCACTGCATGCTGCTCCTAGGTCTTGGTCTGCTCCCAGATCCTCCATACACTGATCGGTGCACTGTTGCCATGCTCCCCCATGGCGGGGCTGGGAATGCAGTCACTTGCTGCTCCCCATCTGGCAAGCTGTCTTCTGGGCTCTTCTGGGGCACCTGCTCCACCTTGCTGGTCAACTCAGCCAGCTCTTCTTAACCCTCTTTCCCATCTCTTGTTGAACCCACCTGTTTGCTGGGAATGCTATGTTTTTACTCTCTTTGGATGTTCCACCTCCTGATTGGAAATGGGCCAATCAGAGATGGGAGGGTTAGTCCCCTCTCTGTTCCAGCTCTTCTCCTTGCTCTGGGTAGGAGTGCGGCAAACCTCTCCCCTGCCATCTCCTGATTGGTGGGAAAGGGGAAATGCCCCACCAATCGCTCTGAGACTCCTTGAAGCTGGTGCACTGGGCTGCCACTAGCAAGCCTGCCACATCCATATCTTCTATTAAGAGTTTCCCCTGACAATATAATAATTGCTCTGGTCTTTCTTTTCTGGCCAGCATTCTTATAAAATCTCTTCTTGTTGTCTTTAACCTTCCTTGCCAGGTACAGCTCAGTCTTTATCCTTTCCTTCCTGATTTTGTCCTTGCAGGTTCTTGTGATTTCCTGGTAAGTTTCCTTTCTGCCCATTTTTCATTGCCTATATGTTTTCCTTTTGCACTTGAGGCATTCTAGAAGCTCCTTGTGCAGCCACATTGATCTCTTGGCATTCTTCTTGTTGCTTCTGTCATGTCCCAATGGTTTCTTTTTGGGTTTCCAATACTGTGCCCTTCATAAAATTTCAGACCTCCTGACCATCTTTATCTTTCAATCTGTCTTCCTATGGCACCATGCTAAGCTGGTTTTTCACAGCAAGTGTCTCTCTGAACTCCATGGCCACATCCACACATGCAGATTCATGTGATTTGTGGTTCCACAAACCTCTTTGTGGTGTCACAACCAGCACATGTTGCACATTAAACCATGTGTAGCACTATTAGTTCACAGTGCAGGTGCAAAATTTGCTACCATAATTCTTGGTAGAAAAAAAAAGCAGCACAAAGCACACAAAAATAGCATGTGCCGGGACAAACTTGGAGATGTGGGAGCAGGCAGTCCTGGACTAGCTGCTTCTCCATCTCCATGTGCCACTCTCTGGCTGACTGAGGCACAGGGTGCCTCAGTGCGGGGGCTGCCTGCTGGCTAGCCCTGCACTGAGGCACCCTATTCCCCCACAAACTCCTCCCGGCTCCCCCAGCACATGGAGCTTAGCTTGAAGTCAGAAGGAGTTGGGTACAACCCCCAACAAAGGGCATGTGCAGGGAGCATGCATTGCAGCACAAACTAGCAGCACAACTTTATGCTGCTACTATTCATGCCACTGCAAATGCACTTCCCTGATCCTCTGGATGCAACTCACATGAACTCATATTTAGGTATGCATACGGGTGTTGTTTGCAGTTGTTGTTATGTGTTTGTTTGTTTTACTGAACCAGATACAGGGTTCTTGATACCTGCGGACCAGGATTCTTCCTTTTAAGAAAAATACACTTTTTATTAGACATTTTTTCTTTTCTTTCCATAGATTTCCTATGGTCTCACCTGAGGAAGGATAGTTGTGCCAGAGATTATTTGTGTCCTTTAAAAAGATAGTCCCTTTTTGTGGACCCTTTCTGGAATATCTCTTGCACTTCTAAAGTCTGAGACAGGTATCCTGTTTATAATATTTTGTCTGTCTTGCATCATATTTTTGTCATGTGTCACTTAAATGCTGGCATGCTATAGCAAAACCCCCATTTTTTCTTTTATTTTTCTTTTAAAATGCATTCCCTCCCCTTCCCCAACCATTTCCACATATCCCAAGAAGTAATACTCTTCTTATTTGTCCTGATCCCATGGCAGTGTTATTAACTTTCAAGCTGTTTTCCTTACAGCTTCTGGACGCACTGAGTAATGGGAGTATATCAATTTTTGTTTGCATATATGTAACTTTCGTTTGCAGTATGGTAACTGCAGGGAAAAGAAAGCTTGGAAAGTGACCCCAACATTTTCCTCAAAACCTGGGAGATGAATAAAAAGAATGTTCAATATAGTGATGTAAAAAACAAAACAAAACAAAAAACCTCATGTTTTGTTGGGCAGGGTCTGAGTCATGGTTGAATACTTCGAGCATGAAGTGTTACTATTGTCAAAAAGAATGATGATATCCAGAAAAGAACCTGTTCAACATGTTGATTTATTTCCCTTCTCACCTTCTTATCTTTATTAGTATTTACTATTAACATGTCTATATAACTAAATTCAACTAGATAGGTCTGTTCTTCAGCAGTCAGCAATACAAAATGTTTATAGGTTCTGGCCCTGTGTTTGGAATTACATAGTGAAGAATGACAGTATTGAAAAACTTTTGAGAGGAAAATTGTTGAGAGGAGGTTTAAGTCAGTCATTCTAGACTATTTTGGGGCTGCAAAGCAGGTTGCCTCATTTTGTCGGTTTATTTATCAATTTATTTTACTTTTTTTAATTGTACATAACATTTTGGAGACAAAAATGTACCAGGAAAAATGGATCGATATAATCACTTTCAGTCTATTCTGTTTAGAATTCAGTCAATGGAAATCCTACTCTGTACAGATTTGAAGCAGGACTTTGAAATATTTTAGGCGCACAGTACTATGCACAGAACTATCTATTTCTTTCCCAGTTTTATCCAGTATCTCTCCCCTTCTTCCAGTTGGCTAGTGCAGTATTTGCTCATCTATAGTCTTTCATCTTTTATTACTTGATCCTTCCTCCTGGTCACCCATCTACCATACTGTATGGTGCAAACAAGATTAGACCTTATGTCAATCACAGCTGTACAGTGTTTAGCACTTCCCACCTACTTTAACTGTATCCATTTCTATTATTCTCTGACTTGAGCCCGGTTACCCAATTAAGAATTTCATCAAAAACATCTCACTTTCTAACCTTTAACTCCAATTTGGTTTATGCATGGCTATGTATCATATGTTTTACTGAAGTCTAAGTTGATTGTGTCTACTTCTTTGCTGTTGTCAGTTCTCATTGTCATTTCCCTGAGAAAATTAATCAAATTAGTGATTCATGACCTTCTCATTATAAATCAGATGTGACAAGCTGGCATTTCTTGGCCTACTGTCTCTGGCCAAAAAAGTCTTCTTCTTTGGTCTTATCACTCACTCTAATATCTTCAAGTATATAGAATTCTGCTTTTTCTCTAGAGTCCTTTAGTCTTTCTCTGCCTCTTCTAACAATAACTGCACATATTTAAATGAGAAATAGAGGAGAAAATACTTCTTCATCCTTATATATTTGTCATCTGTGGAGGAGTAACTATAGATGGTACCATACATATTTGAAATCAAACACAATGCAAAATTGTAGCTTTTTCTTTATTCAATCAACTTTCCTTTTCAAAAGTGGTAAGTGGAATGTACACTTCTGACACTTTCTCTGCTGTGATATTTTCAACTGTAATCAGTGATTTGTTCATTTATTTTCCCTCCCTCATTTATGGGAAAAATGCATCCATGCTTGATATATTTTCATGTTTCACTGCTTAATACCAAGGCAAAGTATTTTTCAATGCCCACCCGCCACCCATATTTCCTCTGTTTCTTGTGGCATGAAGCTCATCAGCACAAGTTCTTTGTCCTCTATAAGAATTTTAGAGGTACTGAAGTAGTGAATATGCTCTATCCTAGATTTTTGTGTTGGAGCAGCCTACATATATAAGGCCATAAGACTCTATCACCTCTATATGCACATTTATTTGAAGAAATCTTTTATTCATTGTCATATCTCATCATTTATAAACTTGTCTTTCTTAATAATTGCTTTTCCAAAAATAGTAGTTGTAGTAATAGTAGTATTGATGCACTTCTGTTACCATGCTTTACTTGCTGAACATATGTAACATTCTGATTAAGTCACTCCAAATAAAAATGTTCAGCTAATATTTGAATAAGGGGCACTATCTTTTAGTGGTATAGACTAGAGCAGCTTCCGTATGAGGAGAGACTAAAGAGGCTAGGCCTATTCAGTTTAGAAAAGAGATGCTTGAGGGGGGATATGATAGGGGTTATAAAATACTAAATAGTGAAGAGAAAATAAATAGGGTTTTAATATTTACTATCACAATACAAGTACTAGGGGCTATAACTTTCAACTAGTACATAAAAAGTGTAAAACTAACAAAAGGAAGTTATTTTTTCTCACAACCTGTACTTAAAATATGGAACCTTGCCACAAAATGTAATGGAAGCTGGCAGTTTACCCAGATTCAAAAAAGCAATTGGACACATTCTTGGGGGAAAAGTGCTTCAGTCCCTCTTTCTGTGTCTACATTCCTATACATGAACTTTATTGGGTGTCACTAAAAAACTCTCCTTAGTTAATGCACATTAAGACAGGTTAATGTGCATTTTCCTAGTACTTGACAATAGTTTACATGACCATGGAGGCTGCTCCAACATACTGGAATTCCAGCATGTCATAGCAGACTCAATTAATTGAGTCAGCTGAAGTATGGCAATTGCCCTGCTCCAGCAGCCTCCCATGTCTCATGTATCAGTTTTGCTGTGCCTAAAAATGATGGCAGGGGCCATTTTGAAGACATGGCAGCTCTTTAATAAGAGTGGCTCTTGGAGCCACTCTAATTAAAGCACTAGGCTCCCTCCACCCCCAAGTATGTGTAAAAGTGCCCAGAGATACTAGATTGATTGTGCATTAACTCAGTCATGTTAATGCACATGTAGACACACCCAGAGACACAGAGCAGTGGCCAAGATTGGCCTCTGGCCTGGCCCAGTAAATGACAATTCTTTTGTCCTTATGACATTTTGCTAGGCTTTCAGGTAGTACTCTGAACTAAACTTTTGCTAACATTTTAAGGTAGCAAACATTTTGGAACCTATTAGCCCTGCAGGCACACTGGATACTCAAGTTGTTACCCATCATGTAGTAATGTAGATTTCCTGGGAAATAAAGAAACCCTGCAGACTAGCTCCCCTGACAATCTTTATCTCAGATAGCAGTCAGTCTAGCAGATTTGGAAAGCACAGTAATTCATGTAATCCTCTATTTTTAAGGCTATCTCTAAAGCAACATATAGAAAGGAGTTAAAGGCTGCTTACAGACATTTAAAAAAAACAAAACGACACTTTACATTATGCTTGGAGGACCCGTGTGTGAAGCATAGTGCATGCCCAGAAGAGGTATCACATTAGTTTACACCCAACATCTGTCTAAATCAGACACTTCAGTGATGCTTTTTGGTACTTTTATCTAATAGCCTATTGAATCAACTTGAGATAAAAGTGCCAAAAAGCCCTCCTAAGCACCCTCCTTCCTCTTTCAGTAAAGTGCCTTTTTTTTCCAAGTCTGTTCATGCTGAAAAAATGCTAGTTTCTAGTACATCTACTAGCATTGTTGCCCTGTGGGGTCAGGCCAA
Source organism: Gavialis gangeticus (assembly GCF_001723915.1). Lineage (NCBI taxonomy): Eukaryota > Metazoa > Chordata > Crocodylia > Gavialidae > Gavialis > Gavialis gangeticus. The sequence continues at coordinate 165,444,571 of NW_017729032.1, forward strand.
CTCTCAGGATCTCAATATTGTGCTGTTAGACAGGAGGGTGTGACACAATTGCACATAGACAAACACACAAATCAGTTAGGTGCATACACACACACATTACCAGCTCAGGCACATACACATCCAAACCAGGCTAGGCACATGCATATCTATCACCAATTGAAACACATACACTATACACCCCAAAAGTTAGACACAGATCACTAATTCATATATCATGCACATAATGCCATATATACACACTCACCAGTCCACACACATACAACCCACCTACACATACACACAGGTAATTTCCTAACTTGGATGGTACAGTGTGTGTGTTTGTGCTTGGGGTACCTGGGATACTTGGGGGAAGGTTCAGGTGAGAGAGAGAGAGAGTTAAAGCATAGGGAGTCAAAGTTGCCAAAACCAGGATTAGAACCAGTGCACTACAGAGAAGCTGGCTGAGGAATGGAGGCTTGGGGGTTACTTAAGGTAGACTGGGGATGGAAACTGAGGTAGACAACTGAGATATTAGGTGAGGCAGATAAGTGGTGGCAAGGAGTAGACAGCCAGGAAACAAAGTGAGGCACAAACCTGGTTGCTCAGGGGGAAAGGAAAAGGCAGTGGGGATAAGACAGTGGCAAAGAAACAGGGGGTTTGGAAGCAGAGAGGAGCTCAGGACAGGTGTTGGAGGTGGCAGTGAGCCAGAAGCAGGAGAGGGAGAAATGAGACAGAAGTTAGAGGAGCAAGGAGCAGAGATTGGAACAGGGCCAAACCATAGTAAAGCAAAACCGAACTTCGGGGTCCAAATAACAGTTTTATTAAGCAGACAACACACTACACAGCCCCATGAAGTTATTGGTTCACACACACACACACACACAATGGTAGCAGGAGAAAGAGTCTCAGTGGAGGGGTTGGAGTCCAGGTGGGGAAGAGAAGCAGACTCCAAATCCTTGGTTGAAGAGGGGGTGGGGGGTTATAGCTACCTATCCAGGCTGGAAAGGGGTCCTTGTCCAGTAGGTGTTGTCCAGAGAGAGGTCACCAGCAGGGCCTCTGGGTGGATAGGTGGTGAGGAATGGTGCTGGTCCAGATGGAGAGGGCATCCCAAGGACTCAGTCTTCACTACTGCTTTTATGGGGCAGATTACCTCTGATCTCCTATGAGGAGGACCTGTCCAGGCCAGATCAGTCCTGTTCCTTTTCCATTGGACAAAACACTGGAGAAAATACATTTAAGAGCAGTCCTTTATTTGCAAATAAATTAAATGAATAAAATAAAAGATTGCATTCTTTTTTAAATTCTATCACTAGGCTAAAAAGAAAATTATTCCATGATTGCACAGTAATGATTAAATCTGCTGAAGAACATGAGGCTAAGCCCTGCCAGGCAATTTCTCCTTTTCTTTTGGAACAATATGGTGGTGGTTTCTTACTCTTTCTATATTAAGGCTGGTCAAAAAAAAATCAACATTTTTTTTTTTATGTTTATGTGGGATTTATTGATTCTGACCAATTTCTAAAGAAAAATAATAATTTAAATCCAAAGTGTATTCAATTTAAACTTTCTTGTTTCATTTAAACTTTTGTTTTAAATTTTTTAATGAAAGTTAATTGTTCTTTGCATATTTTAACTTTCCAGTTTTAAGAATTTTTTTTTCTGTTGAAACAGATGTAGAGCCATTACTAATCACCGTATGTGATTGTCCTCAGACAAAACCAATTTAAGTAAGGAAGGGTGTGGTGAAGTACCTGAAATGACCTCAAGCCCTTCATATTATTTAGGTACAGTGATATAATCTGTGGTAATTTTGTGCTATTTTTAATTTGCTGTGACTTTAAGATTTTCATATTTAGTCAAAAACTTGATAATGAAATCAGCTTACATTATTGTTCATGTTCAGTCACGTACTGAGCAAAAAACTTGTAAGTGAATTCAGGAGGTTTCCATTTTATTCAGAATGTTATAGTGAGAAAGATAGAGTTGACATAGTTTTCTGATTTTCTTGAAGTTTAATACTAATGAGTCTTGAACCATAACAGCAAAAGCTTACCTACTTTGCATATTACCATCAAGATTTTTAGGAGTTGTTCTGTTTTGTTTTGCAGTTCTCTAATTAAAAGAAGCCAATTTCTCTAGGCAACAATATATATTTAAAAAAATATTCTTAAATTGTTGGATATATCATTGGAGGACTTGCTTAGCGATGTTGGACCTCTCTGCTATTCTTCAGAAATATCATATTCATTGTATTAAAATTTTGTCTCTAGCTCTAATGACTTTAGGAAAAAAAAAACCTTCGAAATTATAAAGTCATTCCAAGAGTTTCAACTTTGGCTGTCTCAGTTTCCAGGGAACACAATTTTGTTGCTTGGTGCTATGAACTGTACCATTTATTTTAGGAGGACTTAGGTTAGAGGTCAACCATGATTCCTTAAGTGTCATCTTTATTAATCATTTCATTCAATATCAAAGAGAGGATATGGTGATGACTGCCAGCTGAAGAATACCTACTAAAAATAAAGAAATGCAACTAAGAAAGGACTTAATGCAAAGACTTTCTGAAGAATACCTACTAAAAATTGTCACAGCAAAATATTGTGGGTGCTGCCAACACAGAGAATTGGCTTTGACAAAGACTGACAGCCTAGGCAAATGGAACAGTCCATGGAACAGTCCATGGCCTATGTGTGTCCCCTGCATGACCTTTGAGCTTGTCAATCAGCCATGACCCAGTTTTCTGTGTTGCTCATGCACAGTAGTAGCCAGGCCCTGATCTGACGCATGCTCAGTCCTTCTACAGAATGAGGTAATCTGACTAGAACTTTCTTTTTGGAGAATGATTTGATTGGCTATTAAATTCATATTTAAGGCCAATGAGCCCCTCCTTCGGGGGGAGACCCGCTGAAACTGAGAGCAGAGGCTGCAGCTGCAGGGACTGCTCCTCAGTAAGGCTTCTTAGCCTGTTGGTCTCCTCCCATCTGCAATCTTCTGCAGAGCAATTTGAATCATTTTCGGTTCTAACTGGTATTGTTTTCTTTGGTTACGGGACTGATATTGGCAACGATTACTGACCACGATTTGGACAACCCCAACTCAACTCAACCACGATTTCAGCTCAACTTACCTGGCGTTCGACTTCGGCATCATCCTCCGGTTATCCCATCTCATTGTCCATTTGGATTGGCGTCACACATTCACCGAGTTACAGTTTCTGTTGTTTGTTTGGACCTGTAAATGAGCTGTTGACCAGCCCTGGGACTAAGGAGTGGACAGCCACACCTAGCTCCAACTAGAAAACAAGGGCCCACTCTGGAACCCCGTGGGCCAACAGACCCCCTTCGTTGTTCGTATTCGTTTCAATTACTTTAACTGAAGAAAGCATCTCGGCCTCCGCTTCCAAAGTGTGAGTAATAAAACCACCTGTTTGAAACCATACGCTTTTGTGCCACTCAGACTCCACTGCCGCAAATCCCACCTGTTCATGTTCCAATCTCCAACCCCAGCCCACTGTGACCTTGGGGCCTTTACTTGGTCTCGACAAAAATAAAGAAATGCAACTAAGAAAGGACTTCATGCAAAGACTTTCTTTTGCATCGATCAGTGGTAAAGCAGCAGTATTGTAGCAATAGCATTTAGTACTTCACAGCTAGATGGAAGTTAAGTCATTTGCCCCACAGGATGGTGCTGGAAGTAGACCATGGGAGCTGCATTCTTATTTTAGGAATTTGTCTTTACTGTCTGTCTATATAATGTCTTTCCTGTCTGTCTGTATTAACCACTCTGGCTTTTATTGTAAGCCATCCTAAGCCTACTTGTGGCTGAGACCTGGCTGGACACATGATATGGGACTGGGGAGAAATTCTGTGGTAGTTCGACTCTGACAGCCAGAGTCAGGTCCATGCAACAGAAACCTCAGTCCCCTTCTATTCCCATCCCTGAAGATGATGCCAAGGATGAGGGGTGGGTGGGGGTAAGCCCAGCAGTCAATCAGTGGTAACCCACCATTCAGGTGTATTTGGCTGCCCTTGGCAGTCTCTAGCACACTGGAAAGCATGCAGGAGCACTCCCAAACTCCTGTCCTCAACCAATACAGGAACCCTGTGTGTGTCTGTCCCCTACCAAAAGGGAACTTGCATTCGGTTCACTCCCATACTAACCTAGTCTACTTAGAGTAAACTGCATAAGTTAATTTGAATCTGTCTTGCATTTTTTGAATGTCTATACCTAGCCTTAAATTAAAATTTGATGAAAATCTCAGTGTGCTCTGCAGCTTTCCTTATTCTGTCCGGAGACAGATGGCAACAGTTCACAAAGCAGCCTATCTTAGGAATAGCCTGTGTCTCCCTGTAGCACACTGTGGGATTGTGAAAGGGCATGTTCTTCTCCTTTTTTAGCTACAGCAGCAGAGTTCAGTGATGGACACGTGTCTCCTCTGGGGAGGCAGTAGAGGGAGAGAAAACTGGGATGTCAGAGGACTATGCTTTGCTTTCTTTCAGAGTCAGTTCACACACAGTGAAAGCATCTACATGTGAATTACTGCACAGTAACTAATCAGAGGTAAATCTGATATGATGCAGATATAAAATTAATACCCAAGGCAGCATAAATTGTCATAGTTACTGTGCAGTACAGGCATGCAACACCTGAACTGCACAGTAATTTTTGGTTACTGAGCAGTAGCATGAATTACTGCATAGTAAATGTGCATGTGTAGACACTCCCCAAGAGTTCCTACCCTCTCCTCAGTCACAGCCTTTCTGTCCCCTGGTTGCTGGGGCTCTTTATACTTTATACTACTCTCAGGGGCATGGCTTCCAGGTTTTCTGGTTCTTCATACAGGACTCTGTCCCATTTTTCCCTGTAATAGGGATTGAATGGGGTCCTATTTGAGCAAAGATGATAGCTGGATATGGTCCATTCAGGTGGCTGGCTTTCCTTTGTTTCACACTTTTGTTCTTAGGCCCCAATTCCTGAAGTCAATTAAGCTCATACTCAGATCTGAATATACAAATACATGAATTGTAGTCAAGCTTTGCTTAAGGTTAGATACCTACTTATGTACTTTGTTGAACTAGAATCTAATAAGTAAAATTAATGTTACAGTTTCTATAGTGACTATCAGAATAGTATCTAAACAATTCCCAGATAAATTGCATCAGTAGGCTGATATTTATAAAAGCCTTCTCAGACTTTTTCTGTTCTTAGGAACATAGGTTTGTGATGGATTTATTGGGCCATTTAATTCATTGTTATTATAATCCTTTGCTATCACAGCCTGCCTCTGAATATAATCCTGTTTACAAACTTGTCATCAAACACTATTTTCAAAATAGTGTTTTGCTATTGGAAGGCTCTTTCAGAATGGAATTACTTTGATTAGAAATCTTCTCATAGAATCATAGAAAATTAGTATCGGTAAGGACCTTAGGAGGTCATCTAGACCAACCCCCTGCTCAAAGCAAAACCATCCTGAACTATATAATCTCAACCAAAGCTTTGTTTTAAAAACCTCCAAGGATGGAGCTTCCACCATGTCTCTGGGTAACCTGTTCCAGTGCTTTACTACCCTCCTAGTAAGATTATTTTTCCTAATATCTAACCTAAACTTCCCTTGGTGCAACTTGAAACCATTGCTTCCTGTTCTGTCACTTGTCCCAGAACCACTCTTCATGTAGCTGAAGGTTGTTATTAAATCCCACCTCAGTCTTTTCTCCAGACTAAATAAGTCAAGTTTCCTCAGCCT
>NW_017729032.1:165450323-165455072 GCF_001723915.1 Gavialis gangeticus
TTTCATTGTTCTCTGCTGGACTCCCTCTGATTTATCCACATCCTTTCTATAGTGGGGGGGGGGTGCAAAACTAAATGCAGTACTCCGGCTGCAGCCTCACCAGTGCCAGATATGGGGAGATAATCACTTCTCTCAATTTGCTGGCAACACTCCTACTAATGCCTTCCAGTATGCTGTTAGCCTTACTTGCAAGAAGGGCACAATCTTGGCTCATTGTCCACTGTAACCCCCAGGACTTTTTCTTCAGAGCCGCTGCTTAGCCAGTCAGTGCCCACTCTGTACCAGTGCATGGGAATTGTCCCATCCTAAGTGCAGAATTGTCCTTAGTGAACTTCATGAGGTTTCTTTTGGTCCAATGCTCCAATTTGTCTAGGTCTCCCTGAATACTATCTTTACCCTACAGAATACCTGCTACTTCACTTGTCTTGGTGTCATCTTCAGACATGCTTATTTCTAGCTTATTCATGGAAATAGCTTATGTATTCATATACCAATACTGCTCTTTGTCTTAAATAGCTCTTCTTTCACCTCTTACTAAAATAGATTAAAACATCATGTGGAGGGATTGTACTGCAATCCAGGATATATGATTACTGTGTAATGACCTATTTTGATTGGTGTAAGCCTATGTCTTTTAAGGCCTCTAATGCTATCTTTTTATTGTACCCACTGTGAAGACCAATTACATTGTTATCAGTATCATATGTTGAAGCTTGGCTGTCTTAATGGTTTTGATTATGAACTGAAAGATGGTGATGGGGACACACGGAAATATATTCTGATATTAACTTTGTGGTCGTGTTAGACTGTTTCTCAGGGAAGTTGTCAGATTTGTATATCTGAAACAGGCATTGGTCATGTAAGTTAGCAATGTTCTGAATTTCCCAGCATTTTGTTTTTTAAACCCAGAGGTTAACAGATTTATTTTCTTGTAGTATCTTGAATATTTTTCAGATATTCTTGAATTTCAGTAGATATGGATACGTTACACTTTATCAACAATAGTAGCATAATTCACCTACCCTGTGTTGGCTTCCCTTCCCTTCCTCTCCTCCCTGCAGAGTTCTTTTTACAATCAGTTAAGGGTGGAAGTGCTTTACAGTATTTGGATCCAGTATTTGGATTACACAGTTTGGTGTGGCTAATCAGATTGCTTTATAAAATTATATACTGCTAGTGAAGAACTGAGAGGACTTGCAGTTTTTAGAATACTAAATTGCCTGTGCTTCCTTTACTGACATTTTTTGGCATTTTGTGCTGTTGACAAATGAATTTTAATCAGATCTGGGCTATCTCTATTCCAACTCAGCCTGTAAGTTTTATTTGCCAAACTCCACAGCAATTTGTTAGAGAAGACAATGGCTAGGGAACAAGGATCATAGCCATGAGATATAATCATATTTATTTGAACATAGTCCATTATGGGGATATTTTACTAGGTGTCCAGTAAGATGAAGCTTAATAATTTATGTTATACTTATGGAAATAGAAATTTTGTTTTCCTTTAAAAATCTGCATTTGTAATTTCTTTTAAAAATGTAGGTATGCTAAAAATTATGGGCCATAAGACAACATGGACTTATATTATCTGAATTAGTGAGTAAGTGTAAGTACAGGAGAAATATGATAAGAGCAGACCCCATAAAACAGCTAACAGCTTACTAGCAAGATTTAAATAATCATTTAATACAAAGACTTCCACATGAACTAATAGTATTATAATCAACGAAATATCAAGCCATCTGAGTCTTGTGCCCATGGGTGCATCTACACATTGACCTATGGCATCCTTGTTACTGCTCTATGCCTTAGTACTTCTTTTTGGAAGTACTAAAGAATGGTGCATTAACTGCCTGCACTGCACTGTAAGCTACCTCACCATAGTGATGTGTTATAATGCACTAGGCATGTGCAAAGCAGCTAGTATTCATTTCGGATTTGGCTCAGTCAGTTCAGGGGACAGTGATTTGATTCTGTGATTTGAATCACTGTCCTGAATTGATTTGACCAAATCTGATTCGGAGATTTGACCACCACCGAATAGGCCAAATCTCCAAATCAAACAGGCCCCATTCCCCACCCACTCTCCCAGCTCCATCAATGGCTGCCCCACCCAGCCCCAGCCTCCTGGCTCTTTAAAAAAAAAAAAGCCTGGAACTCACTGGTTGCTGCCAGGCCCCCCCTCCTTGCAATCCCCACTGCCCCCCACTGCCTCTTGCTGGGTTGGGGGGGGTTGTGTCACAAGCCCCCATCCGCTGCTTGCTTTCCCAGCCCCAGCCCCAGCCTTCCAGCTCTCTCTCTCTCTCTCTCTCTGTGTATATATATATATAAGTCCACACTCACCAGTTACTGCCAGACAGGGAGGAAATCTCTGCTGCCCCACACTGCCTTGAGCTGCATGGGGGAGGCTCTCCACCCGAAGCTTCACACAGTCCTATAATGCACCTTTAGCAGCTGCTTCACCATAGTGGTGTGGTATAATGGGAGAGCATGCCACTATGGCAAAGTAGCTCTTGGTCATGAGTAGACACCCATGGACTATATATCACTGTAGCACATTGCTACAGTGACATAGGGTCTTGTGCAGGTGTGCCCTATGTGACCTAGATCTTTCTTTGGATTTAAAGATATATAGATTTACTGTCTCTCACCTATCAATTTCTATTTCCAGTACATAGGTATCTATATAGTTTCCATTCTAACAGAGCAATTTATTCGACAGAATATATTAGTTCCACATGAACTTCCTTGGTTTAAATGCATTTCCTTTTAGGTGTCCTACTTGTTTAGTATCCTCCACAAGCAAAAACAACCCCCAAGGCAATTGTTTTGTTTTTATGCTACATTTATGAGTATACCTTATGAAATGAGAAAAATAAAAAATGCAGACCTCTTAACTGAAAAAGAATGTATAGCAATGGTATAAAAAAAAGAAACATTGTCTCTAAAATATTAACTGAAATAAATAGGTCTGTGAACATTTCTATTGAAGCCCAGATATTTTGGAATTAAATGACTAATTCAACAAAAAAACCCGAACCAAAATGACAAGACAGTTATTATATAAAAACAAAACAAAGCAACAATTAAATTAGCACAATATAAGTCTTAGAGTTGTTATGTGGCAATTGACATTGAACATAGTTATTTTTTGTCCATCTGTTTCTAAATATTCACTGAGCAAACTGTTCTTATTCACATGCAAAACACCAAATATAAATATTGTAGTGATCACTGGATAAACACAGGCATATAATGGATCCCTTTCACCGAAACATGGTGGGATCCAACACACGATTGGGCAGTGAACATCAAGGGCTATAGGCTGTACAGGAGGGATAGAACAGGGAGGAAAGGTGTGGGTGTGGCGGTCTATGTCAAAGAACAATTCAAATCCTCAATGAGCAGCACTGGGTCAGAGGAGGGGCAGTCTGAAGTGCTCTGGGTCAGAATACAAAGGGGTCAGGAGGAAAAGGACTTAATAGTGGGGGTCTACTACAGACCACCCAACCAGGGAGAAGAGCTAGACCAGGAATTCTCAGGTTGGCATGCAGAGGCAGTTAAGTCAAAGGATGTGGTCATCATGGGTGACTTAAACTATCCGGACATTTGCTGGGAAGAGCATGGTCTCAGGGGAGGCACAGCCAGGCTCAGGGTCAGTTAGGACCTAGTCAGGGAAATTCTGGAGGGACTGGATGTGTTGAAATCAACAGGTCCTGATGATCTCCACCCCAGAGTGCTGAGGGAATTAGCAGAGGTCAATGCGGGACCCCTAGCACAGCTTTACGAGCACACATGGTGCTCTGGCAAGGTGCCAGAGGACGGGAAAAGGGCCAATGTGGTCCCCATTTTCAAAAAAGGGAAGAAGGAGGAGCCAGGAAATTATAGGCCTGTTAGTCTTACCTTGGTCCTGGGAAAGCTCTTTGAGAAAATTATCCAGGTGCACATCTGTGAAGGGCAAGCAGGGGAGTGTATGCTTAGGGGCAACCAGCATGGGTTCTTTAGAGGCAGGTACTGTCAGACCAACCTGGTGGCCTTCTATGACCAGGTCAAAAAATCCTTGGACGCAGGTGTCGCAGTGGACATAGTCTTTCTGGACTTTAGGAAGGCCTTTGACACTCTCTCACACCATTCTCATTAAAAAAATTAGGAGATTGTGGTGTCGATGCCTACACAATCAGATGGGTCACCAGTTGGCTGGAGGGCCACACCCAGAGAGTGGTGGTAGATGGGTCATTTTTGACCAGGAGAGATGTGAGCAGTTGGGTCCCCCAGGGCTTAGTCCTTGGGGCTGCACTGTTCAACATCTTCATCAGCGACTTGGACGACGGGGTGAAAAGCACCTTGTTCAAATTCACAGATGACACTAAAATGTGGGGAGAAGTGGCCATGCTAGAAGGGAAGAACAGGCTGCAATTGGATCTGGACAGGTTACAGGGGTGGGTGGATGAGACTAAGATGAGATTCTATACTGACAAGTGCAAGGTGCTGCACCTAGGGAGAAAGAAGCAACAGCATACCTACAGGCTGGGGAACTCCTCTCTCATCAGCACAGAGACAGAAAAGGATCTTGGAGTCATTACAGACTCCAGGATGAACATGGGCCGCCAATGTGGGGATGCAGTCAGGAAGGCTAATTGCACCTTGTCATGCATCCACAGATGCATCATGAGCAGGTCCAAGAAGGTGATCCTCCCCCTCTATGCGACACTGGTCAGACCACAATTGGAGTATTGCATCCAGTTCTGG
>NW_017729032.1:165460072-165460610 GCF_001723915.1 Gavialis gangeticus
AATATTCACTGAGCAAACTGTTCTTATTCACATGCAAAACACCAAATATAAATATTGTAGTGATCACTGGATAAACACAGGCATATAATGGATCCCTTTCACCGAAACATGGTGGGATCCAACACACGATTGGGCAGTGAACATCAAGGGCTATAGGCTGTACAGGAGGGATAGAACAGGGAGGAAAGGTGTGGGTGTGGCGGTCTATGTCAAAGAACAATTCAAATCCTCAATGAGCAGCACTGGGTCAGAGGAGGGGCAGTCTGAAGTGCTCTGGGTCAGAATACAAAGGGGTCAGGAGGAAAAGGACTTAATAGTGGGGGTCTACTACAGACCACCCAACCAGGGAGAAGAGCTAGACCAGGAATTCTCAGGTTGGCATGCAGAGGCAGTTAAGTCAAAGGATGTGGTCATCATGGGTGACTTAAACTATCCGGACATTTGCTGGGAAGAGCATGGTCTCAGGGGAGGCACAGCCAGGCTCAGGGTCAGTTAGGACCTAGTCAGGGAAATTCTGGAGGGACTGGATGTGTTGAAA
>NW_017729032.1:165465610-165475065 GCF_001723915.1 Gavialis gangeticus
ACTGGTCAGACCACAATTGGAGTATTGCATCCAGTTCTGGGTGCCGCACTTCAGGAGGGATGTGGACAACATGGAGAGGGTCCAGAGGAGGGCCGCTCACATGATCGGGGGCAGTAGGGCAGGCTCTACGAGGAAAGGCTATAAGACCTGAACCTGTTCATCCTCCACAAGAGAAGGCTGAGAGGGGATCTGGTGGCCATCTATAAACTGGCCAATGGAGACCATCAGGCAATGGGAGAGTCCCTGTTCCCCTGAGCACTACTGGGAGTAACAAGGAATAACGGCCATAAGTTGACTGACAATAGATTCAGGCTAGGTATCAGGAGGCACTACTTCACAGTCAGGGAGGCTAGGATCTGGAACCAACTTCCAGGGGAAGTGCTGCTCACTCCTACCCTGGGGGTCTTCAAAAGGAGGCTAGATAGACACATGGCCAGGGTCGTTTGATCCCAGAATCGTTTCCTGCCCATGGCAGGGGGTCGGACTTGGTCATCTGCTCAGGTCCCTTCTGACCCTACCAACTATGAAACTATGAGACTATGAATGAGAAGAATAACAAATTTTAATTATGGAGCAGTGTACAACCTCTGTAGACCCTGTCTGGTTTTAACTAACTAACAGCTATTTAACTAAGGGATTGTGTCTCAGTTACCAACTTCCTCTACATTACGGCACATCTCTAAATTATAACTTCCATAATTATGTCTCCCTCCCAACAATTAATATAAAAGTCAAGTAACACCAAAAGAGAACATCTATTTGCAGAGGAGAGGTTATTAGCACTCCACTCTTACTTTCCTATTCCCACTTTTCAGCAGCTCTTTTAACAAGTCTGTAAGCCTATTGGCTAAGAACAGATGTTGAAAAAGCCTGAGGAGGAAATAGTTTAAGTTTTTCACTTTAAGTGCCCTAGGTTGGGAGTGAACACAACAATCATTTACATTTTCATTGGGGTGGGGGTGGGGGCAGCCTGCCAGCCAGGTTGGGGGCACTAGAAGCTGTTGGAAAATGTCTGATAACTGACTGATGGGCTGTGGAGATTAGTTGAGTTGGCCATCTGGGGCAGGCAGTGGGTGGCGGGGGGGAGAGCCCTAGCTGCTTGACTCCCCTAGCTGTGCTGGCTCTAGGTTGTGGGGGGGCGGGGGCAAGTCCATGCAGCAGAGGTCTATGCCCTCTTCATCCCCTGGACAGCCAGTGGGTAGCATGGCTGGGGAGAGGAGCCATGCTAGCCATCCATGCTGGGCAGTGATGGAGGAGAAGCCCCCACCATGTAACCCCCTGCAGCTGTGCTCGCTCAGGCTGGGGCTGAGGCTGATTCCCCCTGCTGCCTGGCCTGTCTAACAGATGGTGCCAAGCCTTCTGTTTGTGCCTGCTTGGCCATGCCCAGCTCCAGTTCTGTGCAAGTTGGTGCAACCCCATGGAGCAGGGCCAGAGCCCTCCCCCAGACCCCTTGCAGGAAGCACTCACAGCCCCATGAAGTAGGGAGAGGGGCACTCTGCAGAAAGAAGGTTTGGGCCCCTCAGAACTCCGGTAAACTTCAAGAAGTGGCAGCAGGCACCTGGCACAATTGCAGGAATTGTGATTGCAGGAATTACGCTGGACACCTCCTGCTGCTGACATATTTTGGCATTTTGTGCTGTTGACAAATGAATTTTAATCAGATCTGGGCTATCTCTATTCCAACTCAGCCTGCGATTTGCCGAAGTTCTGAAAGGCCTAATCCTTCTTTCTGTGGAGCATCCCTCCCCTCCTCCTTTCCCCCCTCAACCTAGGGACAATGTATAATGATAGAAAATTCCTGAGCTACTGATGCTACCTTTATTGCCCACACCCTCCTTTACCCCCTGCCTGCAGCTGACAGCTTGGAGCATTTAAGTGCAGCCAAGTTCCAGTGAGTCTCCACATGGAGAGGGGGAAGTAGGGGCCTAGAAAGGCACTTGGGATGCCAGCAGATTGCAACCTAACTTGACTAGGGAGAGAAGCTGGTACAGAAGTTCAAGAGACCGGTTTAACCTAAATCACTTAAGTTTGACACTGCATCTATCCAGGACTATCTTAGAACAAGTTCAGTCATTTTAAAACTGGACTATGTGCACTGAACTTCTGTACTGTTGTGCATTTAGATCAGTTTTTGGTCACCTATCGCATTTTATGTATAATATCTGTACATGGCCTATGAGTCTTTCAAGAGGTTTTACTTTTTTTCCCAGACAGCCAAAGTATTAAACCCAATTTAGCTGTTTTCATTTTGTTTGCTTTTTTTCTGGGAAGCTTCCCCTCCAAGTCTTGACAGACTTCAGTCCTTATATTGGGTTCCAAGTGACTTGTACTTTTGGCAGCTATGCTTCTGCACATAGCACAAAGTTCATTAGCTACAAAACACTGAGACTGATTTCCTTTTTTCTACATGAAGTTGTTTGCATTTGTGTCCATAGGCCCATTTCTTCCCATAAGGACATATATAATTTATTCCGGTGTTCTGGAACAACTGGTTTCTTTGTAAAGCGAATGACCTGATTTGGGCTCTGACAGCCAAAAGGATCATCAAGAGGCATGCAAGTTGTGATTTTTGTACTGTAAGTACACACTTAACTAGATTTACAAGCTGCCAGACCTAAAATTGTTGTCACCTCCCAAGGGACCACAATGAATGGGATTTTGTGTACTCTATATTGGAGGCTGACAATGCTTTTCCCTTCCACTAATACATATTTCTTGATGAGTAGCCAGTTTTTTTGATGTTTTTGGACTAGCTTTTGGTTTCAATTTTAATTTTCAATATTTAGTAGGCAACCGTTCATCCTTCTGGACCATGCAGTATGCATGAGAGATCACCAGGACCTTTGACATGTATGCCTAGGCAGAAGTATGGAGTAATAGGTGCTTCCCAGACTTTTTAGTGCCTCTTTAGACTGTTGAGACAGAATTTAAATGCCAGACTGAGTCCAGGTGTTTGATGCCTTTACAGTTGTACTTATGTGTACGTCCAGGATTCGAACCCAAGACTTCTGCAGGGCAGACAAGGATTCTACCACTGAATCACATTAAACTGAGGTCCAGTGTCTGTTGAAATGAAACTATTGTTCCTTTCACTTCCACTGGCAAAATCCAGTCTGTCTAATTGATTTTGCTTGATTATACCATATCTATATAAAATTCCTCTGGATTGCTCTTGGCTGTATGCACTTGAGGTTTTTGTGTTTGGGATCTGCAACACTTGGCAAAGTTTTCCTCATTACAGATAAAATACTGTTTTCCAAATGCAGCACAATGTTTGGGCCCATGTTGCCTTCCATACTTGGCACAAGTTAGCCCTATTTCCTCACCCCCTTAGCATGGTCCTTGCAAATGGAAAATTCCACTCTTCTGGCAACATACTTTCATGCTTATTGTATGGACAACCCTCTTGGACCATTCAGCTCTGCAGCCTGGGCCTTCAGAGTTTCTGCTGCTCAGAACATTTGCATACGTTTTTTTAGAGATAAATGTCCCTCATACAATATCTTTTCTTGTTTAGCAGAGTCTAAACTGTCACGATAATCCTATATTTAATTAGAAATGTTGTCAAGTTCCCAAAAGCACAGTACTTACTCAGTCTCTTTAGTTCAGTAACATACTAAGCTACACATTGTTCAGTTGTGTTTTTGAACATCCACCTTCCAAGGGGCTCATTCTGGTTTGGCATTCAGTATTCCTTAAATTAGACAATTGGTGCATTCAATTAGGTATATCACATTTTGGGAATGAGATTTGTGGAATCTATGGATTCTGATGGGACCACTGTAGGGCTCCAGGATGTTGTAGTAGCAAATACCTATGGAGATGAACTGACAGATTAAGCACCTCTTGGTAAATCAAGTGTCAAGCAGTGGTAAATTTGCATCTAAGGATCAGTTTGATGAGGTTTAAAGAGGAGATGAGAATATTTCTCTCGAAGTCTGATTTTTGTCAAGTATAGGCTGTAGTTGTTTGATAATTCTTCTAATCAGTTCCAGTGTGGGGTATTATGTGATCACCAAGGGTGTTTGGTCCCAGGGAGGCTTCTTTTTGTATTTTAGCAGGTTATTGAAAGGATTTTTTTTCCTTTCAAATATATGGTCTATTTCTATGCTAGAGTGTCCTAATTGTATGAAGGCAGAATACAGCCTGTCTTCACATGTATTTTTATTACATTTATTTATTTTCTGTATTCCATTACTAAGATTTTTATTAAGGTTTTCTACTAACACTCCTTTAGAATATTTGATTTAACTGGAGCAGGCTTATCAAACTTAATTTACCTTCATTCCTGTCAGGCCATGGCCTCAATAACTATGCTTATACTAGCTCTTGGAATGATCCCTTGGCTACCCAACTCAGCTCATCTCCACATTACAAATTTGTCCTGATGCTCTGGTTCCTAACCCAATCTTTTCCTCAACCTAATTCCAGCTTTATCTCTTGGCTACTCAGCATGGCTTGCCTTCTAATCCTACCATCCTCCTGACCCTCCAGCTCTCTAATATGGCTCTTTGGACTGTTGTCATGTATTCTGGCTTACCAATACTTGGGTCACTTCTACATATGACAGGGGTTCACCATTTCAATGTTGGGGTTTTATTTTTCCATCACTGTTATAGTGAGGAGCCTGATCCTTTTTTTTTTTTTTTTGGCAGATCCTGCCCACAGTTGGCGGGTGAGCTGCTGGTGGGCCAAGCAGCTCCTGAGTTATGGGGGGCTCCAGTCCTTCCCTCCATAGTGGTGATGCCCCCTGGAGCTGCCTTGGTGGGCTGCTAGCAGGCTGGGTATGGCCCCAGCTCAGAGACAGCAATTCAACTTTTCCCCGACCTCGATTTGGGGTAGCAGCTGGCCCACTAGCAGCCTGCCCAGGTGTCCCTGAAGGGTGCTACCACCTCAGAGGGAAGGGCTGGAGCCCTCTGCAGCTCAGGGGCCACTCAGTATGCTGGCAGCTTGCCTCCTGGCTGCAGAGGTAGGCAGACTCCATCAAAAAAAAAAAAAAAAAAAAAGGTTTGGGCCCCTCACCGCGTCTACCTTCAGCAGGCACCTGACATAGTCGTGTGTACAAGCGCCCTTGGATTCTGCACTTTCTGGATTCAGGTTACTCCCCAGGACCTTGAGTAAATCCCAGAACTGCCTGCTCACAACCCACCATGACAGTCCCCAGACCACTTTTGAGGGTCAACACAACAAACACACTTATACCCTTTGGCTGGAGGGTCAGGAAGAGAGAATTGCAGAGAACTGGAGAAGTGATAATATCACAGAAGTATCAGTTAGAGTTTCTTTGCCTTCTGTCCCTCAGTCTCCCAAGCTATTTAAGTTTTTTATTCTTTGTAAGTAGGGGCAGCTTACTATAAACAGTGCCATGTTTACCAACTGGTTCTCAAACTTAAAACAGAGAGCTGACATAGATTCAAACAACCTACTCAAATCCCCAAAGTCTTATCAGCTCAGCAGAGGTATAAACTAGACAAAAGAATTCTTAATTCGTTTGATCACCCAGTGCTATTGAATGTTTTATGAGAACAAATAAAATGTTCCTAGTCAGATAGGTAAAATTTGTATAGAAAATTGAGACAGACAGTATGAAAAGTTGTATGTAAAATAGAAAAGGCACATGCTTTATAATAAGTATTGCCATAAATGTGGAGTACCATATTCACAAAGTCATTTTTTCTTATTCCCCAAGTGTATTATGAAATATCTACTAAAACCATAGCATGACCCATACCCTCAGTATCATAACTAAGGAAGGCAGACTGGGGCAGCAGCACTGGGCACTAACTTGGGTGGGTGGAAAAATAACAGCTGCTGCCCACCTCTCCCCCATCCTTAGTTTCTCTGCCTGTTCAGTGTCTTGTGTTCATGCATCTATGCACAAAACAATACCCAGCATAACTCCCTCAAGAAATTCATTACAATTCCTGAGCCACCTTGATTTGTCTGTGCGTTAAGGAAATGTATATGCTTTACTGTCTGCTTTACAATTTTAAATGATGAGTGGTGGTTTAACCTACTGACTACAGTGAGTTTTACTCTGCTTTGTAACAACTTCAACACCTAAAATCAGAACCCTGTGAGTGACGCACTGTACAAAGAGAGTAAGGAACGTTCCCTGCATGAAATAGCTTATCACTTCAAAGCAAGGAAGTGTCATTATGTATATTTTATAAATGAGGAGCTGAAGCAGAGACAGAGTAAGTAACTTGCTCAGGGTCATGTGGGAAGTGAACATCATCTAAAAAGCAGTGAAAAACTGGGAAGCAAAGTGCTGAAGAACAGTGAATAGATAGATGAGACTATTCATTTAAAATAATAACACCAAAACTCTCCCTCAGGAACATCCACATTGGAATTTGTTTCAAAGCTGTGAGCTAAGCTAAATAAATAGCAATTCTGGTAATTGTACTAAAATGTAATAAAACTTAAGAGTTGTTGGTTCTCATAAATAAAATTGTAGAAGTATGGTTTTTGAAACAAAGATTGAATCTCCATTTCTGTGTCCTAGCAGTTGATGAAATATTTCCTTTTTTTTTTTTTTTATTAAAGCTGGGTTCATTTTTCTATGCTGCCATTGTGATGAATCTATGAGAAAGCATTTTGTACATCACAGTTGTCATAAAACTATTTTCATAGTTACTGCATAATCAGTTTCCAAATCTTATTTAATTGCCTCACCATAAATTACTCCATCACCAGACTGGGATTCACTCCTTCAACTAAATATCTCTGCTCAGGCAGAATGACATGATTCAACCATCAAACAAAATTAGGTATGTCACTATAGAAACTCCCATGACTATTAATGTGAACATAGTGAACTAATGAATCCTGTATTTCTTACAGAAATGAAAAACAAATAAACCAGAAAAGTAATTTCAATAGTGTAGCAATAGCACCTGCTGTACAAAGGAAGCATTAGGTAAATATTGTGTTTAAATAGATACTCTTTGTTGAATCCTATATTTTTTTATTCAGGTTCTGAATATTGAAGTTTGTGGAGCTATATTTTTAGTTTTAATGGAAGTGAGATGAAGCTGAGAGAGAAGACCACACAAAAAATAGAATAAATAAAATATTTATTGTGTTATGTTACACCATTGTAATAGTAAGCACATACAGTGGATATGCACTCTTACAGGAGCTGACCTTCTGGTTCTGCGCATTACACTACTCATACATTTTCAATTAATCGAGAACCTACCATTTAAAATAATAGAGATTTCATTACCTAATCAAAAAGTGAATTCTCTCTTAGCAGTTCCAGGATATGTTCTGATAAATTCTGTTACATTCAACTTTTCCAGTTCTCTGTCACAACTACCTTCTTTATCCTTGTAGTAGTTACCTACCATATAATGTACAAGTAATATTGTATTTCATTAATCAGAATCTTCAACCTTCATCTTTGCAAGTATTGCTAAAGAAGAACTGTCATAAAGCCAAATCCTGTTTCCAGACCACAACTGGAATAAACAATATGTATGCAGAAGTTTTCTCACCTCGGTCATGGATTTTCAAAACTGCTTTTCGGTCAACATTGATGCTCTTGCTTTTATTTTGTACATTCTACTATGAAGCCTTGTAGAGAATGATTCTTGGATATGCACGCATATATATGTATGTATGTAGCTGTGTGTTTCTATATATACCTGTGTGTGTGTCATAATAGATATCCCTTCCCCTCCCTGGTGGTCCACCTAGTTCTTTACCATAGGGTTTATTTGATGGAGTTGTGCTCAGTGGCAGGTGCGTACACACCCATCACAAGCTGATAGTTCACTTTTATACATTCTCTGGAGGGGTGTGGGGTGGGTGCTTTAATTAGAATGGCTTTGAGAATGGCTCAATTAATGTGCTTGCAGTGTCCCATGTTATTAGCATCCCCGAGGTTCAAAATGGTGGTGGGCTCACTTTAACTAAAGCTTGCCCAACGAGCTTTAATTAAAATGTCCCCACCTCCATTTTTAAGTGTGGGGACACTGATACATGCTAATTAGCATGCTCCAGCAGACTTGATTAGTCAAGGCTGCTCTGACATACTGAAATTACAGTGTGTTGGAGCAGCCCCTGCCCCCCCACCCCCACCAACTGCTGGCACCTATAATGTCTGATTCTCCACACACTTGTGTACCCAAGTTACATTACCAGTCTAGGTTCCCATGTTGGCAGAGAAGACTATAGAAATGGTGCCATACTACTTTTCTTACAGCATTTGAAAGTGCATGTGTATGTGTGCATATATGTACATATAGTTGTGTGTGTGCATGTATGTGTGTATATGTATATATGTGTGTGAGTGTATACACATGCATATACACATATGTGTGCATGAATACATATGCACACATACATGCACATATATGTGTGTATGCATGAAATACTTAATACACATAGGAAAAAAGGTAAGGAAAACTTCTAAGGAGGACATGGAGGTAAAGGAGCACAGCAGGGGATATGCAAAGTACATCCTGTTCTTAAGAATATTGATTATTCTATTCTGGAGGAGGTCTTCAGGTTCTAATACAGAGTATGGTATGATATTTTTTAAATGTCTTGATTTTTTAAACAAATACTTTAATTTGTCTATGTTGTACGCCATTAAAAATAAAATCTAACTACCCAATAATTAATCATGCACCTTCAATTGCCAATGCCAGATCTCTGTTTCATGACTGATTTTTCTTTTCTGTGCATAATTTTTATTTTTTCTGCACATAGTTCCCTGAGGTGTAGTTGTTATTTTCACTACTTTCCTTAGGAGTACCTGAATCAATCCAATGGGCAAAGCAATGGACTAGGTGATGTCTTTTGCACTCTTATAATCAGGGATTCTGGTTTTCTGTGATAAAAAATCCCCAATCTTTGGATTCAAAAAGTAACCCCAAATCCATATTGTTCCATGATTAAAACAAAACACCACTATAGATATATGTATATTGATTTGATATATTGATAAAATAAAACACCACTAGTGTGTACACACACACACACACACACACACACACACACACACACACACACACACACACAGAGTAAACTCTCTGGTAACTGGCACCTTACAAGCTGGCATGCTCTGTTAACCAGCATTCTGGCTTGTAAGGAAAAGTGAAACCAGAAGTGCCCACCATGGCACTTCCGTTTTTTCTCAGCCCCCACAGCTTGGGGCAAAGCAGCCTGTGCTGCCGAGCCCCCACGGCCTGGGGGCATAACAGGCTGCATGGGGCTGTGCGGGGCCTGCCTCCCTGACCTGTAGGCCCTACAGGGCCCACGGGAGGGGTGGTGGTGCCGTGGGAGGGGTGGATGGACGTGGCAGGATTAGTGGCAGCCGGGGCCACTCAATTGACTGGCATATTTTGCTATCTGTCATCCCCCATACCTGGGGGATGCCGGATAACAGAGCTTTTACTCTGTGTGTGTGTGTATGTATATGTATGTATGTGTATATATATATA
>NW_017729032.1:165475573-165504940 GCF_001723915.1 Gavialis gangeticus
TATAAAAGTTGTGTTTCATTTTAATCATGGAACAATGTGGATTTGGGGTTACTTTTTCTAATCCAAAAATTGAGATTTTTTTTTTTTAATCAGAGAAAACCAGGATCCCTGCTTATAACACAACACAAGGCACTATGTTAAAATTATAACACTATACAGTGTTGTAGTATAAATGAATCTAAAGATTCTCTGTGTTGACTGTATACATATAAACATGTATTTTAGCACCAAATTTCACAAGGAATGAGCTTTAAGGTAAATTTACAGTTCTGCTACCATTAATCAGGCCCTTTAAAAGGAAACATCCAATTACTGTTCAACCAGCACTCTACAGGGCCTGTTTCTTTTGATCTGTTTTAGCAACATCTTTCCATCCCAGTGCCCATTTCTGTATCCTCCCCGGATTATTTTCCACATCAAAGCAACTCTTTCCAGCCTCTGAAGACTACTCAATTTTGATCAGTGTACTGTCATCAGTTGAGACAAAAAACAGAGAAAGCAATACTAATTATATACTATGGCAACCTCTATTGTGTACAATATGTTTACTAAGACTTTGCAGAGAGCAAAGGTAATCAACAAAGTTTCCAAAACTTGGATTTACTCAAAAAATTGCAGTTAGCAATTTACTAACAAAATTGTTATGAGACGGAGAACTAGTTATCCAAGACAAGTACAACTTTTCCATATTTATCCAGGAACAGGCCATTGAAATTCATTTAAGGGGCCAGGCTCAGAAAAATAATAGATATCTTTATCTAATGTATTTTAACGAACATATGTAATTTATGCTTCTTAGTTATTTATTATGGGACTCAGACATACAGTTTTGTTGACAAGATACACTGTTCTGTATTTCATAGATATATGAATGCATACAATATAAAATATAGTACAATTTGGGATAATTTAAAAAGTAAAAATTCAAGTTAAATGCTGACTCCTTTAATTTTTATGAAATTCCTATTGTGAATTTTCCCTAAAATTACTCCAGCACAGAAAAGATTTGTTCTTCCTACACCTTGTAACACTAGCATAGAATAAGCAACAAGTCTGTCTCCAAAACATAGCAGATCCCAGGAGATTCAAATAAGGCTTTCAGAGACTTCTGTGTCTAGAGACATCTATGTGACTTGTTACCTCTTGATAACCCTGGCACAGGACGCAGCCTGTCTGACTCATAAAGAACTCTCCCCCTCCCCACTGCTGCCTGAAGAAGAACTGATAAAAGTAAGGACTTACAGAAGACAAAGAAGATGTATTGGGAGACACACCTAAAGCCCTCCAGACAAGGGTGACAAGAGTGAAGCAACTCCCCTGGTCAGATTTGCATCTGAGATGGAACCAGATAACAACTCATTTAAATGGGAGATGGGACAGGCATGCACCTTCATTAGCATTCAGGATGGAGAACAGAGATTCCAAAGGAAGGACCGCACTGAATTCTGGGATCAGAAAAGCAGGGGAGCACTGCATGATGGGGAATCCAGCTAAACATATATCTACTCTGAGCATTTAGATTCACTCAATAGGAGTCTTTCCACTGACTTCAGTGCAATTCTGAAAGGGATCCTACATGTGAAATTATGACTGAGTTAAGGTAAATGAGGATGAGACCATTCTTCACTTCTTTCTTTTTTTGTAGAGAGACTTCCAGTAAAATCTTTACTTTGTTAGTGTATGAATAAGCTGGAGTCACCGCATTCTTTTCTCATTCTTTTTAAAACTACTTCATAACAAAGTAATTCAGTATTACTGGTATGTTCATTCATCGTTTCATTTCTATAGTTTTCTTTCTCTCTTTCTGTCTCTTTATATGCAACTAGTTTCTTCAATAGAAAAAAGGACAAGTCATTCTGCCAGAACAACTTACTCAGCAATCAGAGTAATCTGTGATCTTCATTACAATCATTCATTGGAACCTATTAGATGGGATCCTTGATCAGTAAAACTAGGATTTCTCCCTGATATTTGCAGTTTAAAGTATATATTTTTAGTCATAGTTTTCTTTTGAGAAGACATTTAAAGTCAGTGTTTTCAACATTTGTTTGTTTAAAGGTTTTTATTTTTAATTTCATGACAAGTTGAAATATGGGAGTTCTTACATGGGCATTCTAATTTTTCACCAGGCAGTTGCTCAGCAAGGTGCTTCAAACAATTAAGCCTTTTAAAGTGTTTCAAGTTGGGCAGTCAAAACTGTTGCATCTCTCAACCACTAATCAGTTCTGAAAAACTTGTTTCCACCTCACATCACCAATATGATACAAATGGAGAGCTAACAAAGTTATAAAAAACAATATTATGTAAACAGCCAACCATAAGCAAACTGGCAGCGCAGATTATCAGCAGCAACTGTAGATGACAACACTAGCAAGTAGCAGTATTGGTAATATTTTCAATAGCTCAGTTTAAGAATGCAGTATTCAGTGCCGTGAATTCAGAGAGATATTGTAATGAGCACTGACAGTGCTCTTGCTTTACCTGGGGCACATTAAAGGCTGCTATCTTGATGTTTTGGGCATGATGTTTAGTAGTTGAGGGTTTGTTCTCAAATTTTGCAAGAATAGTTAGATAGGATTTTAAATGATTTAGGTAGAAATGATCCTGCACTGGGCAGTGGTTGGACTAAATGACCTCCTGAGGTCCCTTCCAGATGTATTTTTTATGATTCTAAGTCTCATGGAACAAACTAATCCAAAGACACTCCCTGGTTATTTGGACATATACAATCAAATTGGATATCAGCATGCCTTTGAAGATGGGGGCCTTCTGCCTCATTTTCATCTGTATCATGCTGGTGTAAATCAAAAGTAATACCATAGAATGTAATAGAGTCATACCAGAGAAGAACCAGAAAATAGAGTTATACAGAGAAGAGTTATACTGGAGAAGAACCAGGTCAGACTCCCTCTCTGTTTTTAATGACAGACATATATCATCAGAACATCTTTGCCAGATAGTGTATATCTAAATCTCCCACACTGTATTACAAGTTTTCACTTTTGCATAGGAACAAGTGTTTTATTAGAATGCTCCTCCATGAAAGGTGTTCACTTAACTATTACCTTGCATGCTAATTCAATAGGATGCACACATGTTGATTCTGTAAAATAAAGAAATAGCAGATGATTGACCACATCATTTTAAGCACTATAAACATATTTTGAATTGACTTTGTTAATAAGCAGCCTTGTCCAATGTGAGTAGCACAGCTGATATAAAGCCAGCCCAGCATGGATCTCCATCCTATCAATTAATTTAATGCAGGAACAGCACTTCTCTACTGATATGATCTGACAGGTTTTGTCACTTTTCTAAACTACAGTATTTCATAATGACATTAGGGAGCATTAATAATGATTAAGTATGTGGAAAATAATTCTGAAATCCCTGACATAATAACAAAATCATGATATAACAGGCAGTTAAAAACACCAGAGCAATACCTAATATTCCATTCTCATCAAGAAGCAATATAGAAAATAGGATAATAGCTGTTTTTCAGTAACTGATACATAATACCAACAAACCATATTGTGTTTTCTAGGTTTTTGTTTTGTTTTGGGGCTTATATAATTTTTTTCTGTTGGTGGGATATATGAAAAAAGCAATATATGAAAAAAAGAAATAGTGCCACAGTAAATGATCTGTTTCTTACTTATCCTTTCCCCACTTTTCCTTAACCCTACCACTACAATATCTTGGAACTGGCCCTTTAAATTTGGCAAAGTCAAGTAATTACAGTACTAAAATGGCCTTCTTTTCAGCAGATTGTTGCAGATTTCTGTCTTCCAGTGCCTCTTAAGTCTCTTATGTTTCCTCCTTATTTTTCTTTTCTAGCTTATAAGTGGACAATCTAGTTCCACAGATTTTCAGTAGTTTATAACATGTAAGTAATTAAGGTGTTTGTATATGTAGTTGCGCAAATACATAGAAGTAAATGGTTAAGAATAAAACGAGAGCCATGTCATTGCTTTATAGGCACACACTTGATGCTGCCTGTGCTGATATGCTTAGTCATGCTGATATAGAAGTGCACTGAATGGGAATAAGCTATTTTTAGGATGTAGTCAAAATGATTTTCATGCATTTACAATAGATAATGAAGTCATTTTAACATCAAATACCTTTATGGATGTCAAAAAAGACTCACTTGAAAAGTTTCACAGGAGCTGACTTTATTATCTGATGATTTTTCATTTTAGATTTTGTGAGGTAGGGAGGATTAGTCATGCTGAAGTTGCATCTAAATGGTTTTGTTCAGTTGTATTCATATCATGGAGAGGAAGGATGCTGAGCCCTGTATTCTGCTGGATTGCATATGCTAGCAGTTATAGGAATAGGCACTATATGTTATCTTTGCCATTGGGAATCTTTGATGCAAACAGTAGAGTTCTGGAGACATACACAATTTCCCAAAGTGCTTGAGGGAGATGGGAGAAGCTCATGTTAGTAAGCTGAAGAAACAGCAATCCCTTCACACCTCTAAAACAAAAATCCTCTCCTCAGTGAAACATGACTGAACTCCAAATACCATGATACCACTTTTAACTACAACAATTTGAGTAAAATGGTGACTGAGTTTGAGTTGCTTGTAATCTTCATATAACCCAATACCATCATGAGCAAAACAATATAGTTCTTTAAATGGAATTTCATCAATGACTGGTAGTTGTGGATTGCTTAATGTTTTATATGTTATAGTATGGGTCAGATTCCATTCTACCTATTAGGTATGGATACTAAATGGGCATACAGGCTGTGTTCAGGCAAGCATGGCTATTTGTTTCCCTAGGGAAAAGTAGCAGCGGCAGGGAAGTAGTAGCGGCATTCCCAGCGGCAGGGAATGCTCATGCCATGCATGCTCTGGTGCATGGCAGGTTACCCTCGGTGGGAATAAGGGAGGCTGGGGCCAGCAACTGTGCTGGTCCCAGCTGCCTTACTTGAGGTCCTGTGGGCTGCGCAGAGCTTCAGTCACAGCTTTCCTACATCTGGGAGCCTGGCCCACGGCCAGAGAGTGGCTCTGGCTGGCCAGGCTCTGGTTTTGGGCAGCGTGTTGCCGCCATGTGCAGGACAGTGCTTTTTTTGCCTGGGATCTCCCAGGGTCAAAAAAACCTCCCACAGCACTGCTACAGATGAGTCGCTGCACCATATACCACATACATCTGTGCTCATCCAGACACATTTATGGAGTTTAATTTTTTATTCTGCTCTTCTTCAGTCCCTGAATAACTGTAAATATGAAGGTGTGTGGGTCCTCTTCCATCTGGCTTCTTTACCTTGACTCAATTTTAAGAGTCAGATATCAGTTACAAAAGCAAATGCAGTAATGGATTGAACAGGGTGGAATAAAATCACACCTTAAGACCCTGACAGATGTGCAAGTAAAGGCATGATGGGATCTGATATGCAGGCTCCACAATTGCTTCCTAACATGCATACATGCATGCCAGGAGGTGGGATTATGGAATCAAGTATCAGACCCCATCATGCCTTATTGCCAGTGCTGGGGAAACTCTGGGACAATGATGCCGGGTTTCCCGCTCCACTGGCAGATAGCAAGCTTCTATGGCTAGGAGGCCTATCAGCTGATGGGGCTACCAGCTGCAGGGATGCACTATACAACTGGTTAATTGCGCTTAAGAGTAATATATGCCAGGTACCTTAGACACCTAATAGTTCAACTAGAATCAGGCCCCGTGTGTTGAGTTATTGCTGTATTTCTTTTATAAAACATTAACTTTAATAGTTTTTGTTTGACCTTCCTAGCTGACTACCATCAACAGCAGTATTAACCTGATTAACTTTGTCCTGCAACATGTGTACTCAATATCCAGTGCAAAAGGAGTATTTGAAATGCTGCCAAAACCAGTGATAATATTTTCATCTCACTTTTTACTGCTGTAGAAGAGTACACAAGGACTAGCACAAGGAATATGGTCCTTTTATGGAGTGAATGACAAGAGATATGTAGGTGTGGTTCACTCTTCACTTTTTTAACTTAACTGCTGTTACTGCCAAGAGAAGTGTTTATTGTCATATGAACATATGCCAAATAGGAAATGGGTTTAGGGTGCCTTCTGTATACCAATGAGATACAAACGTTTCTTGGTGCTTATTAATTTGATCAGGACCCAAACCAATGATCTTGCAATGAAAAGTTTAATGTCTTATCACCAGTATCTTCCAGAGTTTTGACAGCATCCAGGCCATTTAAATTTCACTGAATTCAGCAAAACTACTTATGCTGAAAACTGACCATGTGCTGAAGTGTTTTTGCTGAAGCAGGGTGTTCAAGAATTCTTCTCCCATTCAGAAAAATGTATAATCACTAAGAGTAGAATTGGAAGTCAGTTACATATGCAAGCTCTCTTTGCTTCCTTGGAGTTGGTGGTATAAGGAAAGGATTCTTGGGTATCTCATTAGTCATTTCTGAGGATTCCTACAGATGACTTATCTCCTGTATAAAAAGTAATTGCAGTTGAAATGGCTTCCTTTTCTGAAAAAAAGACATACCTGATTAGGTCTACATAGCAGATCTTAAAGACAATCTGGAAGCAGGAAGGACAAAAATCCCCCAGTAACTGAGCACCCTAGATCCCAAAAATATTTAGGGAAAAATACCAGTTATATGGTGCTGCAAACTTGTTTATTGAGAAAGTAAAAAAATAGAAATTTTGTGAACTAGTTCTCTAGCGCTATATAGAGAGGTATTTCTCAGGAAGCAAACAAAATGCAAATTCAACCTCATTATGTTTGAGACAGAACCAACACACAGAAATCTTTTGAAATGATCATATAGGAACATCTCCTTTCCTCGTAGTACCACAAACATGCATAGCGAGAAGATCCACTAGATGGCATTGTTATTTCAGACTGGAGCGGAATTGTGAGAACCACACAGAACAATCAACAGCTATTCCATCTGTGGAAAAGCCTACATAACAGATGATGTACCACTTATGGTGCTAGGAGGAGGATCCCTCTGAGAGGGAGAGAGAGACAGAGAGAGAGGGTCTACTGTACAGTTGTACATTTTTTCTCCTTGCTGCTCTGCTTCTATATCCTATCTCCCTTATTCAAAAGATAAGTGTGCAACATGTACTAGCTAACATAATTTCTGACACTTTTTAGCAACAGATACTGTATAATATTAATGTATTATAAAAATGATAAAAAAGAAAATGTGTTAGATCTTTTTCCCTCCATTAGTGCTAGGCTTTTCCTGTGTGTGGAGAATTTCTTAAGAACTCCTTGCACTCTGTCTCATCCATATTTTATATTTTACATCTATTTGTCAGTCCTACCTTCTGTTGCCTCTTCATCAGATAATGTGGTTTAAAATATCCCTGGTTATGCTGAGAGCTGGGTGAATTATTCATTATAAATAATATTCATGTAAGATGCAGTCTATCTCCATTTGCATATAATTTATGAACTAATCCTGATTCCTTTAAATTTGTAAATTTTTCATGAGTATTTTTCAAATAGTTTAGAAAAAAAACCCATCTTTTAGCCTGTTGATTGTTTAAAACTATTCAGTTCAGTTACTTGATATCAGTTTTGTGGTTAGGTCACTGAAATCACAAGTACTATTTCTATTTCCTAATTAGGTGCCTAAAAGATTTTAAACAGGTAAACAGCCAATAACAAGTACCATATTATTCCATTTATAAGTCAAAACTGCATTTTTGTTGCTTACATATTTTAGGTTCAGTTTTAAAGCTTTTTTTTTTTTACCAGGATCTCAGTCACTACAAATAAAAACCTTGTGCTGACCTTCAATTTACAGCATTGCATCAGTCGGTCAAATACACAGGGAAAGGGCTCACTTAAAAAAAACAAAAAAACCCCCCTAAAATAAAAATGGTCCAGAAAAAAAAAATCTGACTTGATATATTTGTTGTTGTATGCACAAATATTCTTCAAATCAAGGGGAGGTTAATCCTTCCCTATGAACAGATGCACTTTTATGGGATTTTTTAATGGGTAAAACCATAGACATTATCAGAACAATACAGTAATACACTTACAGCATTGATTTTTAGAGAAATAATATTTTAGGAAACCTTCTGGCATTCATAAACAATTTTGGAATGCACTTGAGCACATATCAACTCTAATAGCAATTAGCATTCCTCTACTGCCTTTCAATTTTAGTGCTTTATAAATGTTAATTAAATCACACAGTGATAACTTTCTGGTAAGGCATGCAAATATTATAATATTCTTTTTTTGCTTTAGTAAGGTTAACTGAGGAACAAGGGCATGTCTCCACCTGGTTATTTAATGAGGATTAGCCCAATTTAAGGTGCATTGGGGGCTCATGTCTACATGTGCACTCCCTTAATGCACCTTAAAAATGGTGATTTTAGGCTAATTCTGCTTAAATTTGAGACCTGCCTAAACAAAGAATCAAATTTAAGCAGGATTAGTTAATGTGGATTAATGCATGTGTAGACATTTTAATGCACATTAACAAAGGGAATTTAGGGCTATGTCTGCCCAGCCACTAGGGGATGAGCCAGAGCACAGTCTCAGGATTCCTGGCTGGGAGCCGCCCCTCCCCCGGGGCTGGGCTGCCTCTGTGGTAGCCCCAGTTGCAGCTGTGGGCTATAAAACCGACGCACAATTTGTGTCCTGGGGCACACTTCACAGGACTTACAGTACAGAAGTTGTGTGTGCTTCTGAGATAGGACCCAGGATCCTGCTGCTAGTCCTATCCAGTAGCTGGAGATCTGCTTGGCCACAGATGAGTCTTACAAAGGACTGCAGCCTGCTGCTTCTCCTTCCCAGCCCTGAGATCTCCTGAGGGCTCCTGCCTGGCTGTCTCTGAGACAAGGGCCAGCACTTGCTTACTGCTGCTGCTGCTCACCCTCAGCACTCTCTCTTATTTTTGCAGGTCCTGTGATGAAGTGCTTCTGTTGCACAGCTCCCAGTCCCTGACCATGCCCCTCTGCTGAGTGCTCCTGAGTGCTGTCTAGGACTGGCCAGACAGAAATAGCTGTGTGGGGCCCTACAGCTCTGATGTGAGACACAATGTCCTCCCCATCCTTTCCTCAAAGACTGGCCCTACCCATGTGCACATGCCCAAGGCCCCACCTGGGGGCCCAGCTGGAGCCAGGAGGAGATGCACAATCTCATGGTGCTCTGGGGTGATGCAGAGGTCCAGAGGCAGTTCACACAGGGTGGGTGCTCAAACACTCATGCCTATGAGGCCCTGCTAGTCGGGATGAGTGGGAGAGACCACTCCCAGATGGTGAACCAGTGCTATATGAAGATGAAGGCCTTGGTCCTGGCCCTTGCCCCTGGCTCCAGCCCCTACCCCTGCCCTCTCCCCTTGCTCAGCCTGCCTGCATTTTCCTGGTCCTGGATTTCAACCCACCCCCCCAGCACACAGGGAGGCAAAACACAGTGTAAAACTTTTTTGACTAGCGCGTGCCCCCACAGTTGCAAGGGAACAGGCCTCTTACATGCCGAGGAAGGCATCAATGCCAGCAGCAATGTCCTCTTGGCAATGGGGAAAAGGGACTGTGGCAGCAAGGTACCCCCACAGGCTCCTGAAGCAGAGAAGGTAGTCCCTGTGGGCCCCAAACACCATAAATAGCCCCCCCATGGGGAAAACTTACCTCCCACTGGGCAGCCAGAGCCAGAGCAGAGACCATGGCCTTGGCCGTGTGAGCCGGCATTACACCGGCTGTTTAATCAGCTGTTTCCCAGGCAGTGAACAGCTGGACCAATCACAGTGGCTATTCTGGCCACTGCAGGAAGATTTAAAAGATCCGCCAGAATCCAGGGGGTGGAGGAGCCAGAGAGGGAGCATGCTGGTTTGGAGAGGAGCAGCACAGCCAGAGCAGCACTGGCAGAAAGAGCAGGGGAGGCATTTGAGCCCCCTCTAGGAGGCTGGGGGAAAGGAGGCAGCTCCACATCCCTCTCCCCCCTAGAGGTCTATTTATTTTGAAAAAAAAAATGAGAGAGAGAGAGAAGAGGCGTAAGAACAAAGCGCCCTACTCAGAGGCACTGCAGTAGGTGCTACATTATGCATATATAGCTTGCCAGGTTCGAGGGAGGGAAGACTACTCATCAAAGCAGGAGGGTTGGACGGACAAATACCAACTGAGCCCACTCAGACGTGGCATTCCCTTTGAGGAAAGCTGTGGTTGAACCAGCAAGACTGAACCACCATTGTGCTGACGCCATCCCGTTGGTGAGTGGACGGGGTGTAGGGGAGGCAGAGCGCTGTGGAATATCGCTCCTGAATCATGTGTACTTCCATGGCCTGGGGAAGCCCTCCCAGGCAGAAGATCTCCATTGACCCTTCTCTCTTTATAAAATAACATCAAGTCGTGGCAGGAGAGTTGAGGGGAGGGGCTACACACCCGGCAGGTAGTACCACAAGGAGCCTCGTGCACCCTGACTCCAGGCTCTGTGGGTTGGGTGGCAGTGTGGTAGAGTGGGTGGCCTACAGAGGCAAAAGGGTGGGAATGGGGTCTGCAGCTGCAGCAACAGGTGCTGTTGTTGTCAGCAGCCTGGTTTGTCTTGCCCTGGGAAGGGGGTGTGGGAGGCAGGTTGCCTGCACCCAACACCCAGAGGGCTGCTGGCCTCAGGGGAATGATCAGGGACTGGGGCTTGGCCAGCGGTTGCCTAGGCATGGACCTGCCTGACCAATTTTACCAAATTTATGATCCCGATGTGAGGAGAAAGGGGGAAAGGGGCCAAGAGGCTTCCTTGACTGACCAGAGAAATCCAGAGCAGTCTAAGGGCAAAAAGGGGGCATATAAGCAGTGGAAACAGGGAGAAATTACTAAAGAGGAATATGCCTCCTCAGCTCGCAGTTGTAGGGAGGCAGTTAGAAATGCCAAAGCTACCATGGAGCTGAGGATGGCATCCCAAGTTAAGAATAACAAAAAATTGTTTTTCAGATATATAGGAAGTAAAAGGACAGCCCAGGGAAGTATAGGACCACTACTGAATGGGCAAAAGCAATTGGTGACAGACAGGGGGGACAAGGCTGAACTCCTCAATGAGTTATTTGCCTCAGAGGGGCAAAACAAGTCTCACAATGGCATTGTAGAGAGACAACAGCTGGGTGCCAGACTACCAGTCGTTGACCCAGAGATGGTGCAGTCACTTGGAAGGACTGCATGTGTTTAAGTTGGCAGGCCTGGATGAGCTCCATCCGAGGATACTGAAGGCACTGGCTGATGTCATTGCACAGCCACTGGCAAGAATATTTGAGCACTCGTGGTGCACAGACCAGGTCCCAGAGGACTGGAAAAGGGCCAATGTGGTCCCTATTTTCAAGAAGGGGATGAAGGAGAATCCAGGCAACTACAGGCCAGTCAGTCTCACCTCCATCCTTGGCAAAGTCTTGGAAAAGATTATTAAGGCTCACATATCTGAAAGCCCAGCAGGAAAAATTATGCTGAGGGGAAACCAGCATGGGTTCGTAGCAGGTAGATCATGCCTGACTAACTGAGTCTCTTTTTATGACCAGGTTACAAAGCACCTGGATGAAGGAGTAGGGTTAGACTTCAGGAAGGCCTTCGATACGGTATCCCACCCCATACTGGTGAACAAATTAAGAGGCTGTGACTTGGATGATTACACAGTCCGGTGAATGGCAAATTGGCTAGAGAGTCATACCAAGAGAGTGGTGGTGGATGGGTCAGTATTGACCTGGAAGCACGTGGGCAGTGGGGTCCCGCAGGGCTCGGTCCTTGGACCAATACTCTTCAATGTCTTCATCAGTGACTTGGATGAGGGAGTGACGTGTACTCTGTCCAAGTCTGCGGATGATACAAAACTGTGGGGAGAAGTGGACACACTGGAGGGCAGGGCAGGCAGATCTGGACAGGTTGGACAAATGGGCAGAAATCAATAGAATGTGATTTAACAAGGAGAAATGCAAAGTGCTGCACCTAGGGAGGAAAAATGTCCAACACACCTACTGCCTAGGAAATGACCTGCTCAGCAGCATGGAAGTGGAAAGTGGAAAGGGATCTCGGAGTCCTAGTGGACTCCAAGATGAACACAAGTCATCAGTTTGATGAAGTCATCAGCAAAGCTAATGGAGCTTTATTGTGCATCAGCAGATTCATGACAAACAGAACCAAGTAGGTGATACTTTCTCTCTATCAAGCACAGGTTAGACTGCAGGTGGAATACTGCATCCAGTTTTGGGTGCCACACTTTAAGAGGGATATGGGTAACCTGGAGAGGGTCCAGAGAAGGACCACTCATATGGTTAAGGGCTTGCAGGCCAAGCCCTACTAGGAGAGACTAGGGCACCTGGACATTTTCAGCCTCCACAAGAGAATGTTGAGAGGCGACCTTGTGGCTGCCTATAAATTCATCATAGGGATACAGAAGGGAATTGGTGAGGCTTTACTTACCAAGGCGCCCCTGAGGGTTACAAGAAATAATGGCCATAAGCTAGCAGAGAGCAGATTTAGACTGGACAACCCATCCTCCACTGCGGCCCCATAGCCGGCCCCTGCCCAGCCCTGGGGGGAGGTCCTCCAGTGACTCCTGAGCACTGCAACCCCTGGCCCAGCCCCTGCCCCTGGTTCACCACCACCTGCCTGGGCCCAGCCCTTCCACTCACCCAAAGGCCATGTACACAAACATGAAGATGTGCCAGAAGTAGCACAGCAAGTGCATGCTGGCCCTGGACTGGGACTGACTGTGGGGGCCCTGCCCACTATGGAGGAGCACTGTCCAGCATTGCCTGAAGATGAGTCCACTGCCTGCTATGGTTGCAGGGGCCCCTGGACCCGCAGGGAAAGTGGCCAAAGCTGGGGTGCTGGGTGACAGCTACCGGGCTCTGTCCCATAGGTTCCCCACCCCATGGCCCCCACTCTGGGACTCACAGAGACTGGGATTCTGGTAAACAGTTTGACACTGGGGAAAGGGGTACTTACTGGTGGTGGGTGGTGGAGTGGAGAGGCACTGTGTGTTAGGGAGTGATGGGGGAGGGGGCTCTATGTGTTGAGGGGGGAAGGGGGAAGAATGGAGTCGGTATTGTGAGGGCAATAAAGGTGTTTTGTTTTAACTGTGTGTGGTCATAAGGGGTGTGTGTGGGTGGCAGGGCAGATGGGCTGGAGTGGGAAGTACAGGAAAAGGGGATCAGCCAGAGCCTCCCACAGCTGGTGCCCTAGCTTCTTCTTACGGGAGTGCAGCTATCCTGGAACCCGAGGGGAGGGCTGTCTGGGGCCAGCATGGTCAGCAGCATGGCCAGCAGAAGCTGGTGATCACTGACAGGGTCGCAGGCTAGAGAAGCTGGGTGCTGGGCACTGATGGCAGGGCCAAGTGCAGGGGAAGCCCTCTGGGGAGATGCTAGATGAGCAAGGAGGAAGCCTCCCTGTGCTGCCTCTGTGCTGGGCACATGGCTCCTGGGCAGAGAAGGGACTAGCTAGGGTTCAGAGCTTCCAAGATGGCTGTCAAGTGCTGGCAGCCATGTGTCCAGAGGCTGGAGCTCCCCTTAGTGGCCATAGGGGCACATGGCAGGGCTGAAGCATCCTGGGACTGAAGTTAGTTCCAAATCCCACCACATATAGACACCTGCCAAAACCCTCTTAATCCACATTTGTTTGATGTGCATTCAATTTAAGTCCACTTAAATTCTCATGTAGACCAGTGTAGTGTTTCCCAAACTTTTCCAGCCCATGGCACACTTACATTAATAAAAAAAAAAAATTGTGGCACACCTGTTAAGGCATTTCCCATCCTCATACCTATTGTAGCTCATTGCCATGGCAAAATTCCATGGCACACCTGTTCATTTCTGATGGCACACTTTTATGCTGAAGCACACTGGTTGGGAAACACTGATGTAGATACACCCACTGTGGTTAAAGTGTTTTGGCACAAATAAAACAAGGTAAGAGAAGAAAGACCGGTCAGTGCTTAGTGTACTAGTTTGGGATGTGGGCATTATATTACTTCTTCCACCCTGGAGTTCATGAGTGACTTCAGTCACTTAAATAACTCTGTACCTCAGTTCCCCCTCTCTGAATGGGGAAACTAAAGGCACAGGATTGTGGCTGAGCAGCACATCCTGCCTGTCTGCTTGCTCTTCCTCTGTATGTGCCAAATCCTGTATGTGTAAAACAGATGTAGATACCTAACAGAGCTCTCAGGATGCATTTTAAGACTTATTCATAGCCTGAGAATGGCACTGGGGTTGATTTAAGGTAGCTATATTTCCTCATTTCCAGGAGTTTATATGTGCATGGGAGTGTATGGGGCATGCTTCTCAGTGGCTGTGTCTACAAAGGGAGCTAACTGTGCAGTAGCCTAATAATACTGTGCAGTAGCACATCACAGCACAGTGATAATACTCCACTGTGCAGTATTATTAGGCCACTGTGCAGTAGCATCACTAAAAAGGTGTCTTCCTTGACTATAGAAATATTAAATTAATTTTCAGTAATTACAGCACATTCATGATGCTCTGAGGATCATCCCAGAGGTAGTGTAAGGTAGGCAACTCTATCATTATCACACATTGAACAGTGGCAGCACTCCTTGTATTATGACTCCCAGACTTCTGCTCTAACAGATCTCATGCCTCAGAGTGGTGTAAGAAATGAAGTACTATATATTAGGCCTGTACAAAGCTCTGGGTGATGATTTGATTTAGAGGAGATATGGCTTGATTCAGTGGTTGAATCTCTGAATCCAAATTGAATCAGGAGACCAATCAAAAGGTCCAAATCAATTCAAAGCTCTCTGAATAGATTCAGAAAAGATTTGGAGAGCTTCGGAGATTTGGGCAGTCCCTGCTTGCAGCCACAGGAAGCTACCCCAGACTCTATACCAGTAAGTTGGGTGGGGTTGGAGGAGTGGGGAGAGGACTCTGACCAGGTGGCTGCCCCACCCAGCCCCAGCATCCCAGTTCTTGAAAAAAAAAAGCACCACACTCACCATCTACTTTCAGGCAGGGAGGCGATCCCTGCTGCTCCACACTGTCCTGTGCTGTGTGAGGGGCTCTTCCATGAGCCCCCAGAGGCCCCAGTGGCTGCTGCAGCAGCCAGTGAGTGTGGGGCTTTTTTTATTTTTCAAAGAGCTGCGAGCTGAGGCTGGGTGGGGCAGCCATGGGTAGGGGGGACTGGGAGAGTGGGGGTGGAATGGGGGCTCATGAAAGAGTGGGGGGCAGCAGGGATCACCTCCCCCTCTCTCCCAGCCTGGCAGCAGCCAGTGAATGGAGGCTTTTTTTTTTTTTTAAAGAGCTGGGACGCTAGGTCTAGGAGAGTGGGTGGGGGATAGGAGCTCATTACAGAGCCCCTCACACAGTGCGGGGCAGTGGGGGGCAGCAGGGATCACCTCCCCACACACACCTGGAAGCAGCTGGTGAATGCTGGACTTTTTTTTAAAAGAGACAGGAGGTTGGAGCCAGGCTGGGCAGCCATTGATGGGGCTGGGAGAGTGGGCAGGTGATGGGGCCTGTTTGATTTGGAGATTCAGCCAATTCGGCAGCAGCTGAATCTCCAAATCAGATTCAGCTGAATAAGTTCGGGATAGTGATTCGAATCACTGAATCGAATCACTGTCTCCTGAATCAGCCAAATCTGAAGCTAATACTAGCCACTTTGCAGAAGCCTACTATTTATTGATGCTAGCAGTCGTGTCATTAGAATTCAAGGGCACAAGTATTATGTTTATGAAGAATTGGATAAAGCTCTTGCAAATGGTTCACAGTCTCTGTACAAGATCAATGGACAGATATGTATATGTGCAGGAAAGTGACATTTCAATTACAAAGCAATTCATCAAGTTCTCTGCAAGTTTATTAATAGCTCTGGCCTATCTGGCATCACATTTCTTAAAACTGATGTTCAGACTTTATACACATAGAAGTAAAAGTCATATTCTGAACAACATCATTTTAAAAGTGAGGCTCAATCCTACAGCCCTAGTTAAGAAAATACTTGATATTGTAGTAGGAGAGGAGTTGCAGGATTTTGCTTGTAATATCTTAAATAGTCCTTCATTTGCAATGTCAATATGCTTACAAAAATGTTGATTACAATTGGTTAAACTTCCAAATAATATTGATTCTAGGCATTTCTGAATGTATCAATATCTTTAGAAAAGGATTCCTGATGCCATATAACAATCCATCCCCTACATTTTAAAATCACTACATACATTCTATAGTAAAATCAATGTTAAAATTTACTTCTGTTTAAACTCCAGTGAGATCACTTGTACTGGAAATTAATTCAGTGCAGTGATGATTGTGTGACTAAAGCTGAAGTCTAAACCTTGAAAATATGCCTTTAATGCAGTTTGTAAAGTGTATCTTCAGATTCTCAACCAGGGTGCTTTAGTTCCCTGGGGAGCTGCCAGATCCTTTGAAGCATGCCATGGTGTGTGAGTTGCTAAGTGAGGTGTGAGGAGATAAACATATAAGATAAGTAGATAAGTACAGGCTCAGGACTGTCCCTGTCTGAAGGATCCCCTACCCCTACTACCCAGATCTTCTGCAAGGAAGTAAGGATTGTAATATATACTTTTTTTTGAACTTGTGCACTCTCCATTGCACAAAAGTTATGGAGAGGTGCCTCAAGTCCCATAAAGGGTTCCTTGAGTTAAAAAAGATTGAGTACCACTGCTCAGAATTAAAGATTATACTACTACTACTACTACTACTAACACCTTACTTCCATGGGACAGCATCAAAAAGTATTTGTTTCAATTGGTAAAAACATCAAGGAATGTTAATTGGGTCTTTTATACAAGGCCCAGGTATGGATGAACAATTAGTCTAGGGTATGCCATGATGAATATGTGAATAGTTGAAGTCAACTCATGTCACTCTTTCAGCTTTCCTTCAAAAATGTGAGTGCTAAATTAAGAAAAGAGTATCACATGCTTTAAGCCGTATCATTTCCTAGTACTATGAGACATCTTGCACAGTTTTTGGTTACGCTGAACCTGCTACCTGAATAAATAGATGTTGATAGTCTTTATAACCCTTAAAACCACATCTTTCAAAGACAAAGAAATAACTTAAAAGGCATTAACCTTAAAACATTTGGACTTGAGAGGATGCTGTGTATTTTAAATCATAAGACTTGTTTTTATCCATCCTGCAGTATTTCTTTATTTGACACACACAAATGTAACAACATTTGGCCACCTTTATTCATAGTAAGTAATAGCTTACACTTAACTAGCCCCACTGGCTTCAGTGGGACCAGTTCCACTGAATCAAAGGAATGGTATCCTTTTCCATCTGATAGTAAATGTATACCAGTTTTACTAGTCTGAAAAGCAAATCATGTGAACATTAATCAATCAATTGTAGTATTTTGCATATTATTTTTTAAATTATTTATTTAGGAATGAAAATCCTGTGAAATATAAAAGCTTTTTGTTTCATACTGATAGCACTGATTTGTAATCAGGTTCCCAGTTCCTTTTTTCTCCTTTCATATTTACACTTTTGTCTGATTAATGAATGATTAATATTTTCCTAAGATATTGCTGATTGGTGCATAAAATCTGTTCATTAATACTAGGGATAGAAATGACACACAATCCAGTAGTGATCAGAAACCAGTCTAACCACGTAAGTAACAGAACAGAAGTTCAGTGCACATAGACCAATTTTAAAATGCAGGAAGCTATACTACTATACTATACATTAAATGATGGATATAGTATCAGATGGTGTGTGCTCGTCATCCAGGAAGAGCACACACAAACTGCAGATGCTTCCTTAGCCTCATTAAGGGTTTTTAAACCCAAAGGCTTGCTAAATTTTTTTCCCCCCAACTATTTATTTGGTCTAATAAAATATATCAGATTCACCCAAAGAACCTTGTCTGCCTATGTCCTTAGACAAACATGGCTACAACCTACACCCCTGTATCAGATTTAATCAGTTTAGTTTAGACCAGTTTATTGAACTTCTGTCCCAAATCCCCTCATGATTCAAGTTAGGTCACAGTCTCTTAGCATCCCAGGATATTTGCCCTCCCCTCCCCCCCCCACTACATCCTCTTGCAAGGCAGCTCTCTAGTCTCAGCTATGCTAGGCTTCTCTGACCTGTCAGGCACAGGTGGGGGGAAAGAAGTGGGGAACAAAGTGTTTGTAGCTATTTTTCTCTGTTTATACAATGTCCTGGTGGGGAGCGGGGACAGAAAGAAGGATCAGAATCCTTGCAGCTCCAGCTGTGCAGGGCAGAGCCAGACAGGCAAAGTGTGAGTGTGGTGCCTGCTGTGCTCTGTGTGCATGGGGCCTGGTGGGGCCATGGCATGGTGGGCAGTGAAGCTGCAGCTGCATATTCCCTGTGCCACTGTCACTGCTGCTGGAGCTCAGCAGGGTAAGGGCTTTGGGGAAGGGCTGTGTGTGTAAGTGTGTTTGCATGTGTGTGTGACCAAGTGGAGAGAGAAATGGCTGTGCATGTGTGTATACATGTGTGAACTTCCCCTGACTTTACTTAGCCAACTCTGCTGCTGCTGTAGTACCTGCCACTGCTCTCTCAAACTTGTCTTTGTTATATTCTTATATCTGACATGGTGTCTGCCTGCAAAAAAAAGGTGACAGGATTCCTGCCACACCTGAACTGGTATGCATGGTTGGGAACACACTCTTACACATACAAAGTCTCCCCCCACCTGACACAGAGCCCTCCTTACCATCTTCAGCTCTTTAAGTCTTTACATGTAGCTGCTCACAGCATGTGCAAAGTCCCTTGGGCACAGGGAAGTGTACAGTGCCAGCACTCTCCCTCCTGGGTCCCAGGATCACTGGGTTTTCCTGCTGCTAACAATGTACTCCTGATGTGTGGGGGGAGGAAGGGCAACACTCAGCTCCCATTGCATGTTCTGGCTGATCCTGTGCCCTGGCTAGCTTGTCTGATCCATGCATGGGGGAGGGCTAGCCAAGGTCAACATAATCCATGGGCTCTGCTCTCAGCCCTCTGGCTCCATCTGCAAACAAATAAGCAAGTCCTGCTGCACAGAGGATGAGGGCAACTTGGGAGTAAGTTCAAATGGGGTCCCCATCCCCGTACTCCAGACAAATCCCAGGGACCCACATGCCACCCCAAGCAGAGGCAAGCACAGCTCTTTCTACTGGTTGCCTGGAGCTGATGCTTGCCTGACAATAGATAACAGGGCAGGGGGAGGAGGCATGTGCCCTGCAGTCAATCAGGAGCACCAGCTGGGGAGTGGGGGTGGTAGGAGAAGTTCCGTTGGCACTTCTGGGCATGTTCCTGGCCGTTCTGGGTATGGTTCTGGTATTTCTGGGTTGTCATGATTGCCCCCCACCCCCCCAGTTGGCCGCAATTGGCAACTTGCTAGCTGATTGGCTGCTGGGGGGGGGGGCAAGTGCCCCTTCAACTCAGGAGTGAACAGTTGCCCATGGGACCAGGTGTCTCACTTAGTGGCTCTGTTATTCCAAGTGTACACATTAGATTTCTGCTGCTATGATGGTGTTCAAAGTTTGTGGGCTTATTTCTCAGTGGAGTTGTGGTTAAGGTAACTATGAGGACTGAATAGTGAAATGTTGAATTTGAAATGCAATAGAAAGGAGATTTGACTGCTAAGCATCTTTTTATAGAGGGATTTTTTAGACAAGCATCCACCTGGGATAGTACAGAAATAGTGAATCCTGTATCTGAGTTGATAGGTCAGGTGACCCTAGCAAGGTGACTGTCTAGTCTCCTCTTGAAGATTTCCAAGGTAGGTGATTGGGGGGAGTTTATTCCAGGGTCTGAATACCCTGACTTTGAAGAAGCTTTTCCTAATGTTGAACCTGAATCCATCTTCCAGGAGTTTGTGGCCATTACTTCTAGTTTTTCTCTTGGGTGTCCTGGTGAACAGTTGCTCACTGAGCCCTTGATATACTCCCTTAGTGTAGTGATAAGCTGCTACCAGGTTCTCTCTCAGCCTTCTTTTCCTCTAACTGAAGAGTCCCAGATCCCTCAGCCTTTCCTCGTATGGTTTGCCATGTAAGACTCTGATTATATGGACTCTCTCAAGCTTTTCCATGTCCTTGTTAAAGTGTGGTGTCCAGAACTGGATGAAGTACTCTAACTGCAGTCTCACCAGTGCTGAGTAGAGTGGAAGAATCACTTCCTTGGTTTTGCTAGAGATGCATCAGTTGATTCATGACAGAATATTATTTGCCCTACTGGCTACAGCATTGTACTGCCAGCTCATATTCATACTGTGGTCTATTTTTACCCCCAGGTCCCTTTCATTCATGGTGCTAGTCAATTTGATGCCTCCAAGCCTGTAGGTGTGTTGGGGGTTGCTCATCCCAAGGTGGAGCATTTTACAGTTTTCAATGTTAAACTTAATCAGATTCCAATCCACCCAACTTGATAGCCTGTCTAGGTCTCCCTGTATCTGTAGCCTATTTTCAAGCGTGACCACACTTTCCCATAACTTGGTGTCATCCGTGAACTTGGCCAGTGAGCTCTTCACTCCCACATCCAAATCATTAATAAAGATGTTGAAAAGTACTGGACCAAGGACTGACCCCTGCAGGATATCGCTACCCACTTCTCGCCAGGATGACACATATCTGGCCACTACGACTCTCCGGGTCCTTTCCTGAAGCCAGTTTCTCACCCACCTGACTGTCTCAGAGTTACGCCCACACTCCTCCCATTTTCTCAGGAGTACATCATGGGATACTAGATCAAAGGCCTTTTGGAAGTCAAGGTTTACAATGTCAACCTGCTCTCTTTCCTGTTCTACACCCTGTTGTTGAAAGGGATTGTTCATCAAATCCCAGAATACTAGAACTACAATCACTGAAATTACTAAGTGACAGGTTTAAAACAAGACAAAATGCTTTTTTTATCTAATGTGTATTTAACTTGGGGAATGCTTATCTTGCTGGGATCCTATGATTCCTGCTGACTTCCTGCCCCTGAGGCAGAGGGCTGGACTCGATGATCCTCCGAGGTTCCTTCCAGCCCAAATGTCTATGAAATCTATGAAATTCATTGTCACAGAAGGTGCTAGAGGCATATAGCATAGCCAGGTCAAAATGGGATTAGATAAATTAATGGATGATAATCTATTAATGCTATTGAACAGAATGATTGGAGATGCTTCTTATGGCATTTCTAAAGCAATAAATGCTGGAAGCCACAGAGGATATTGTATGAGGGATAGATCACTACAGTATACTGTTGGAGACAGTATGCTGGGCTAGATGGGTTATTGATCTGACTTAGTATGGTGCTTCTTATGTTCTTAATATTAAAACTTAATACATAAAAATGTATGATCATTATAGAAAAGAGCAGTTTGGAGGAAAAAAATCCCAGAGATAAATATTTTGGCATTATCACAATCAACTTAATTTTAAACATTACGTACAACAGTAAATATTTTTTTTCATAATTGGGTTAAATATGTCATGACAAGAGGAAGAGAAAGAACTGTTTTAACAGTAACTTTATACAAAATTTAAACAAATGTAGAGAAGTTATATTGTATTTCAATTACATAGCTGAGGATTTTGAGGTATACTTATTGTGCATGTCAAGTAGCAATATGGAGAGATATCATAGCTGTCACTATTTCCAGAGAACTAAAATCCATGATATAGGAGTGTTTTTGCAGGGTTCTGTATTGATTTTTTTAGGCTCTGACAGAGTACGTAAACATATACCTTCCCAGAATTCCACCAGTGCAATACTTTTAATTTATAGTGCAATTCTTCAGGATCTACATAGCAGGAATAAGTGCATGTATATAAACAGGCACCACACAGTTTTGTAAGACACCATTTCTTAACATAACAGATGAGATTTAAAATCATTTAATAAGAAAACTTAATATCATAGATGCATGATTCTCACTCTCAGGGTACCATTCCTGTGATGTGATCATAGATGGGAGTTTTGCACAGACCTCTGCCAGTTCCAGGAACTGTGATGACACCATGAGTTAAGTGAGTCAGGGTGGGGAGAGAAGCAGGCAGGATCAGGGCGGGGAGTGGGGCTAGCGGGTTTTGGGAGGGCCATGGGGTTAAAAATAGCCCAAATGTGTATAGATGTTCAGTAGCTCAGGCTCAGCCTAAAGCTAAATTTGTACACCTCCCAAAGGAATCTAAGTTAGATAGGGCCAGTCATTTTTTGCCCAATCTAACGTCCCCAAACGTACATACGGATGAGAATTTAGATCGACACTAACCCTAGGCACTTCAACAAGGACATGAAAAAACTTGAGAGGTTCCAGAGAAGAGTATGATAAGGGACTTGCAAGAGAAACTATACGAGGAGAGGCTGAGGGACTTGGGCCTCTTCAGCCTACAGACAAGAAGGCTGAGAGGGGACTTGGGTGTGGTTTCGGCTACATCAGGAGAGTACATCAAGAACTCAGGGAACAGCTGTTCACCAGGGCACTCCTGGGGAAGACCAGGAGCAATGGATACAAACTCCTGGAAGGCTGCTTCAGGCTCAGTTCCAGGGAAAACTCCTTCACAGTCACAGTGTCCGAACTGTGGAATAAACTCTCTTCAGTGGTGGTGCAGTCACCTACCTTGGAAACCTTCAAAAGGAGACTGGACAGTCACCTCACTGGGGTCACTTGATCCCAGTTGTGTTTTTCTGCCTAGTGTAGAGGGACTGAACCCGATGATCTACAAGGTCCCTTCTAGCCCCTAACAATATATGAATCTATGATCTAAGTGTAATATCTGCATGCACACTTAGTCACTTTCTTTTGGGGGGCCATCTATGTTGAGGCAGGAGGCTCATGATTTGTGTCTTCTGAGCTTGATGAGTCCTCCGAGGTTAAAACAGGGGATTCCATGTATAAAAGTTTATCCACAACTTCCCTTTCTCAACCAATCCTTGCTATATATGTCTCCATCACCAAATAGTCCTTTGTGAATACTACCTTTAGTCTTTTCTGTCACTTGTATGTTTTTGTATTGTTAATAGTGATTTTCTATGCTCTCTACTTCTTCCATCCATTCAAGCATGGATCTTCTCCCAGTTCCAGCAAACCCATTGTTCCTAGATACCATACCTTGAATAAGCTGAGTTGAATTTTAATGTCCTACTCGTGTCTTTGCCTGGTATGTATGTCTCCCAAGCCTGTTGGTTCCTTCTGGAGAAATAATTAGAAAACCTTTGAATGGTATAGCATTTTTCATAATGGCAACCTCATAATATCACCTATGATTCATAAACAGGGATCCTAGTTTTCTATGATAAAAGTAAATCCCCAATTTTTGGATTTAAAAAATTTATGCAAAATTCACATTTTTCCATGATTAAAATTAAACACCACTATATACACATCTATGGATTAGTGGTGTTTCATTTTAATCATGGAAAAATGTGGATTTTGGGTTACTTTTTTAATTCTGAAAATTTGGGATTTTTCTTTATCAGAGAAAACTAGAATCTATGTTCATAAATTATATGGATAGATTACCCAAATCATCACAAAACTTAGAATGGAACAATTTAGTTTCCTCATAATTTCTAATAATTAAGAGATTGGGTTAAGAACTAAAGAATTAGGTTTAATATGTACAGCATCATTTGTTATTATTATTAATTATTAGTCTGGTGCATAGTAAATCTCTGTTTGAATCTTGTTCAATTTTTCTCCTCAGCAGGTTCCTGACACAATAAAATGCATAGTTAATTTTGTCATAGTATTTCTTTTTACCAGTTTAGAATGACTTACCTTTTAATTTCATAACATTTGTGCTGTTATTATCAGAACAGAAGTTTCCCATACATCTTTTCTAAACCATTCATTATTACATATACTTAAATAGACCACCTCAATCTCTGATCTCTAAACTTTTACCTTACCATTCATATCCATCTTACCTACAGTTCCATCACATATCCACTTCCTTTGAAGCCTCACTGGATATATGTGAATCAGAACTAAAGGCAAAGTCTTCTTGGACATCACTGGTAGCACCAATGATATTTAAAGTTTTCATCCTACAAGTGTCGTCTCTCGACCAAGTCTTTGGATATAGAAGGTATAGAACAAGCTACAGGCCTGCCACAATCATACACATGCACTCTCCAAACAATATCTGTTTCACAGAGATTTGTAAGATGGCTTTGTGTAATGAGAAAGTAGTGGAAAAATATTTTTGTAGGTGTTTGGCTAAAGTACACTTAAATAATGGAATTAATTATGCCTTCACTATGTGATATTCACAAGGTTAGTGTGCCTATAATATTAGATATTCATGTTTCTGTTATTTTAAATATTAATAAGTAAATAGACATGGAACTCAAAATAAGAATCTGTGTGATGATAAAAATGGGATATGATTTTAAGTACACCAATAATATCTAATTAGATGTATCTCTAGTTATATCTGAAAGATCAAGAAAGACTTGCAAATT
Organism: Gavialis gangeticus; assembly: GCF_001723915.1. Classification (NCBI taxonomy): domain Eukaryota; kingdom Metazoa; phylum Chordata; order Crocodylia; family Gavialidae; genus Gavialis; species Gavialis gangeticus. The sequence goes on from NW_017729032.1 coordinate 165,499,938, forward strand.
ATTGAAATGACTTTAGCATTTTATACATGCATTTGCTAGAAAAGTTATGGGTTTTGAATGTTTAAAATAATTATTGTTCCTTTTCCTTCTTCCACATTCCCCATGTATTTACTATGTTTTACTCTAATACAAGGCACACAGAGGCCATACCTCTCAACTTTTCAGATGGCGTTTTCAAAGTTACTGTAGAGAACAAGATGCATATCTGCTATATAATTCAATAAAGTAACCAATAATATTTTAAATCCAACATGGCAAGCATAAATTGAAAACACCTAAATACAAGGCAGTTATTTCTAGAGTATTAGCATAGATCCATTTCCTTTATTTCCAATATCCATATTTGCTTTATAATCATCTCACCACACTTCTGAGACTTTCCATATCTAAGTGTTTAGAATTCCTGACTAAGTATTTTTCATTAGAACTAGAATTACTCTTCCATTGCTTGAATTCAATTTTCTGTCCCATAGTTAAAGAATGCTTAATAAAGAAGCTCAGTCTACCACTATAAACCTCTGCTGCATATTTATGCCCTCAGAAAATTAAAAGCCTAATTAAAATCTTATTTTTGTTATCTGGACCTTGTGCACTTCATGCAGCTACTAATATATTTTTATTGGGTGTCATTAGCACATGCATCATCAAGGTTGCTGTATGAATAAGACTTGCTAAAGTATTAACCACTATGAATCCCCCCGATGTAAGCTTGATATTTGTATTTATTATTATTTATAGGACTTTTTAAAGGTATTCCACATTTTTCTATGTCTGGTATTTAACATTTGGTTTTAAGGTTAAAGGATATTACTATTCTGATAAAATTTAAGTAAAGTCTACTTCAAAATATTTTCCTACTTTTCATAAGCCAGATTTCCAGATGCACACTATTCTTTTCCATAAACCATGTGTTCCTGGTGGTCCCTAAAGACCACAAAACACTTTTGCTATAGAGCTAAAACAATAACATTTTATTTGTATTCAAGCTTACAGCACAGAGAACATTCAGGGGGAATTAGAACTGTTGAAACAAATTACATTTTAAAAGTAAGGCGTTTTTATTTTATTATACTTTTATTTTATTCATTTCTTACACAATACTATTTCTTTTTAAATCTTTCAGGGTTCATAGACATCAAAAGAAAACTGAAAAGTCTACCTTTGCCTAATTACAGCAAACAGTGTTACCATGAAAACAGTGGGGTACAAATTTCAGACTTCTTTCCTCTTCTGTTTTGAGAACTGGGAACATGAACAAGAATTATCATTTTTTTCCTGGAAGGGTTGAATTTGTAACAAAATATGATAACAGTGATTTTTTTTTTAAGATTTGGGATTTTATTAAGAACAAGGTTGGAAAGGTTTTGATTCTGTTTTCCTTTTATTTCTCTCAAATAATATGGATATTTCATTCCATCATGAGCCAATAGAATTTATCCAAAAAACTCAGTTTAACATTTGGTTTAGTTTTGTGATTTTCCAAGTCAAAATTAAAATATTATGAAGATATTGCCAAATCTTAACAGCAATTACAGGTAAGTATAATGCAAATCTGTACACTTGTACTAATTTTGTTAAGTTTATATTCATATCAGCAATTTATATTAAGTCTGTATCCATAGGTAGATTTTCCTGCCATTTTGTAAACCTACTGAATCTTTTTAAAACATGAATTGGCCAAGTTAACTTCTCCCTGCCCTCTCCCCCCGCCCCTCCTGTAAACATACTATGAACATAAGGATGGAACTGAATCTTCTTTGATGATTTTACCCTGTGAACTATCAGGGAACTTCATTTAAGGCAGAACAAGGATAAAAACAAAATAAACCACCCCCCAAAACTCTGTTTATTCCATCATGTTCTATTACTGCAAGTTCCTTGACAAAAAAAGGTGCCTTTTCCTAGATTTAGGTATTCTCATCTGTTTCAGAAGTAGCTTGGGGAGTGTGTAGCAGGTTCAGGGGTTTGCTTGGCTCAAAGCTTTTAAACTTTGCATAGTTCTTTATTTCCTGGGCACACTTCCCTCTCAGGAATCATAACCAAAATACATCAGCACTGGATAGAATAACTTAACATAGACCATATACAGTGCACTCAGAGTCCTGAGCCTCCTCTAGCCCTGAGAAGGTGCCTCCAGCTCACTGCTGCTTTCTCCGCACTCTGCCTGGATCTAACTTCAATCCTGTGGTGGTGCAGCTCCTTCCAACCTTGCAGCCTTGGGTCTCTCTCCAGACCCCAAGAAGGAACCTGTTTCAGTTCTGCTGCTGCTGGTCTGGCTCCTCTCTCCTCCCTCCCTCTCCCTAGCAATCTTACTCTTCCCCATGGCTCTTTTCCCTAAAAGACAGAGGCATATGAAGGTCTTGGAGTGTCAGGTTGTCCTGGGGGCCAGGGCAGTGGTGGCCATGGAGGTGGACTACTGGGTGCTGAACACCATGCTGAGCCTGGCAGTTGCCTTTATGTCACCCACTGCCCTGCTCCCAGCCCTATCCCTGCCTGCCCCAGTGCAGCCACCCACCACCCAGCAGCAGGCCCCCTTTGGACCTGGCCTCAGGTGCAGTGGCACCTCCACCAGCCAGGGGCCCCTGCAATCCCCACAACCGAGGCTTGGTCCCACTGCTTACCCTGGTTCCATGCAGCCTTGGAGCAGGTGCTGCCCAAATCAGCATCGTAAACAGGCCCTGATGCTGCAGGAGGGGGTTCTGGCCACTTTGCCAGAGAAGCTCCTGCCATTGCCCCAGGTGAGCCTGCTGCCCACCAGGCTCAGCGTGGTATGCACACCCGTGGGGGGGCAGCCAAATGCCAGGGTGCTGGGCACCTGTCCCCAGGCTCCACCACCTAGATGCCCCCACCCCGTGGTCCCCCACCCTGGAAAAGCACACAGAATTAGAGAGGGTTTGCATGGGGAGGAGGATGCTTTATTGTTGGTGGGTGGGGTGGGCAGTGCAGGTGCTCTGTGTGGAGGGGGGAAAGGTTTCAGGGAGGAGCTCTGTGGTTCAAGGGGGAAGGGTGACAGCATCTGTTGTGGGGGAGAAAGGGGCAATGGGCTCTGTTGTAGGAGAGGGAGCAGGGAGGTGAGTCTGTGTTTGTGGAGGGGAATAAAGTGCTTTTTCTGAGAACTGTTCACATTGAGCATGGCCCTGGGCATGTGCAATAGGGTGTGGCTAAGTGAGTGGCTGCCCAGCTGGGGTGCAGTGAGAAGTGCAGGACAAGGTGGTCAGCCAGTGCCTCTTGCACCTGGTAACCTGCCCCCCCACTAGTAGGTGCACGGCTCACTTGGGACCTTGGTTGGGGGAGCACATCACTGCAGCTGCCACTGCAGCTGGTGCTCCCGGTGCCAAGCATCCTCCACCTGCTGCACCTCCTCTGCCCAGACATTATGAAGCAGCTCCCCCCTGGTTTCACAGATGTTATGCAGTATGCATGTTGAGACAATGACTTGTGGGGGGTGTTGGCCTCTATGACTTTGAGGTGGGTGGTGAGGGTACACCTGTTTCCCTTCAGATGGCTGAAGGTGCACTCCATCAGCACATGGTTTCTACGGCTGTGCAAGTCGGCAACCCTCCTATCCAGCTTTGGATCCAGCCACTTCAGGTGGCAGCAATCCAATCCAGAGCTCTGGACTGGGTTTCTGCCTTGATCCAGCCAAAGCAGCTCTGAAGCTTCAGAGCCCCCTTGGAGATCCAGCCATAGGGTATAATGGGGAATCAATGAAAGATCTATAACTTTGTTGTTTTTTGTATGATTTGGATGAAACTTGCAGAGTGGTAGCTTCTGCTAAGAGCATGAAGCCTGCCAAGCTTCAAGAATATTGGTGCAGGGGTTTGGGGGGAACTGTACCCGAAATTCTTGAAAGCCAAACTCATGTCATGGCTGTGTGTTACACCACAGGGGGGGCAAAACTGCAGGGATGGTGGACCCTGGTCAGCCCACAAAGCCTGACAAGCTTCAAGAAGTTCAGTACAGGGTTTTGGGGGGAACTGCACCCCAAATCCTTGAAAACAAAACTCCTGTCACATATATGTGTTACAACATAGGGGGGTCAAAACTGCATGGGTGGTAGGTCTTACTGAGATGACAAAGCCTGCCAAGTTTCAAGAAGATTGGTGCAGAGGTTGGTGGGGGAACTGCACCCTAAGCTGCTGACAGGCAAAACTCATGATACAAATGACCCTGTATGTGTTAAGGTGCAGAGGGCTGAAAACTTCAGGGGTGGTAATTCTTATGAAGGCCACAAAGCCTGCCAGCTGTGTGTGTCTCACTGGGGGAATCTGTCATTTGGGGTCCAGGACTTCAAGCTGCTGACAGGAAAAACTCATCATACGGGTGGGTGACACTGTGTGTGTGTTAAGGTGTGTCCTTCCCAGTGCTGAGGCCTCTGCACAACACAGCATTGTGCCCCATTGAGGCCTCCTCCTCCCCTACAGCTTCACGCCCGGTTCTCTGCTTTATGTGACACCAGCTGGCTCAACAGCAGTAGCATCAGCAGCTGTATCAAAGGTACCCAAATGGAACTGTCATGGAGGCTGTCATTTTATAAAGGAATTGACAGCAAGAAGTAAAGATATTGTGTTGTGTTGGACACATGATGTTATTCATGGTGTGATGCCTTATCTTGTGTTTTTATGTCTATATGTGTATTAAGAAAAAAAGGAGCAGTTAAAAAAAAAAGTATCATTGGAAGTTTTAGGGTTGAAAACCCCTTTGTCAGGTTGAAGAAGTACCTGCAGTTGGTCCTGGATAGAAGGAATAGTAAAGAAGCCAGAGGCTGGCCTGGCCCGCAATGCAGGCAAGAAAGCCAATCAGTGAAAATGGAAATGAAGGCGTCACAGGGGGAGAATAGGCTGGGGTGAGGGGGAGAGGGGAAAAGGGGATGTAGCAGCTCAGGTAAGAGTGCAGAGGTGCCTGGGGTGTCAGATGTCCAGTAGGTTGCAGTGTGTCAGAATTCCACTGTGTACATTAAGTCCATGAGTTTCTGTACCTATTACCTAGGAGGCTGATGAAGT
>NW_017729032.1:165504951-165505283 GCF_001723915.1 Gavialis gangeticus
CTTCCCCATAGCCCCAATCCCATACCTCCAAGTTCATCCCGGCAGGGGAATGAGCTCAGCAGGAATATGTTCTTCCCCTGCTGGCTGGTGATGCAGTTAGTACCCGGTCCAGCTGAAAGCGGGGCATTACTTGGCTTTTCAAAACCTTGAAAAAGGAAATTGTTGCAGATGGAGTGAGGAGGGTGGCACTCAGTATGTCTGCAGGTGGAGCTTGGGGAACCCCAGCAGTGGGAAGTTCACCTTTAGGAACACCAGCTGCTCCACCAACATAGGATCCAAACAGGTGCAGTGGGGTGTCACAACATCCCCAGCAATGCTGAACACCCTCTCAC
>NW_017729032.1:165510283-165513490 GCF_001723915.1 Gavialis gangeticus
GGTGGAGCTTGGGGAACCCCAGCAGTGGGAAGTTCACCTTTAGGAACACCAGCTGCTCCACCAACATAGGATCCAAACAGGTGCAGTGGGGTGTCACAACATCCCCAGCAATGCTGAACACCCTCTCACTTGGAACACTAGTCGGTGGACAGAACAGGTGTTGCCGGGCAACCATGGCCAGATCATGCCACATCTGGCTGTGGCTTGCCCAGTAGGCCAAGGGGTCACAGTCCTGTGGCTCACGTCCTCAACGAGATAGGTAGCTACTGAAGCCTCAGCGCTACCTGCCTGAGGCTGGGGTCTGGTGCGTTTGGACCCCAGCATTGAAACCATGCCCATCAGCAGTGGTTGGCATTGAGGAGACTGGCTGGTGCTGGTGCCAGTGCTGGTGCCGGTGCTTGTGCTGAGAGCGCTGGCACAGGAAAGTGGATCTCCCTCTTCCACATCCCCTTGCCTCTGTACTTCAGCCTCCCTGACTTTGTTCACCAGCACCTGTGTCCAGTGATCAAGGGTTTTGGGGCTTCCAGTGCACATGCTGCCCTTCACCCTTGCATTGCACATGCCCACCATCATGTGAACCATACTGGAATGCAAGGGATCCAGCCATCTCCTGATGCCCCCCTTCACCGTCTCACCAGTGCCTGAACATCTGCTGACAGTGGCCTACCCCAGCCAGGAACACTGATCCCCTGGAACTTCTCCATTTGCTTCTCTAGTTTTCTCACTAGGCGGATCACCTGGCTAAGGAGGGCATCGCCAGTGCTAAGGGTCTCAGTAGCCTCGAGGAAGGGCTTGAGGACCACCAACATCTGGGAGATAGTACCCCACTCAGCTCTGTTCAGAGGGGCACTTATCCCTATCTCCCCAAGCAAGGACATCTCATGGATGGCCTTCTGTTGCTCCACCAGCCTCTCGAGCATCAGGTATGTGGAGTTCCACCAAGTCTCCACATCCTGTATGATTCTTTGCTGTGGGATGCTCAGCTCTGCCTGTTTCTCCCGCAGCAGCTTGTTCCCCTTGATGCTGTAGTGGAAGTAGCCCATCACCTTTCTGCATTTTGAGATCAGCTGGCTTGTAGCAGTACTGGTGGTGGCACCGTCCCTTGTCCCCCTCCAAGGCATCCCTCACTATTAGGTGCAGCCTGTGTGCCACACAGCAGATGCCAACAAAGTTGGCATCATGGACAGCTTTCACCATATTGGCCCCATTGTTGGTGACCATGAACCCCCAGGGGTTGAGCTCAGCCTGCCCAACGAGTCACCCCTGCCCCATGCAGTTCATGGCCCCCATGATCTCCCTTGCCATGTGCGACTTATCCAGCAGCTCGGCTTGCAGTAGAGCCTACCGTTGGCCTGGCTGATCACACCAGTGCCCTGTGAGGGAGAGGTAGGTGTGATCACCACCCTGGCTGCTCCAGCTGTCGGAGGTGAAGTGCAAAGCTACCTGCAGCCCTGCCTTGCACACCTCCTCCCTTAAGTACTCCCTGCATGCCTCATACAGGGAGAGCACCACCAGCCTGCTAAAGGTGGTGCATGCAGGCACTTTGTAAAATGGGGCCAGAACTGCTATGAACCACCTGAACCCTGGTCGCTCAACTAGGGAGAAGGGCTAGTTATCCGGAGCAAGCATCTCCCCAATGCTCTGGGTGAGCTTGCATGCCTTGGGAACATGCCTCCCTTTCTGTCCACCTTTCCCCCACTGGTCCAGGGTGGCCTGCTTCTGCTTTGGGGCTAAGGAGGCTTTGGAGCAAGCGGGGAACTTCCCTTTTGGTACACTTGCACTGGTACCAGGCTGAGCAGCAGGAAGAAGGGCAAAGGGATGGTGTCTCCTCAGATGCAGCAGCATGGCCATGGTGGAGAAGTGTCTCACATCATTGCCACAGCTCATGTGCCTTCAGCAGTGTTGGCAGATGTCAAACCTGAGATCATGTGTCCCCTCAAAATGATTCCACACTACACTACTCCCCCACTTCTGGGTTGAGGGCAAGGATTCTGCCTTTTCCCCCTTCTCAGCAGGCTGAGGATGAACAGCAGGAGGAGCTGCCTCGGCTGAGCCACTTGCCTCCACAACCTCAGCCTCCTCTGAGGTGCTCTTTTCTGAAGGAGACCTGGGTCTAGGGAAAACTTGAAGGGTGTGGAGCACAAACTCTGATTCCCTCTCAGTCCCCAGGACTGCTTGAGTCAGCACACTCAGCATCCCTGGTTCCAGCTCCAGCTCCTCCTCTGGCAGTGGGAGGCTCACTCTAAGAGCTGAAGTTGGGCTGGAGAAGACAGTGATTCCACTGCTGGTGCCCACTTGTGGACTGAGCCGAGGTGGTGCAGGTGCAGGGAAGTTAGGTGCAGACACTGCTCCCACCACCTGGCTTCCACTGGCAGCACTGATGTCATGGCTGCTTGGGAAGAGAATGCCTCTGTGTTTGGGATGGGGTGAGGGGGTTTGCAGTTCTATCTTCCCCCATACCCCCTCTCCTTCCCCTGCTAGAAGACCTGGTACCTGCCTTTCCAGCACACTTCATATTGGTCTTTCCTGTGCTGTAAAAGTTCTGTCTCTGTGTGTGAATCCTTTTTTATAGCTGTCTGTCTTATTCTTCTGTGAATATCTGTGTCTATCTTGTGCTGTGAATGACATTATTTGTGTGTCTTCCTGTGTCTCAATACCTGTGTCTTGGTCTTCTGTAAATATCTGTCTTCTTCCACTGTGATTTTTTTTCTATATTTTGGGTCTCTGTGTATTTGTGTGCATGTGTGCATGTGTGTGTGTATGCATGCATGCGTGTGTGCGTGCGTACATACATGCAAGCAATCTGTGCCTCCCTGCACAGTGATAGATAACACTGGCTGGAAAAACACAACTTTCTTTTTGCAAAGTTTCCAAAACCAGTTTCCAAAAAAATAATTCAAAGAAAATTGAATTGTAATACTAGTAATAATTGAATAGAATAGCTAAGCTAAACTAAGCTAAACTAAGCTAAGCTAAGTTAAATCCTAACCACTCCTTTATAACATGAAAAAGCAGCGAGCTGGTCTCAGTCGCAGCGTTCCTCTCTCACACAGTCGCTGACAGGGAATGAGCTGCAAAAGGCAGAGAAGGGCTGGAAACAGGGGATTTTATAGTTTTTGTAATCCCACCACACACACGCTGCCTTTGGAAAGGTAGCCAGGGAGAAATCTTTCTCACTGGCTACCTACAGATGTCAGTCTTCCCCCC
>NW_017729032.1:165513722-165528668 GCF_001723915.1 Gavialis gangeticus
GCTACCTACAGATGTCAGTCTTCCCCCCTGCCCCACTCCCTCTCCCTCCCTCTCCCCCCTCTCCCATTCTGCATCCCTCCCCCACTCCCCCTTTGTCTTCTAATTGCCTCAGAATGGCTGAAGTGGGTCCAAAGCATCTGAAGTGGATCCAAAGCACTTTGGATGACCTTGACCTGCTCTGGACACCATTGCTGGGATCCCACTTTGATCCGGAAGTGCCACTTCAGACGCTGAAGCACTGAAGTGGGTTCAGATCTGAAGTTGGATCCGAAGACTTGCACAACCCTAATGGTTTCAGCCCAGGCACCACTTGAAGTGAATCCTGGCAGGTGTTCAGCTGGCTGGCAGGTATAGGGCTGAATAAGTCAGGGCAGGAGTGGGTAGGCAGGGTCCCAGTGAGGAGGGCCAGGACCATCATGGTGCCCAGGTGGAAGTCCTGCACCCCTAGCATGAAGTGCCTGCCCTTCACCAGGGCTGGCAGGGTAGAGTTGTGGAAGGCATGGATGTCATGGTCACTGCCCACTCAGCCAGTGCTCACATTGTTGAAGGTGCCATGCTGGTTTATAATGGCAGGTAACATGACAAAGTGGAATCCCCTCTGGCTGTAGTAGTAGCGGTCACCCCAGGGCAGGCAGATGATGAAGATGTGGGTCCTATATAAGGCTCTGATTCACTGGGAGGGAGCCCAGGGTATGGAACCCTGCCACCACCTTCATGGGGTCATGCACCCAGAGCATAGTGTGCCCCAGCATGGCCTGGAAAGTGCCACACACCTCCAGAATTGCCTCCCCTGTGGTTGCCTTGCCCACCCCAAAGAAGTGGCCCATGTACCAGAGGCTGGAGGTTGTGGCCAGTTTCAGCAGGGTGATGGCCAGCCATGTGTTTGTGGGCAGGGACAGCCACATGGTGGTGTTCTCCTGCTCCAGGTGCAGGTAGAACTGCTCAAGGATGTCCTGGAATGTGGCCCAGGTCATCTGAAATGACTCCAGCTATTGGTCATCACATTCCAGATGGTCTGGATGACCTATAACTACCAAACCTTGCTGAACCTGGGGGCTCACAGGAAGCAAAACTCTAGGCCCAGGAATTTATGGCATGGACTGCCCCACTGCATTCCTGTTGGGGTCCAGGTGGCAGCATGGGGTCCGGGCAGTAGCAGTGTAGGGGCAGGAGGCGGGGATGGTATGGTGAGCAAGGCCAGGCAGTCACTTTGTGTGGGGAGGCCACCAGGGCTGAAACTGACCTGGGCCAGCTGGCCATCTCCATGGTGGATCACCATAGTGAGCAGCATGGTGAGCAGGAGCCCAGGGCACTGGATGTCACTCCTGGACCTGGAAGTGGAGCAGCCATGTTGCGATGGGAAGAGGCTCCAACAATAGAGCTGCTGTGTACTACCACTGCACTCTCCATCTGATCCAGGCCAGGAGGGCAGGTGGCCAGGGAGCAGAATGCAGAGCTGCCTTATAAAGATGGCTACTAGCTGTAGGCAGCTGCAGCCAGGACCTCCAGCTCCTGCTGGCTGCTGCAAGGGGCCGGTGCAAGACCGGAGGTGGTGGAAGTATACTGCTGCTAGGAGCAGCAAATCTGCTTCCACATCCCCACACATGTAGAGACCTGCCTCTATAGTAAACCCACCCTGGAGCATTTGCATGTGTAGATGCACTCAGTGTTTACTAGAAACAAGCACATTCAAAGTCATGATAGGGGAAAGTATAGCAAAGAAGATACATTATACTTTGGAACTGAAGACAATTCCTAACTATAAGATATTGAGGGTCCATTCTGCCTTTTGTGCATCAAGCTTTCAGGCATCTTGTGCTGATTATTGTCCAACAGACTACTGGACTTTTTGGATCATGCTTCTTATTCCAGCAGGATAATGTGTATGTTCTTTTGTGGAATAGTACAACAACACTATCTTTTCAGGTCTACTTTATGAAATAGGAAACCAGCTCTCCCCAAGCTATGAATTATTTGAGTAAGAGAGTTTAGAGCTTTTGAATACGTATTCATTAATCCAATCTTGTGTAATCTTCTGTCTCTTGTTCTTCCTCTCTCCAGGAATTATTTTGTAAAGTTGCTGTGAATAGACTCCTAGGAAGATTTCCACTGACTTCTGTGGGTTTTGGATCAATTCTTAGATTTATCATAATTCTACTGAATCTTTTGTTTGATTAATAATATCCTGTGGACAGTTTACAAAAGTAACCAGTTTGTATGTTTTTTAGGATGTGTGAAATTGCCTAAATCACCAGAGAAGTCCAACAGACACTGACTGTGCCTTTTGAGAATATCTGGAAATCTCCTTTAATCTCTCTGTTGTGGATTAGTGCTAAGTATATTCCTGTGCAGTGACTAGGAAAATAAATCTGTTTTAGCTTCTACACTCATAAAGTCCATGTTTAACATGACACTTGCTATATCTTCATTTCATTCAGCATTATCTCTTCCATACACTAAAAAAAAAACAAGGTAGGAACACAACAGATATAATTAAATGGACTTTTCTTGATTTTTTTTCCATGAATTTTATTTCATTGTCTTTTAATAATGTCTGCTACATGCTTAATTTCACTGCCCTTTTTCTGGAAGCTTTTTTACTGATCCACCAGTCTTCTGGAGTCTACTTCTTTCTTCAGTTTTGTTAGCAGTTCTCACAAGCATCCCCTGGACAATTCTGTGGATGTTATTACTCTTCAGTAGCAACTCTCTACTGGAACTTCAACTTTCCTTCCACTACAGTATGTGTGGTTATCTTATGGCCCTCTATTATGATGTGACTAATCCCCTTGCTCAGTGGGAGGCAACCTTTTTACCACAAATTAAGTCTACACCCTCCCCAAATGCCATTCTCTGCTTTCTGCTCCTTGCCTGATTTACCATGTACCACACACACACAGGTTGTCCATCCCACTTGTGACACATGTGCTGCAGGTTGGCTACCCTGTCCTTCATCACCTCAATTTGCATTTATTTCCTAGCTCATTGTCTAAAAGAGATCAACCTTTCTTACCTGCATCTTGCTTTTAAATTTCAAATATAAATTATTTTCACTGGCACATGATTGGGAGTAAAGAAGAACCTAGCTTAATCTTTAGTGCCTAAATTGAATTTGTGGAGCTATGGTAGGTGGGAAGCAGGGTATATATTTACTTGTGAAGTAGCTATTGAGATCACTGATCTGCACTGAACAACTGCTTCTCCATCAAACTCAATTTAAAACCATTTTTTCCTGAAAGTGTATATACTGTATCCCTCAATCCAAGAAGTATTAACTCACCAACTTGTTTTTTATTTCTCAGAACTTACCAGTTTCCCCTCAAAATACATATTTTGTTCTTTCTTTGCCTTTTTTTTATTTTGAAGGTGCTAATATTTGAATCTGAAGGGTGTTTTAAAAGTTGTTGGATGATGTCTAAAGACAGAGGATTCTTCCCCTTGATCTTCTTATACTCTAACATACCAGAAGCATTTTTGTTAAAATTGTTGTGGAAAATGATGGTTCAGAAAATAAATGAAGCCTAGAAAACATAAAAGCTAAAAGTGGAAGTTTCTGGGAGGGACAGAAAATAAGGAGTAAGAACATAACTCACAAAGAGGCTTAAATATAGCAGAAACTGTTGCTCCAATAATAGTCAATGGACCTTATCATTTTTAGGCAGACAAAGTTCTTTTGATAGATGTGATATCTTGTATTAGACCAACTAAATACTTGGAAAAATTGTTCTTTGCAAGCTTTTGGGCACAGACACCCTTCTTCAGGCATGATAGTGGTTTGTGCTCTCTTGGATGGAATAGAAGCCAATAAGCAAAATGCAGGTCTGTGAAAATGCAAATGTGTGGCAATAATGATCAAAGGTGATGGGAAGTAATAGGTCTAAGCTACACAGCTATAACCAACACCCACTTATCCTTTTTAGGTGTTTTTTAAAGTGAGCTAATATTTGAAAGTGTTCTTAAGCCAGTCAAACTGTTCCCTTAACTTAGGTTTTGCTTTAACAAACATCCCTTCATTCACTCTAGACATGTTAGACTCTCAGGGTCCTAATTGTCATTTAGCTTTGTGAAGCCATTCATGCTTCTTGCACAATACTGTGAACTAGGGCAATGTGTTCAAAAGAGATCCCATTGCTAAATCTCTTTGGCTACAAATGTTGTATGGACAACTCTTTGTGCATTGCTTCTTAATGGTGCTATTAAGGATGTTTCCCTGCTGTAAAATGCTTAAACAACAATAAAATAAAAATCAAGGCCTCCAGAAAAAAGACCATAAATGTAACAGAATGATGATTCTCTGATTCATTATCTGCAAGGTGAGCATGCCCTCATGTCTCCTGAGAGATGACTATTCCAGAATAATAGACTAGAGCCTTAATTTACAGTTATTAGGTCACTGAGTCTTTAAGTTCTACTGGAAATTTTGCTGCTGGTTAGATAAATAGGAGAATTAAACCTTACCATGCCTTTTTCCCCTCAATAAAGCTGCTGTTTGAACTTAATTCTTAGTCCTCCTTATCCTCTTACCTGCAAGATAAGAACCTACTACTTTTATCAGCTATCTGAATTATTCTGCTATCTTAGATTGTGTTTTGCCTTCCCCTGAAGATCCTATGTTCTGTTCTTGCTGACAGCTTGTGGTGGGGATCATGACATGGCAATTTGTTGTTCTGTAGCATTCCTGTACAATATTCCCTAATTTGTGATAAAGGTCTGTGCTCTAAACAGTACACTGTAGTGAGGTTTATTCCATTTTGTATTTAACTTGCAGTCATTCTTTCTCTATTTCTCTTTTTGAGAAAAAAAGAAAAAAGGAATACTTAAAAAGTACCTAGAAAAACTATTCTGTAAAAGATGAATCTCATAGATGACATTCAGACTACTTTGTTGTTGTTGTTATCATTATCATTACTACCTTCCTTTATCTTATTTATATTACATTATTTAGAATTTAGTAAGACTTTGAATTCAGTAAGTCCAGTGCGCCAACAATCAGAATTTGTTTGCTTGGAATTGTTTCTTTGGGTGCACAGTGTAAAACATTATTTATAACATTTACACTACATACTTAGAGCGCAGGTAAATTGACCAGTGAAAAAGTTAACATAAAAAATGTACTTGAAATTGAATAAATAATATATTGTTTTACTTATTAACAAAAATTACAACAAAAAAACAATAAGTGCTATCCTGTTGAAGGTTACAGTACTGGAACTTATGTGAACACTTAGATTTGGACCTTCTGTGAAAACCCTAATGTTCATATTTACATCATCATGCATGTGACATCAACATAGACTGAACTCATACTATATAAGTATAATATTAGTATCTGAGAGTATTTGGAAATGTTAGGAAACTGACCTTTTAAAGCAACTTATTTTTGACCAAACAGCATCAGATCATTTGATATCAGCCTTAATTATCAATTCTAGAAAGGCTAGATGATCAGAATGCTGCAGGGATATTTATTGCTCTTTTTGAGGAAAAGAAGGGTCAGAGAAAAAGAAATGTCAGACCACAAAAAGTAAATTGGTACAGTACTAGAACAGAGCAAAATGTTTGCACGTTAAATATAAATTCTTTCTTCTTTTGAAAGATTATGTACAACATTTTCCCACGCCACCTTGTTTTCAGATTTGTGCATTGTTGAAAAAGTGATTGGAGAAATCACTCCTTGGCTTTTATCCTATAAGACTGTATTAGTACTGGGACTGTTCAATGGATGAAACCAAGGATTGTGTAAGGCTTCTCAACCCTAGAAACTTGATATCTCTGTCTGTTTAAATGCTACCTGGATAGAATTTGATCATTTTAAATATTTTAAGAGACAAGCCATGCTGCTAATAAGCACAGGCTATCATGCCAGAGTGTATACAATTATAAAACCTTTTTACTTTTTCTCTTAGCAACATGGTTTGACGTTCCAGATATATGATGTTTTTATGGTGACTGGTAAGATGATTTTATTTGGCCTCATTTAAGATTCTGGGTTTCTCAGGAAATTCTCAAACATAAAAACAATCTCTTATGCTCCTATGAAATGTTAATGAGATAAGGGAAGAAGATTTTGACTTTGAGTACAGAACCTCTGACCTATGAGATTTCATCAGAGACCTGCGTATTGTAATGAAAGACATGGTGAGAAGTTACAAAATATCCTTCCACCAGCTATTGAATTATTGACTAGGAGGATTAGTAATTTAATGTTTAATTAAACATCTGATATAAGAGATAATGATACATACGTGGATATTTTTAATGGCTTAAAAATGGGACTTAAATTGTAAGACTGAATGCCTGTGCACATGCTCTGGGGTGGGTGTGGGGGTGAGAAGTGCATTTTAATTACAGTGGATCTTGAGAACAGCTGTACTTAAAATGCCCTCAGCATCTCATATATTCAGTTTCCCATGTTTCAAGATGGTTGTGGGGCACTTTAACTAAAGCTTATTCAATGAGCTTTAGTTAAAGTGCCCCCACTACCATTTTGAAATAGGATGCTGAATACATGAGCCACTGCAGCTTGCTGGAGAATTCTGATTAGAAGGCTCCAGCAGACTTGATTAATTAGGTCTGCTTCAGTGCATATTAATTAGAATGTGTCAGGGAACATGTAAAAGTATCACTGACACTAAATTTGATACGCTCCACCCATAAAACAAATACATTCTGGCAATCATTGAATAAGTTCAATCTTAAAAGATTCTTACCTGGGACAAAGAATTAGTCAAGCTTCAGAAAAATTAGCTTGAAATAGTATACATTACTTGTTGATATCATTGTTTAAATATGTTAAGTCTACTTTTGCTTGTGCAAGAAGATATAATATCTTAGGTATAAATTACTGAGCAAAATATTTAGCTTTTAGAGCTAAGCACTTTGGTTAAAAATTCAAAGTACTTAGATTCAGTACTTAGTAAAGTACTTAGTAAAATCTAAAATACTTAGTAAAGTATTCAGAGTACTAAGATCCAGGCACTAGGCTCCTCTCATTCATAGGAGTTTGCTAGTATAACATTGTAATCATCATGCCACTGACCAGGTATTCTTCAAACCCTTCTCTGGCACTCCTTTTGAAAGTGAGTCTCTCCCCCCTGTATTTAATTGGAAAAAAATAATGGTGGGCAATGCAGGGAGGAATTTTCTGTCTCACTGGGAGCAATGCTTCAGGCTAAAACCAGAGCCCCCTCTCTTCCAAGCCAGCAACCTCATACCTTCTGGCTTGCTCTTTCTCATGGCCACAAATATTCCCCTTTCATGACCAACTTGTGGCATGCCGGTTATAACACTCTGCTGGGAAAAAGTGCAGGTTCAAGCCCCTTCTGGGTGAGAGTATGAGGAGGCTAAAATCGGGTTCTCTGGCTTCCTACATGAGCGTGCTAGTCACTCAGCTACAGGAGGTAAAACATGGGTGGGTCCTTCTCCAGAGTCTAACATGCATTAGTTGTGGGTTTTTTACTATATTTGTGGGTCTTAGGGCTAGGGACAGACATTACGCATAACTGGTTTAAGCAATCTGAAACTGGTTTAAACATGTAACAGAACAGCTGTTCAGTGCATATAAACCAGTTTGAAACCTGTCTGACAACAGCTTTTTATAAACCTGGTTGAATGTAGTATCAAACCTAACTGATTTGGGTAAAAATGGTTTATGCAATATTTGTCCCAGACCTATTAGTGGTTTGAGTTTAACCAGACTCCCACAGCATCTCAGTATGCTCTCTGCCACAACAAAACTGGCCCTCCCATTTGTTTCTTGGCTGGAATTGGCAGAGGCTGCAAGCATCTGCCTGGTTTTCTCCTGGTCCCCCCTCCCCACTCCCTGCTAAGCAGGGGTCCCCTCTGCTTTACACAGACACCTCTCAGCATTAGCTAGCAGAGCACATGTGGGCTACAGTCAGTGCTGTGGCAAATGGGACAAAGGAAGAATGATCAGGTCACTGGTAATGTCCTTTTGGTGCTTCTAGCCTGAGCCACTGCAGGCATGTGCTGTATTTCTGGAATGTCTGAGCAGTTACAAAGTGATTTAGCTTAGCCAAGTTAGACTAACTTGCAAAGCTTGAATCAATTCAGGCTCAGGCTTTTTGAATGTCTGGCCCTAGCCTAGATGTCTTCATGTATCCACAAGGGGTGCACTCATTTAACCAGACACAAGGCCAGTGTGTAGCCTGTTATGCATGCTCAGTCTATACCTCCATACATATAGGGCTGCAGGTTCAGGAAAAGAATGGCTACTCACCTGTAAGTGCCAAAAATGCCAGGTAGACAGGTACTTGACTAAAAGACTGATACTTGAACAACCCAAAATAAATAAAATTCCACTTCTATTATATGTTTCTCACACAAATTTCAGCCCCAAATCACTATAATGAGCACGAAGTGTTATGATACTATATTATCATATAGGAACATAGAATGGAAAGGCACTTCCAAACAAATTGTGGCCTAAAAGAGGCCACAAAAAACTATATCTGCTATGCCCCCACAGTAGTGGAATTGTGCTTCCAAAACTGGAGCAGTCCTAAATAAAGTAGTAGGAATTTTTTTCCTGTAATTTAATTATGGTAGTTTTTTGGCATACTTCTCACTTTGATCTCTTTATTCTTATGACAATAATCTGTTATATGCTTTCAGTAGTGCTATTTTTTTTCTTTTGCACAGCAACATCAGGCAAACGTGTGGGGATGCTACTGTGTAATAATGCCAGTTACTGTGCAGTCATTTTTTATGCAAGTACTAAATTACTGTATAGTAACAACTGTGCAGTCCTGCACTCATGTACACGCAGCCAGACTGTAGCATACATTCAGCCTCTCTCTCTTTTTCCTCCGTTCTGTGGTTTATTATGAAGTTTTATTCCCTGCCTCTGTCAGAATTAAGACATACTTTATCTATGTAAAGTATAGAAAGCTGTGTTTGAGCAGAAGAAGATAAGTTTGAATTAGGGTTTTTTTCTCTCTCTCATACATCCTGAACATTTCACTCTTATGAGGTACAAAGTATGTTATTGAATGCTTCTTGGATTTTTCTCACTCCAAAAGAGGTGAATAGCACACCAAAAGAATAGTAGATGAGTGTCATAGCTTTGATAAATTCAAGTAAACAATTTATCAAGCTTACATCTTGATTGTGTGCTGCTCCTTGATTTTTACCGGAAGTGGTAACTAGGGGTGCAACATGAATTTAGAATACAGAGACAAATTTTATATTAATCATCTGTGAACTATGGTATTAAAATTAGCACTATATGCTTCCTATATTATATAAATTTCAATAGGAAATTTACACAAACATTAAATTTTTATCTAATGACTGAACATATTGAGGGGGAAAAATCAGATTGATTCCCTAGGCTCTTTAAACTTAGGCTTCCTGATGTTTAAAAATTGGGTTTCTGGGATGAGGAGAATGATTCAAAGATACAGTTTGCCATGTTAAGTTCTGTTTATGGTCATTGAAAAGAGATAAGTGCCTGGAGAAGGAGGATTCATGCTGGAAATAAATGTGTTCAAGTGAAGTCGTCAGCTACGTTGAGATGTCTTGGTTGATCTGCTTCACTATATGAAACGTGTTACCCACTGTCCCACAAGATCAATGGGCAGTGCCAAGTGCTGGACTCTTAATTAAGCAAATGAGGGTGTTACTTCTCTCAGAACCCAGCCCAGGGAAAGGATTTTTAAGGTGGCAGGTGACTCTAAGCGGGGCGCTTGCTTGCAGCACAGCACTACCCCACCACAAAACAAATGATCAGACTCTTCAATTAAACTGAAAACCACAGGACCGTATTAATGATAACAGACAACAACAATGCTTAAAATAATTACAAGATGATTTACAATGATAAGTAAGAAAACAGTGAGAGAGAGAACAGAATAGAGCAGAATGCAGACCCTTAGTCTGAGAGCTGCAAATTAGGGCTGTGCAAAATGCCTGAGTTTCATTTTGGATTTGGTGTTTCAGGGGGACACTGTTTTGTTTTGGTGTTTTATAGGGCTGTCTAAAACAGCTGTGTTTCATTTGACATTTCAGAGGAACAGTGATTCATTTCAGTGTGTCAAATAATTGTCCTGTTTCATTTCAGTTGAAACTGTTTTGGAGCTGTTTTGGAATTTCGACAGTGTTTCGGTCATAGGCTATAATGGGGAGTCATGACACTGCCTATAACTTTGTCATTTCTTGCCTGATACAGATGAAACTTGCAGGGATGCTAGCCTCTTCTGAGGCCAAGAAGCCTGCTGAGTTTGCAAGGAGGTAAGTGCAGAAGTTTCTGGGAAACTGCACCTCAAAATGTTCAAAGCAAAACACATGAGGTGTGAATGTGAAGGCAGAGCAGGGTGAAAACTGCAGGGATGGTAGCCCCTGCTGAGGACATGAAGCCTGCTAAGTGTCAAGGAGACAGGTGCAGGAGATTTTGTGAAACTGCACATCAAACTGTTCAACACAAACATGTATCAAATGCTGGTAGTGGCAGACTGCTGCCATCCCACATGCAGATCCAGGGTTCCACTTCCCCAAGAGGAGTCTGCCACAGCCCTGTATCCCTCCTGGGGGGCATGGGCCCCCGGATCTGCATGTGGGATGACAGCAGGCTGCCACTGCCAGCTGGGGCCAGCTCCAGCACTGGGTTCTTCCCAGCACTCAGTGTGGACTGTGCCAGAGAGACTCGGGTGCTGGTGAAACAATGGTATCAACAAGTAATTTATAGCATTCTAAGCTAGTTTTACAGAAGCTTGTACAATTCTTTGTCCCAGGTAAGAATCTTTTAAGATTGAACTAATTTAATGATTGACAGAATGTATTTGTTTTATGGGTGAAGCATGTCAAATTTAGTGCCATTGGGCACATTTACATGTTCTCCGACACATTCTGATTGCTATGCATTGAAGCAGAATTGATTAAACAAGCCTGATGGAGTCTTGTAATCAGAATTCTCCAGCAAGCTGCAGTGGCTCATGAAGTCAGCATCCTATTTCAAAATGGTAGTGGGTGTGCTTTAACAAAAGCTCATTGAGTAAGCTTTAGTTAAAATGTCCCCACAACCATCTTGAATGCTCTACAGCAAGTAAGTGCGGAGTTAAAAAAAAAAAAAGTCCTGCACTCACCAGCTGTGGCAGCAGCAAATGGGGTCTCTGAGGGCTCAAGGCAGAGCCCCCCTGTGCAGTGTGGGACAGTGGAGGGCAACGGGGATTGACCTCCACCTGCCTGGCACCTGCACAGCAGCTGCACCATTTTGTGAGTGCAGCACAGCTCAACAGGGCATTGTGTACTGCCTGAGAGCTGGGGTGGCTCCAGCAGTGAGCAAGAGCTCCAGGTTCAATCCTCATCTCTCTCATCATTTCCCCAGCTCTTCCTGGGGGGCATGGGCCCCTGGATCTGCAGGTGGGGTTTCAGCAGGCTGCCACTGCCAGTTGGGGAAATAGCCCAGAGCTGCTGCCATCACCAGCTGGCAAAGACAGATTGCTGTCATCCTGCATCATCCATGGGCCTGTGCCCCCCAGGAAGAGCTGGGGGAAGTGATCAGAGACCTGAAGGAAAGATTGGGGAGCTAGGAAATCCAACTGGGAAGTGGGAGACCTGAACAATGATATTCCTCCAGCTCCCTGGTCAATTCCTCAGCACTGGGGTTGGAAGAGACCTCAGGGACAGATCGTTGTCACTAACAAGATACAGATGTCAATATCAAAGCAGTTCTTCCCCTCATCCTCCCCTCCCTCTTTCCCTGCTAGCCCAACTCTGAAGCATCCAGATCATTTTGGAAAATTTCCAAAACATTTCAGAGGGCCCATTTCATTTTGGAGCTGTTTCAAAGCCCTGCATTTCATTTCAGATTTGGTGTTTTGACCGTTGAAATGTACGAATCCTAAACAAAATGAAAGTCCACCAAAATGTCACACAGCCCTACTGCAAACAATAGTGCAAATTACACGAACGCATGCACAGAAAGCCTAGCTGTTATGGGCTCTCAGGGCCTATGCTTACAATGGGAACTATGCAGATTCTCTACCTTCCTGAGAGATTTCTCCTCTTCAAGTTACTCTCTCTCTTTCGGTCCAGGGAATGGTGATATGTTACCACAAGAGTGTTGGTCCACTGGTACCGGTTCTAGTCTATGGCTGTGCAACCAGAGGGATCACCAGGGAAACTTTCTTTACCTGCAATCACTCCATAAACACTAGACACTCACCAAACAACCTTAATCTCATCTAGTCTCAAACTCACTAGATCTAAGTTGTCTCTTTTCAGATGCAGGCCTCAAACTCACAAGTTTCTCTTCTCAGAGACACAAATTCTCAGCATACACACCAAACTCATGCAAGGCGCACACGCATATACACACACCCCCGACTCAAGAGTGGAGCACAGGCCCTTTTAACCCTTACAATTTTCCAAAATTCACAGCCCCTCTGCTGTCCTCTGCTGCCACCTGAAACCCAGGGGTCATTCCTGGGGCCCCCTGGCAGCCCAGGGCTGCTCCACCCCAGCTCAGTGTATTGTGGTTGCAGGCACATGTGTAAACACTAAGCCCAGGAGCAGCTGATTCTGGTGTGAATTGCACCAAACTTTATTGCATTACACTAATTGCATGTGTTGATGCACCAAGTTAGTGGTGCAGTTCTGTAAAAGGGGATCATGATTTAAAAGGGTGAGGGAACAAACATACACTTCCAAGAGGCACAGATAATGTCAGTGCAGACAAGTTGGGATATAGTAGGAACAGACTGAGGATGCAGACAACCTGAGGTAACAAGAGGCTCTGGACCTTTTTTTGTTTGTTTGTTTGTTTTTTGTTATTAGGCTCTTGACTGATTTTCTATATTGATTTATAGAAATAACTGTTTCTATTAAAAAAAAAAATCTAAAAAATAAAATGCCCCTTAATATATATGCAATCTCTCAACCAGTTAGGGTATGTTTCCTGCAGTCATTGCAATGATTGCAGCTCAAACTAATATACCTGAGATAGACTGAAACTACACAGCATCATAAAATTCATTATGGGCTGCAAAAAACAGCCAAAAAGATGGATGAATACTTGTGTGATTAGCCCATATGGAGTTCTGTGCTGCTGCAGTTAGAATGACAGCAATACCAAAGCTAGCTAGTTGAAAAGCTACCTCAGGTCTAGTCTGCAGTCACTGTTGTGACTTAGGAGGGGTGGGTCCCCTGCACAGAAAGACCTTAGAATTTACTGCACAAAACCTGTTAACATTTTGCACTAATATCATATTTGCCTTGGATGATAATAATTATCTGCAATTGCCAAGGACATACCATATGATTCCTACATAGTTTATATTCTTCATCTACTCTAAATCACATTGGTATATTAAAATAAATTAATCTAAATCAAGATTAAAAAGCCACAGAATATGGCAGTATGCACTTCATCAAATATTAATATTTAATATTAATATTAAAGATACTAACATAGATATTTAGTAACTGTTGATCCTTCTGGATCATGATGTATGCATGAGAAGTCACCCAGATCTTCAATGCATATGCTTAGGCAAGAGTTTTTGGACAAGTAGAGGCTGCCTAGAACTTCCCTTCCCCCTTCAGGGCACCGAGAAAGAATTCAAAGGCCAGATTAGTTCCAGACTTTTGGATCCTCCATGGCTGTATTTTTGTATAAACAACTGGAAATTGAACCCAGGTCTCTTGTATAGCAGACAAGGATTCTACCACTGAACTACAGGAGACTCTACATGGATTTAAAATAAATTCTTAAATGAATGAGGTGCTTAAAAATCTTCTCTGTATTTTACCTCTATTACAAAACAACTTAGAAGAAGACAACTTGATTGAGAATGAAAGCAATGCATGCAGAACTTGGTCTTATCAGAAATACCTAAAATATGGCAGCAGAATATCTATCCAGAATACACTTTGAGTATGGCCAGGCACTTTCTCCCACTTGCATGATCCATTACCTAAAAATAGGATACTCTGGGTGCATACACACATGCAAGAATGTGCACTTGCAGCAGCTCAAATAGCAAGGGTGCAAATTTGAGCTGGGGATTTTTGCCTCAGCACGTGTTTGGACATGCACTTTGTTATGGAGCAAATTGTGCCACTTGGGGCAAAATAACCCTGTCTGGCTCCTCACAGATCTGCAGCCGGGGGAGCTAGAGCCCAGGGCCAGCACCTGTGCTGTCCCAAGCAGTATAAAAAGCTGCCCTGTCCTGGCCCCAGCAATACAAAAACCAGCCCTGGCCAGCAGCTCAGCGTTACTTGACCTCAGGAGCTTCTGGGGCCCAGGCAATTGGTATCTGGGGACACTAGCCCCTTGTGTCAGGTAGACTGTTCAAGCAACATACCAAAATCACTTTTCAAAATACCCCAAAATCCACATTCTTCCCCAATTAGAACAAAAGAGAGTGAGAAGGCCTTCAACACTGACTTTCGGAAGGCCTTCGACACTATCTGTCACCCTGTTCTCATTAAGAAACTGGGGGACTGTGGTGTTGACACCCACACAGTCAATTGGGTTGCCAACTGGCTGGAGGACCACACCCAGAGAGTGGTGGTGGATGGGTCATTTTCACTCTGGAGGGATATGGGCAGTGGGGTCCCCCAGGGCTCAGTCCTCGGGCCCGCACTGTTCAACATCTTCATCAGTGACTTGGACGAAGGGGTAAAAAGCACCCTGTTCAAATTTGCCGATGCCACTAAGATGTGGGGGGATGTGGGCACACTAGAAGGGGGAAATAGGCTACAATCAGACCTAGACAGGTTACAAGGGTGGGTGGACGAGAATAGGATGGGATTCAACACTGACAAGTGCAAAGTGATGCACCTGGGGAGGAACAACCGGCACCATACCTACAGGCTGGGGAACTCCCTTCTCATCAGTGCAGAGGCAGAAAAGGATCTTGGAGTCATCGACTCCAAGATGAACATGGGCCGGCAGTGTGGGGATGCAGTCAGGAAGGCCAACCG
>NW_017729032.1:165528848-165530385 GCF_001723915.1 Gavialis gangeticus
GGGGTGTGGGGGGATGTGGGTGGGTGTGGAGGGATGTGGGGGGACTGTGGGTGTGGTGGCTTCTTAGGAGGGGTGGGTCCCCTGCATGAATGCTGCATGTCCCCTGCGGCTGGTGGGGCACAGCAGCACTGGCAGAGGTGGGAGTGTGGTGGCAGCGGTAAGCGGGGACCTCCCACAGATGCTGCTGGCACTGTTGGCAGCGGGGGGAATGGGTGGTGAGCAGCAAGCATTCACAGATACTGCCGGCAGTGACAGCAGTGGCCAGTGGCAATCACGGACTGCCTGCAGACACCACTGGCAGTGTGTAGAATGTAGACATAGCGTTTTAATATCGTTAGCAATAAGTCTATTAAAAAACTAATAATCTGTGGGTGTGTCTACATGTTCATTGATGCACTGTAGTTACTGCATATTAAGTCTAGTATTTGGATAATCAAGTACTAAATCAATATACAGTAACTGGCACTACTGCATAGTACTTCCAGTGCACATATTTTTAGTGACACAGTGGTGTTTTAACACAGATTTTTCCCTGCACACTACTGTGCAGTAAAATTAGGCTACTGTGCAGTTAGCATCACATGTAGACACACCCTATATGACATTAACGATACCATTAGAGAACAAGCTTTGGGTGTTTTAGAGTAAAGAAGGATATGAGGTTGGAGCTAGTACTGTAATCCAAGAAATAAACCAAATTTAGGAACTATTGATGTACACTAGAATCATGGCATGGTACGAGGATAAAGGTTGGCAAGGATAAAGCAGAAGTCTAATGAGGCAAGAACCAGGGCAGACACAATACAAATTTAATCATTAGTATTGCCACTAACGCTGTAAAGCAGACATGTTGGTAAATTACTTGATAATGGCCTTCCAAGTCTTTTTTGGCTGACACTGAAGGAGTTCCCTACAATAGCTTCTCCAGCAGGGCAAGGCGTGGCCAAGATGCATCATGTTAGCTGGCTCCCTGGCATTTGCTCATCACAAACATATTTATTCCAAAGAACACTTCTAAGAATTCTGCCACAATTTAAACAAGGATAGTAGGTCTCCCTTCTTAAAACTCCCAATGCTGTACCTTGTGTGTTACTCTTTACATCATGGTAGTGCTTGGTACTGAATATGCATATTTAGAGTGACCTTCCCTATCTGAACAAATTACAGTCTTGATAGATAAGGGGAAACAGATACATGACGCATCCTTCTTCATAGTTTCATAATTAGTAGTTAGTAATAGGGACGGAAGGGACCTGAGCAGATCATCGAGTCCAACCCCCTGCCATGGCAGGTAAGAGTACTGGGGTCAAATGACCCCAGCAAGGTGATTGTCAAGCCTTGTCTTAAAGACCCCCAGTGTAGGAGCCAGCACCAATTCACTTGGAAGTTGGTTCCAGATCCAAGCCGCCCTGACTGTGAAGTAGCGCCTCCGGATGTCTAATCTGAATTTACCCTCTGCCAGCTTCTGACCGTTATTTCTAGTCACTCCCCATAGTGCTTGGGGGAACAAGGATTCCCCCAATGCCTGCTGGTCCCC
>NW_017729032.1:165530617-165532708 GCF_001723915.1 Gavialis gangeticus
ACACCACAATCCCCCAGTTTTTTAATGAGAATGAAGTGAGAGACAGTTTCGAAGGCCTTCCAAAAGTCCAGAAAGTCTGTGTCCACTGCTACCCCTGCATCTAAGGATTTGGTGACCTGGTCATAGAAGGCCACCAGGTTGGTCTGACAGGATCTGCCTCTAATGAACCCGTGTTGGTTGCCACTAAGCATAATCTCCCCTGCTGGCCCCTCATGGACACGTGCCAGAATAATTCTCTCAAAAAGCTTGCCCAGGATCGAGGTAAGACTAAGTGGCCTATAGTTCCCTAGGTCCTCCTTCCTCCCTTTTTTGAAAATGGGAACCACATTGGCCCTCTTCCAGTCCTCTAGCACCTCGCCAGAGCACCATGAGTGCTCGTAAAGCTGTGCCGAGGTCCCGCAATGACCTCAGCTAATTCCCTCAGCACTCTGGGGTGGAGATCATCCAGACCAGCTGATTTAAATATATCCAGTCCCTCCAGAAGTTCCCTAACTAGATCCTCACTGACTTCTTAATGTAACACAGCAAATTAAAGACTCATCTTAACATTCATATCTCCCTACATGATCATAGTGTTTTGCAGTTCCTGCTAGCACTTAAGTAAATACAGTACTAACAAATGCAAATAAATATTCTACATGTACAGAGTTATACTTTGTTCATAGAATTGGGAATAATATAACATATCAGAGTAAAGGTAAATGTAAATGAAATGTGTTATATGCAGAATATCCCAAACCAGACAAGTGTATTTGAATGTTCAGTTTAAGGAGAAAATACTCTCGTTACCAGGGATTCTGGTTTTCTCCGATAAAAAAAAAAATCCCCAATTTTGAGGTTAAAAAAGTAACCCAAAATCCAGTTTTCCATGTCATATTTTTTCTAGTTTAGGTAGGAATCCTGTGTGGGACTTTTTAGTGACAATATTGCAAATATAGAATGTAGTAAATGTTTTGGACCAAAGAAAATATCAGAGTCTTGGATAATATCTCTAATATTAGATAAAGAAATACTACCAGGGCTATCATGATAAGTGACTTTTAATTTCCCAGACATAGTCTGGAAAAATAGTAAGACTGCCTAGTCATTCCTGGATTTGATAACTGATGGATTTCTTCCATCAAATACACTGAAACAAGAGAAAAGATATTTTGTGATTTTACATGTGGGTTGTTCATTGACTATGACCTTTTCCATGACTATGTTATGAAAGTGTTGGTCCTAGGAACTTATTTTGAATTAAGTTACCATAGGTTGATTCAGTTCAAATGAAATATAAGGTAAAATAAAAACAACTATAACAAACATGTTTACTTATAAAAGACTAAACTTTAAGAACTTGAGGAAACTAGTGCAATTGAATAACTCAAGGAACAGGACTGAAGTTTTTGTAAAGGCTTACAAACAATATGGAACCTGCATCTTAAGAAAAGAGATATCATTTGTTGGTAAAATATCCATACCAAAATGGATTAATCACCTAACCATCTCAAGCACATAAGCAGTAACTAGAAAATCAAAAGGGGATTATTAAAAAAAAAAAAAAGTCTGATTAGCAAAATAGCTATGATTTGGAGGTCTGGGAAAGTATGGATAGAATGAGATTTAACAAAAATTAAGCACATGATTAAAACGAGTTACAATATATTCTTTAGACTTATAAATACAGATAGAATGAGTGGAGGAGGGAGATTTCCCTTTAGAGAATACAGTAGTGACACTAAAAATAGTCTAGATATAATTCAAGAATTAAATGAACACGTCACTCTAGTTTTCAATAAAAGCAATGATATTAACCATGAAGTCAAAATCTCGTCAGTGGTAGGGTTGAGAAAACAGAAGTGCAAGTAGAGAAGGAAGCTAAGAACAAGAAGTTCAATATGCTCAAATCAAGGGAGATCTTGGTCCCAAAATTCCATAAGAATCTCTTTACAGGAAATCATCTGTGCAACTCTAAGCATACTGGTCAAGGTGGGGTGGGGATTTTTTTGGCTGGAAAAAGCCCCTCTGCTAAGAGATGGCAACACCTAGGTAAGGGAAAAAAGCAATGATGTCATTGGTCAGGGAGGTGACTTTTGGAGCATCCCAGTC
>NW_017729032.1:165537708-165557797 GCF_001723915.1 Gavialis gangeticus
TAAGCATACTGGTCAAGGTGGGTAAGGTGTATAAAGTAAATTCAAACTGACCAGATGAAAAAAATGGCTACTATATTCATCAAAGAAATGGAGGACCTATAGAAGAGTATAGAAGACGACTTGTTAATGCAGAAATGAGAGGAAATATAATTATTCTCTAGAAACATAAAGAGGGGAAAACACCAAAAACACTGAGGAGTTATTTCAGGTAAAGAATTATGTTGGCTCAAAAATAAAATTGGTTAGTAATTGGCCATGAATACGTTTAGGCAAGAAATTATGTTGTTTCTAATGATCAGAACAGCCAATATGCTAGAACTGTATTCCAAGTAGAGTAAAAAATGGCAAGAATTCTAACCAGCTTTAAGATGCTAAGATTATGAATGCTACTATACAGTTCCCTGTGATGTCCTATATAATTCAGGAGGTTCCTTCCAGTCTTATGTTCTTATTATCTGACAGGAGACCAGGTCACAGGGCTGTAGTATAGCTGCCACATCCAGTACTCCAGTATGTAAGCAGAAGTAGAAGTCGCAGTTCCTTCATATTATTTACAAGGTTTACATAAGCCAACATGTCAGATGCATATCAGACACTGATCCTGTGCTTCAACCATATGATTCCTTGACTTCATTTCATTATTGAAATTCCATCCATAGCACGTGTGAACTCTTTGCATCCTTTTCTCATCAGTTCATCTACCATAGCCTCTAAAGTGTAGAAAGCCTTCTGCAACCGGGTGCAACATTTCCAAAGTAAATACTGATTTTCCACTGTAAGCAGGTATATAAAGATTCACTGATTTAAAACTAAAGAATTAGCAAATCGGGACTTTGGATTTAAAATGTGAAACAGAAATCAACATATTAGTTGCACATATTTTCAAACTAGTGCAGAACACACAAATCATTGTCAGGATGGAACATCAGCTTTATGGCTGATAAAGTCAGCAGATTGGCTAATAAATTAGACACACATTCATAAATCACTTAAACATTATGTGAATAAAAAGAAATTGCTAATCAAAGCAGACAGGGAAAAGCATTAATTTATAAATCACACCTGTAAGCTGACACAAAGCACTGTGTTCATCTGTAAGTTAAGTTACTTTTTCAAATATGTTCAATATATGCATAAGGTGTGGGAAAACAAGCTCCTAGGAATGCTTTTTTTAAACTTAAATTACACTGCAGTTGTAACATAAGGTGCCATGTTCCCCCACAATTCTCCCTTACATGGTAATCAACACATCCAGAGAGTTTGCTACATTACTTATTCTTAAAGGGATGCTGTAGAATGTTCTATCTGCAACCCAAATGAGGAGACCAGGGAAGAAGTGTCCCCTTATGCTTCTTCTGTGCTATAGATAAATGCCCCAGTTTGACCCTAAATGAAGACATATTTTCACATTATTGGAAACATGCTAATAGTTTGCATAGCAGGTTGGCTCATTTAGTTGCTCCAAATGACTATAAATTATTACAATTATATTGTATGCCACAATTAAGACCCTAGTTTCCATGCAGTTATGCAGCAAGTGAAGCTTATTCATTATAGCATTAGCAAACACAAGGACTACACCACAACAGCAGAGATATTTCTTGAGATTTGAGAGAGACTGAACACTCTGAAATGGAATGGCTTATTTTAAAGAAATGCATATGGTATTCAAAAGAGATGATTATCATATTATCAAAGCTACTTTGTGTCTGCATGGTTAATTATTTCTTTCACACTGGTGAAACAACTAATCTACAGGAACATTTTCCATTCATCCATCAGTTTTCGGATTTAGCCCCCAACACATGAGGAAAAGAGAGCAAGTCAACTCCTCTCTCCCCTTTCTGTCTGCTTTGCATCTTTATTTCTTTAGCATATGTCCCTCAAGGGAAACAGTGCGTAAAGAAGAGATTTAACAGAGATGTAATCAGCATCTCTTCAGTTCTCATCTCACCTGGACATTTAATGAGGGCAGCCACATCCCTAAATTCTCACTCTTCCCAGCTATAAAGGAAGAGATTCTATTGACCTACCTTACAAAGATTCTGAATCATAGAAGTAGAGCTGGAAGGGACCTTCATAAATCATCTAGTCCAAGCCTTGCCTCAGGCAGGATCATTTCATCACTATCCATATCATCCTATCAAATTCATTGTCTAACCTCTTAACAAAACTACGTAGTGAACCCTGACATAACCTAGCCAGCCACAGGTAAAGCAGACGGACCATGGAAGCCATTATCCTGTTTCTGTAAAGGTTGTTAATATAAGCTCAAGAAATCCCAGGAAGAAAGCCATGCCCCCTCTCACTACAGAGGCAAAACCCCCCACAGTTCATACCAATCTACCCATGGGGTAAAAGTTTGAAGATGAAGGCTGAGATGTATTTAAGTCACTTTAGATAGACAGATAGATATGCTCCAATCATACATTGTATACACTACTAGCACTGAGTCCAACATACAGCCACAACAGCCATTCTATTACCTTGTCCATGTCATTCATTTTTCTTGTGTTACTGTTCTATATTTATCATACTAGCATCGCACCCTTTAGTGCTTTCTGTATTCATTTCCATTACACTCCTTTCTGGCAATACTGCATGTCATATGGCTTGGAAAACTAGGCAGTAAGAATGGCCCAAAAGATGATCTTCACCTTGAAAAACAATTGTCCACACTGTGAAGCTTATACTGGATTCTCATATTTGCAAACATGAATATTGAATATTAATACACATTTAAATATGTTTCAGGACCAAACTGCTAAAATAACATTTTTTCTTCTATTAATTTTTTGAATAGAAGTCTTGATTCATGACAGCTATTTAAAAGTAGATGAATTGCATTCCATTCTGTTTTTCTAGATTCTGATGATAATAGTACTCTCTTGCCATTGCCACTTCAAGGATTCACATATCACGGTGTGCTATCTAGTACTACCTCATTTTGTTCCTACTGAAATAAAAATTACTCTTGAAATTCAGTACATAATTGCAACGTTTATACTAAAACCAAGGTAAAGAACTTAGGGCCTTGTTACATGTTATACTGTGAGTGCACAAATGTTGATTGGTATTAATGCTAAGTCACATTTGGAGCGCTCACATATTCAGGCCAGCAGAGGCCTGGAGGACTGAAATTTAAGAATCTCTCACACTTCCCATTCCAAGCTTCCCTGCTGCCTCTGCCCCGCAAGGTTCCTGCATTTCCTCCAATGCTTGAAGTCCCCCCTCCCCTTTTTCTCCCTCCATCCACCATTTACTTGTGGATACCCACACTGCCTGTCCCAGGGGAGGAGGTCTGCCTGCCTGCCTGCCCAGCCACCACTGCCGCTGGGGTTCTGCTGAGCCCACCGTAGAAAGTAGTAGCAATGATGCTGGCCAGGCAGGCAAGTTAACCTTTCCCTGACTACTCCTGCAGGACAGACAGTGTAGGTAGCCATAAGTAAATGAGGGAGGGGCACTTAGTGGGGAACTAGGATGCTAAGAAGGGGGAGGGGGGAAATAGGGTCAATCCAGCCCTTGTGGGGAGGGGAAGGGGTAGGTGGGGTTTAACACTAAGGTTTAGCCTAGAGTGGCTACATCTTAGTGTAATACACGTTGGGTAATACAGGGTGTATCTACACATGTGCCCCAATGCACAGGACAGCCATTTAGTACTTGCTAAACAGTCCTGATGGTGCACAGGTCATTTCTGACCCTACTGTGCAATTGCTCATTGCTACTGCACAGCAGCAGCAGCGTCACAGTTAGTGCCTGCTGATGCTATGTTGCTACAGTGAAGAGCTACATCACTGTAGCTCATCCCTATAGTGATGTAGCATTTCATTGCAGACATGCCCACAAAGTGAGATAATACTGCACTGGAGTGGCCTAACTTTTGAACTACAAAAACTAGTTTCAGGAGTTCATGTGTGGACTATCCAGATTAAGCCTTCCAGAGGCTACCCAAAAGTACCATGTAACAAGGCCTTTCATAAATATAATTTTAATTCTAAAGCAACAAGACTCTCTGTGACATATCTGAATAAAATCAATTGTAGATGGACTGTCACTAGTTTAATGGCTAGATTAATAAATCAAGAATTTGATGGAGTACGACTTCATATAGGTGAATATACATATATATATATATTCATTGTATACCATGACTTAAAACACTTATATTTGCATACATACATATATATACATATAGATAAATACATATATACATACATACATACATACACACACACACACACACAGAGCAAACAAATGCTGTTAACAGTCACAGTGAATTTCCAAAAGGTGGAAGTTTAAAAATTGTTTTCAGAAAATTCTTCATGAACTGCAAAATTATAGCATACTGTTATAATCCACCAGTTAGTATAATTATCGCGATTAATTAAAAGGATAAGATTTTCTTTTTTTTTAAAATAATTAGACTCAATTAGTAAGGGCGTACTTTAGTATAACACTTCTACAAATTCTCCAAATGAGAGTGAAAGGATTTTATTTAGGTAAAGGTATATTTTAGGAGACTTGTGATCTTTTATACATTGTATTTATAGGTACTGGGTTAGGTACTGTGATACCTGAAAATTTGCCCATGTCTATTCCAACCATGTTGTTAGTTCAAAAAAAAGATCACCTAGAATACTTCATCCCTCTTGCATATCTCCTCAACTACCACAGCAACAACATTAGCACAGCACTACCAAAACATGGAACATAGAAAAAATCACTGCTTGCAATGGAAAATCCACAACCTAAAGAAAAAAAGAAGCCAAACTACACAGCAACATCTTCCTAAGTCTTTTCATAAGACTGTGAAAGAATCAAAACATCATTCCCAGGGGATTCATTATCTGCAACCCTCCAGCTAACAGACACAACTCCAAATAATCTACACAATTATGATAGAGAACATCAGAAAAAAGGAGAAACCATCTTCTTCACCTAACCTAATCCAAAAGAGAGCAAATTAAACACAACATACTTATATATGCTACTGAAACTTAGATATTAACCTGAAGACATACCTTTGATACTAGCAGTAGCTCCAAATCTGCAACCAGGAAAAAATCTGATGACAGTCATACAACGTAAAAAGAAAAAAAAGTGATATCAGCTATCTGAGGAGGCAGCATACCAGCAGTACAGATAACAATTAGGACAGCAACATCCCGATAACCAACATCATTAACTTAACACAAAACTTTCTATCCCACTGTGAAATAACTGTACTCCCCAAAGGCCTGAATTTCTGCCTAGACAAACAACCTGACAAGATACTAATATGCGGAGAATTAGAAGAGTTTGTCTGCAGACTTCACCTGAAAGAACCAGACACAACCAGGACACAACCACCTCTGACAACCTTCCTGCCACAACAGATAAAACAAACAACAACAACAGTAACAAAAATATGTCTGGACAACTCCCAGCCACACATTAGACTACTATATCTACTGGTTCAGAAAGAAAGCTAACTGAGAAATTCTCAATAAAATCCAATGCCCTCACTGAATTGCTATCAAGATTCATTTAAAGTACTTGTCACCCAAAGAACGAATTTTTACAAGCCACAGACTTTGTCAACAAGATCCAGAGCACCAATCACCTCCCTGAGAAGGTCATGCACACAACCATGTATGTCACTAGCCTGTCCACTAATATCGAGCACCATGAAAGCACAGCTTGAAAACCTGACAGGAAAAAAGACTACATTCAGGATTTGCAACCACAGCATATTGCATTTCATTCTCACCCACAGTAACTTCAGGTTCAACAATCAACATTTTCTCCAATCTATGGACACAACAATAGATACAAGGATGGCTCTCCAAAATGCCAACATCTTCATGAGCTATATATATGACATTTTCATCATTTGGACTGAACACCGACTCACTTATTGACTTCCACTGCAGATTTAACAACTAGCAGCCTTCAGACACATTCTCAGTGGAATACTCCTATGCTAACCTCAACTTTCTAGACACCATGATCTACATCAGAAGAATACTCTACAAACTACTGTATACAGAAAAATCATGGACCACCATGTTTCCATCCACAAGACCAAAAATTACCTCAAACAAACCAAAATAGTGATCTACAGTCAGGTTCTAGGACACAATTGCATCTGGTCTGAGGAGAATACTTGTGGCACCCATCTTGCCAAATATCTGTCCAGCAAGGGCACTACAGCTGAGAAACAGATTATGCCTTTGAAAGAGCCACCGTGATACACCACAGGAACCTACTAAAACAGGACGGGGTTAAAACAAATAATAATAAAAAAATATTGACCCTACCCCCTTGGTTGTCACCTACCACCCCACACTGAACTTACAAGAAGGATAAAAAAAATACTGCCTATATTTGAAAAGAACCAGACCTTTAAAATATATATATTCCTAGTACTCCTCCCCCCATCCCCAGCCTTCAAATAGCTCCCTAACCTTCCTTAACTCATCAGCAACAGTAAATTCCCCGCTGATTAAGAGGCACCTAATGGAACCTAGTCCTGCCTTAAGAATAAATGCAAAACCTATCAATACATCCCTGCTTCCACAAAAATCAACGCTCTTCACTACAAAATCATCAGAATCCATGGATCATGGAAATTCATGGGGAATTCATGTCTATCCCAGAATGTGTGATATGCCATCCAGTGCACCAAGTGCCCTCATGGCAAATATATGGGTAAAACCTGACAAAAACTATATACTTGAATGAGAAATCACTGCAAAAGAAGAAAAGATAAAGGAGGACAGAGTAACTGCAACACAGGCAGCAGAACATTTTTGCACAGAAAAGATATTTTTCACAGTTCTTGTGCTCATAAAAATCTATCCAACACCATTACCAGATGAGCATGGGAACAGAAAGGCATTAGCCTATTGGACACTGTTTACGAGGGGTGAAACAGACAAAGACTTAATTGTCCATTGTAATCTATTGGATACTCACTAACCTCTTCACTTTATAGGTGATAATAGGCTGTTGAAAAATCTTGTTCCTCCTTTATCAGGTTTTTATTGTTGGCTATCTTACCTGTTGGCGATCTGATTATATTTGTTATATCCTATTTGCATCTACATATAGAGTTTTACACAATTCCTTGTTCTGCCTGCTTCATAGCTCTGCTGCATCTGCTTCTCTCCTAGAAGCCTGAGGTAGAGTATTGTGAAATCTGAAAGTTTGTCTATGTCTGTTCCAGCCATTGAGTTGGTACAATAAAAGACATCACCTGCAAAAATTCTTGCCTCTTGTATATTTTCTGAACCACCATGACAACAACATCACCTGAACACTATCATAAACTGTATTAACATTTATGGTTGTGAATCCACAATTAGCCCGTGCTTTGATTTTTTTTAAACCTTTCATAGGAAGTAAGGTCAGAAGGGACCTCAAGGTCATCTGGTCCAGCCCCCTACTCAAGACAGGATCATCCCAGACTAAACCATCCCAACCAAGTGTCTATCCTAACTTGACAACTTCAAAGTAGATTCTAAATGATGCCTGTTCCAATGCTTGACCAGCCTCATAGTCAGAAGGTTCCTCCTCACCTCCAGCCTAAATTTCCCCTGATACAGCTTGAAGCCATTGCTCCAAGTTCTGTCCTCTTTAATAATAGAGAATGCTCATTTCCATCCTCCATATGATCACTTGACTTGAATCAGAAAGATGCCTGATCATGTAACTACTGACTTGCGGAACTGGGTCTGTAAGTAGTTGACTTCTTTTGCTTCACCCCTTTGTGAAAACTGCTTGACTAAATATTAAAAGCCATTTTCCACTTCTAATGCATACCTTATATTTATTATTTATCTCCAGATGTTTACCATATTATCTACCTTCTAGTCAGATGAAGCCTCTAATATTGGATAAAGAGATTCTGTTTAAATAAGAAAAGAGAATTTCAGACTGTTATATAAACTACTTTGTTCTGCAGTAATGGAATGCTGGGATTTTGAGATTTCTGTTATCTTCTATTATAGATCAACATGGCAATACTCCCAGAACAGTACTTTCACAATACTTTATCTCATCACTGCTTCTTTTAATAATCATAGGCTGTGTGTAGACAAAATAAGGGGCATGTGTGCACGGCACTTTAAAGTTGGCTAAATGCTTTTGCACTGCTTTAATGGTGTCAATGTTTGCATGTGTTGGTGGTGTATTGCGAATTAATTACAGCCGCTGTAGGAAATTCTGCGGCATAGTGCACCTTAAATGACTTGGAGCACAGCAAACTAAAACTCTGCATGCATGAGCTGTGCGGGGGTCCAGTGCTTCCCTCCACAGCTGGGGTGCCCCCTGGGACTGCCTGAACCAGGTGCCTGTAAGCAGGTGCCACTGGGGGGGCACTGCTGCTGTGGAGGAAAGCACCAGCCCCTTCCCCCACCCACAGCCCAGGGACCGCTCTTCCTGCTGGCAGCTCACCCTCCCCTTCCCACTGCTGGAGAGGCACATAAGTGCAGAGTGTGTGCACGCCACAGAGGTTTAAAAAGTGCTAAATTAAAGTGGTGGGTTTAAAACCCACCTCTTCAATTTCATCTACACATGCCTATAGGTATCATGATAGTCCCTGTAGATAGCAGTCAGGGATTAGGACCCTGTTACAGGGCAAGTAGAGTATGAATGAAACCCTCAAGCAAGAGTTGTGAAACAGAGTGTCCATCACTGGAAAGACCTGGAATGAGGTACTTCCCTTCATCCTACTGAGAATTTGGGCACGTCCCACTTCTAGCATGAAACATTCCCCTTTCAAACTCATGACGGGCCAGGAAATGCCCTGTTGGGAAAATCTATTTAGCCTTGTTCCTAAGGACATCATTATGTGGGAAGCCACTGACCAATGGGTGGAAATGCTCATTGATGCAGTAAAAGAAAGCCACCAAGATGCAGTGCTGGTGAAGCAATGGACACAAGAATACATGAAGCTATGGTACGAT
Organism: Gavialis gangeticus; assembly: GCF_001723915.1. NCBI lineage: Eukaryota > Metazoa > Chordata > Crocodylia > Gavialidae > Gavialis > Gavialis gangeticus. The sequence goes on from NW_017729032.1 coordinate 165,546,657, forward strand.
ACCAAACACCCTATAGAGCAACACGTGTAAGTTGCAGACCAGGTAATGTATCAGGCACCAGGGTCTCCCACCTTTCCTAAGGCATGATGGGAAGGGCCCTACACTGTGGTGGCTAAGTTGGGCCCCAGCTTGGTCCAACTAGAAGGCCTGCAAAAAAGGCTTTGGTGTGCTCACTGGTCACAAATAAAAATGGTTAATCACCCATTTATTCAGTCCAAAGAAAGGGACAATTATGTGTTACAGAATCCTAAGAATAAATTCCAGGATGCAGTACTCCAGGACAACAGCGTGCCTAAGTCTTTGGTGAATCATGGGCTGGAGCATCCTACTTCCAGTTAAAAGGTATGTTGGATTTGCTTATTACCCTAAACATTCTCCCACAGCTGATGGCCCTGATCACCCAGATTATGATGCGGAAAATCCCTCTTACCCTAAAGGCCCAGAATCCACTGTGAGTCCTGAACCCTTGCCCCTGTCTCACCCCCCCCCATTACCATTGTGGAATAACTGGATGTAAACTATTGGATTATGGATCCCCAGTGGGACTCACATACAGAGACTCAAAGAGACATTATGTAACCATTGAACAAGTTGCAAATTAGTGGGTAAGGTGAAATATCCCTTGGTGGCAAGGAGGTACTTGTGGTGGGAATGGTGGAACTGGATGGTATTGGGGATTCATTCTGTATGCGAGAGATGCACCCTACAGGGATGAAACAGGGTGTTCTGGAGTTCTCTCTCTGGTGCCTGAAAATCCCCCTCAATTAAGTCCTAAGCCAGGTATCTCCACCATCCCCACTCCAGTTGTAGAGGAGAGCACAGAGGAGGCACCTGCAGAAGGGCCTATTGTACCTCCTCCCCAAAGTGAATTCTTGGGGGGATGGTGTGCCACATACCTGTACCAACAAAAGGGCACAGTGTTTTGGGAATGACAAATCACCTGGTGAGCCAATATAACTGATACAACATCCAAATGGAGGCCCCCAACCCAGCACTTAAATATCAGCTGGACATCAGGAGAAAAATGGGTAATGGTAATTCCAGAACTGTGCCAATTAATGCCAGATAACAAGTCAGATATTAATAGTTGTCACACAGTGTTTGACAGCACCAACCATTGGGAGATGCAATGCCAGTCTCATTGGCTTTGTGACAACACCATGACTTTTGCCGGTGGTGTTTCATGTTCAGTACTCACCCCGTTGTCTTCTATTCCCCACCCCAGCAGACATTTAAGTTGGGAGCATCATTTACCCTGGTGGGAGGATGACAGACAGTGAACAGTGCTGCTTAATGCATCCACAGTTCATAAGCGAGTCACGCTCGTCCTTGATGAGTAGTTTTTGAAGCGTTATTTTTGCAACTGCAGCAAAGGAAGTCAGGCACAAGAATGGCTCCTTAAATGGGCCTTGCCTGACCTGTTTCAAATACACCCTGTCAAAAGGAAAAGAGATGCAGCTGGTACTATCTGGGATGGTTCAAACTGTGCAATGGGAGTTTGGAACTCATATAAGGGAGCCGATAATGCTGATCGGCTGGACCACTTAGAGCATGGTATTGCATACATAGACTGGGGGGAAGGAAGAATGGAAAGCCAAGTATTAATTGATGCCATCCAATGGACCTCTCATGTGGGGGTAAGCATAACCCAAGTTTTGAGAGGTTTATTGCAGGTTGCACATATGGGATTCCAAGACCTAACCTGGGATGAAGAAAGTGACAGCGCACAGCAAGCACTCAGTGCTCAGCTGATTGGTACAGTAAAAGACATTAAGAAAGGACTCTGGCCAGAGGATTTAGACAACAGCAGCTTATCCATCAGTCTAAAGTCCATTTGGCAGTTCAGACATTATTGGACATTGACCTGGGAAGGATGTCAGAAGGGTCTCTCCACTTCAGAGCCACTAGACCTGGAGGTGGATTATGGACAAAAAGCAGACTCTTGAATCCGGGAGTGGGAGGAGGTTGTCAATGGAATTGGGTCATACATTGGGAGGTATGGGATGTGGCTACACCAGAGGGATCCAGGTTTCTTGTCTGCAATCCCTTGTATTGGAACCACTCAATATGGATAGGTATTGGAACAGTTTGGAGGGAATGGCCCAAACAACCACCACAATTAAGTTGTCCCAAGCCATTATCCAATGGGGATGTAATTGCTGTTGGAAACAGGGTATGTTCGGATGGGACCGCAAACTTGATCTGGCCCAACCACACTCTATAGGTAAACAATATAGAAGGATGTGTGTGGCCTATAGATGCAAAGGGAGCTTCTATTGTAATTGAAACTTCCTGAGAGCCCATCACAATACATTGGCCACCCACAATAAACCTTAACATCGAGGTCAGACCAACTCCCCCTAAAAGCTGGATCACTGTCATTTGGGCACATCAGTTTCCAGGGTGGGAACAACTGGAAAAACAATTAAAGGAGGTTGAAAATGGAGATGGGGAGCTCAGCTCAGCACTGCTGCAGCTGAAGCTAAGTTAATGTACAACTTGCCATGGACATTGCAGAACCATGTAGGATGGGAGATGTAATCTGATTGCAAATAGTCCACCCCAAGTTTGTGCTAGTGTTGGACGATAATCAGCATTTTTGCTTTGTTAGGTTTTAGTGTTGTTGGCATTTGTGTATGTATATGCTGTATTTGAAATAGAAGAAAATCAATTCAACAGCATGTTCATGCCAATGGAAGAAACCCTATGACATCATTGTCCCAGTTCCTGGCTCACTTCCAGGCTGGAAAGCAAGTAACCTAAGCACTCTCCCACTCGTCATCAACAATAGGCAAAAGGTCACTCGTCTGTCTGAGTAACGCAAAAGCACCATCTACCTTGCCAGGTTCAAGGGGTGTATTGTGTGGAGAGAGTCATGACCTTTGGGGAACCAGCTGAGCTTCTCTTTTGCTGCCTATACTAATTCTGAGAGGGAGTGGTAGGGTATGTGCATTTTTGGGGCGCATTGGACCTACAGCTGGAACAAGGCTTTAATCTGTGCCTCAGCAAAGCTGCTGACCACAAGGCAGAATGATATATATTAAAAGTAACTGTGAATGCTTTGGCAACTAGGTTTTAACCATATAATAGCATTTTTGTGAGATATATAGCTTTTATATATAAGATTTTGTTTATGAGTGCTTATGTTAGGTAACCATTTTAATTGTGTTAACCTTTTTTCTAGGAAAATCAGCAATTAAGTCTGTGTGCTGCGAAACAGCTACAGCAAGGAATGAGATAAGATACAGGGGCCCAAAAAGGGTTGGGATGGCACAACCTGGGACAGAAAAATAGATTGGAATGTGGAAGATAACATGTAACCAAAATGAACGTGTGCAAAAAGGGTGAATGGTGATTGGTAAAGAAACCTCCAAAGTCTGCCCATTGGCTGAAATAAGGGAGTTCATGGCCTTAAAAATGTGCTCATAGCAAAAAGACATGTACATGAATGAAATGCATAGGCAATTCCATGCTAATGAAGCAAACAGTAAACAGAGGTGGGGCTTAAGATAGGAGGAGAAATGGGTGGAACATAAGAGAGGCCAGGGTAGAATGAATGGTAATAAACATGAACCAAAGTGTATAAATGTGGAAAGAACTATTGTTCGTTGCTGCTCCCCGTGTTCATAGATTGAGTGTCTGTGAGGAAGCTCACCCAAAGCTGTCTCCATTCTGAATAAGCTGTTGTGAGCAATGTGTGCTGGTGTTTGCTCCTTGTCTGCTCTGGCTACTGCATGCCAGGATCCATGAGCAATTGGACCATTGTCTCCCTAGTCGCTGGACACCGCATGGAGTTGGGGTCTAATAGACCCCATCTCACCAAGCAATGTGGAAACATAAAAGAGACTCTGGCCCTAAAGATTTTATAGTATGAAGCCTTAATATTGCATCGTGATCCCTTGACATCCAAAATGACGTAAGTGGGAACTTCAAATGCAAAATTGGAATATTCCCTGCTCTATAATACGCTTTGTTGCCAGATTAGGGTATTGTTATATCTCTATATACACCTTCCCACATATTAAATGCTCTTAAGATAGGAGCTTCTGAACATTCAAACAAGAAAAAGACAAGCAAGCAAGCATCTCAAAGGTAAGCCTCTTTGGTCAAGGATGATCTGCAGCTGTGGCTGTGGTGTTGCAGTAAACTATTCCATATCTCCAATAACAGTGATTTGTAGTCCCAAGATGCACTGCTCCCAGCCCCCCCTTCTTCCCCCACATGTGGATTATCTTTTGTTGATAACTCTATTGCCCCTGACTGACAGAAAGCCAGGGAGAGTCAAGTAGCTGTGGGTGAGTGGGCAGCTGCCAAAGCGAGTGGAAGGTGCCACTGGAGAGGTGGACAGATATGGGACAGATTTGGCAACACCTAGCCACTTCTGTTTCACCAGTCCTCTAGCAGAAAATCAGAGCTGTGCACATTTGAGGGTATTAATGCTTAAGGTATGACTGCTCACAGCATATAATGACTTTAATACCATCTAACATTCCTTAAAGTTAGCACATGCAAACTGGAATGTGTAACAATGCCCTGATTCACCGAAATTTTGAAAGAAAAAAAAATTACAAGGTGGCAATAGCTTTGGATTTTGTCTACATGTATAGGTTTTTCAGACAATTATTTCATTTCTGTTCAGTAGAGATTTACACTGTACTATACACAGCATGACTTTTTGGTTTCTTTGAGCAATGTTACCAAGAGAAGAACAAAACTAGAACTACAAAAACAGACGGTCACATGATGAAATGTAGTTACTGAAACCTAATATAATGCAAAGTGTAACTTAAATGTAAATCCTGATTGTGTTAAGTGGTAGTACCAGCTGTTTCATTCTGCAAACTTCACCTACTGTTACACCCAGGGAGTCAGCAGGTGTCACTTTCTATGCCAGAATCAAATTATAAGCAGATAATTCTAAATGGACATTTTGGCTTGTCTGTAGCTCCGAGACTAGCAACATCGCACACATGAGAAAATGGGAAATGAAACACAAAGGAAGAAATGGCTCTAACACTATGCCTTAATTGTATTAAATCAGCATATTGAGTTCAACTTTTTTCAGACAGTTGGCTGCAGCTTCAAGAAAAAGGAAAATATACACTAATTATCACTGAAACACTTATCTTGACAGAATAACCATGCTATTTGATACCAGAGGTTATAATGGAGGTCATATCCTATATTAAATAACCCAAAACTAATTATGTTATTTTAAAGACATTTTTCATGACATATTTTGCTCTTGATTTGCTTTTGTGGCAATATCACGAATATATGATGATAATATAATAATAATGGTAAAAAAAAGATTATATGACAGCATAGTTTTCATAATAAAGTCCACAAAAAGAGACTTAAATCTGGAAGTACAAATCCTTGTACATATATATTTAATTTCAGGCATGTAGCTAGCACTACTGGCATAATTAAACTTCTTATTTGTCAAAAAACCTAATTCTTAAAAAAGAAAAGTTAACTCACATTGGTGTTTAAAAGAAAACAAAAAACAACAATAACCCCCCCCAACCCTCAAATAAACAAAAAACAAAAAGGCCTCTGATTCTAGTAAGACATTTTTCAGGGAGACTTAGGGTACATGTAAGCATTCAAATGAGCTGGCTGAAGTTTAGTAGGTTAGTTTAAGCAACTGGAAACATTAGCAAAGGAACCTCACAAGCATTCAGGGGGGCAGCTGCATGCTCTGCAGCTAGACTGCACTTCCAGAAGCACCTAGACAGAGGGCCCCCAAGCATCCATCCTAGCATGCTCTATAGTTTCCCTAGACTGCCTGACTCTTAATATAAAGTAATCTGACTATAAACCATAACAGTAAATTCAATAGCAATTTTTCCTGAGGTGAGGATTTACATGACTGAGTTCTGAAAATGTGTGGTTTTCTATATATCCTTGATTTCATTCTTTTGGAAGAGGGTTTTCATTTTTTAAAATCAGTTTTCTTCTCTTTTACCTCTGAGCCCTCCTCCATGGTTAACATATTTAGAATGAAGGAAAGAAAGGGGACTCTTCTATAAAACAGGGTTACCATAGCAGCACAAAGTAATTTTAGCTTATCACCTATGGTAACAATAAAAGACAACTTGTATAGGATTCTTATCAGTCATAAACAGAATAATCAGACAAAAGAAATGTATCAATCTGCACTACTAAGGGAAGAAATATCAATCTGCACCAGTAATGGAGGACATATCTTTGCCTTTGACTGAAAAGAAATCATCCTTTTATTTACTGGGAAATAAGGATCTGTCTGCTTCTGGTAGAGATGCTGTTGCAGAATGTGCAAGTCAAAAGTGCTTATAGGCAATGTCTGATATTCCTAAAAAAGTTTGTTGATGGTTTTCTGGATGCATCACTTACAATAATTAAGTGAGGCATTTAAGAATTTGTGGTAAGTCACAGAATGTACCAGGTATGCCAATTTGTAGACTGTCATTATTGCTAAATATTGAGGTAATAAATAAAAAGACCTTCCCTCCCTCCCCCTACTTCCTCTCTTTCTTCCAGTCTAATTCCATTAGACTATGCACAAAGTTTTAAAGGAAATACCTTGCAAACCATTACTTTTACTGTCTATAATACTTTCTGACTACTTTTATTGCCTGCACAGTGTTGAATCTCACCTTTCTGTATTAAGTTTGAACACTTAGTTATTACCCAAACAAGTCTCCAAAAGAGTGAATAATGTTAGATTATCTAGTCTTCAATCACTACTTTGGATGCAAAATGAACCAGTCTGTATCCCAAGATATTAATAAGGTAGTAGGGTAAAACTAGCCAAAATCAACAGCAATAGAAGGAACTTGAATTACAATGGCTAGGTATAGATATTCAAAAAGCCCAAGAGGGATCTGAGCTTACATGCATGGGTTTCTTTAACCAGACTAGGTTAGTTTGGTAGTGAACAGAGCACAAGTTTCCACTTCAGTGGGTAGGCATGCAGGCTGCCTGCACTGATGAAGGCCAGTGGGTTAGAGAGCACAAGCAGGCTGCAGGAGATGGGCAAGCACTTCATCCTTATCAACATCAGGTATTGTGCTGACTCCATGTTGTGGATTATGTGCAATGTCTGTACCTAGCCTTTGTTCACTTTCTGCCCGGGTAGGGACCTTCAAAGAATAAATCTTGCCCTAATTTTGTTCCTATAAGTTCTGGGACATTGTTCATACCTGAACAGTCGCTCATCAATATTCCAGAACAAATACTTCCTACATAAATTAATAGCAAATGCATACATGGATTTTTCCCTAATTCTAAACTGTTTAATTAACTAAAATTTGGTTACTCTATGCTTTCATGTTAGTACTCTTTGTAGGACTAATGGGTAGGTAATTATCCTCTTTGGGATTCTTATCTGAAAAAAATACTATTTAAGTCATCATTTATTTGGTTTCCAAATACTGCATATTTTTCATTTGGTTATCTCACCTTGATTAAAATATTGCTCAGGATGCAGACAGAAGTAACAATTTTCACCTGATCTGGCTGCAGACAGCTTTACAAATGGTCACTCGGGTGAAAATCTGAACCCTCATTGCATGAGGGATGCAGTCTATGGAGCCACCTGATCCAAGGAGGCAGGGGTCAAGGGCATATAAACCCAGCACCTGGTGGAAGGCAGTCTGTCGGGTCCAGTACAGTACTGGGAACAGAGCTCCCAGGAGAGAGGAGCTGTTTGAGACAGCCTGGCAGGCACCAAAATACCCTGTGGCTGTAGGGGTGGAAAATGAGACCACCAGAGTGCCTGAAGGGTATGCCAAGTTTTTGAGCCCTGCCAGGGGCAGGGGAGCAAGACACAGAAAGGCTGAGGCCAGAGAGGTCTAGATCCTGAGCCCAGCAGGGGCAACAGCAGTGTGCTGGGGCCACGAGGGTCAGAGCCTGAACCAGACAAGGGTGAGAAAAGGGCCAGGTGGCCCAGAAACTAAGATGGGTGAGACCAAGGCTGCAGCTCAAAAACTGAGGTCCAATGTAGTGGACCTAGACTGTGGGGGGCACAGCCAGAGAAATGGGGCCCAAACCAGGAAGACTGATGTCTGAACAAGGGTCAAACATTGTGGTGGGGCTGGGCAGGCCCTCTGAAATGATATCATCTGCATGGTATGGGCATGGCTATGGAGATGCACAGAGGCCATGAACATAAACCCTAAGTCACCTGGTGTCCTAGGACACCAATAAGGCCAGAAGGGCCTCAACAGATTGTTTAAGGGCAAATTTGCAATGAACTGGGCCCATTCCAGGCCCTCAGGGTAGCTTCCAATCCTTTTTGAACAACATCAAGGTGTACCAGTGGAAATAATAGAGAAGGGCACCCTGAGGGGTCAGGAGTAACATCCCAACCAGGGGGCACCACAGGGCCACTGTATATGGGTCACGTCAACATCGGAGCCCAAGCCTTGACTTTGCCTTGACATAGCCTTATTTGGTTAGATGCTTAGCAGGCAAGATTAAGTTATTGTGTAATTTGTTTGTAGAGTTATCTTATCATTTACTATTTAATTTTATTATTTTATCTGTTTTTGCAATTCATTCTGTTTTTATTGTAAGTCACCATGAAGTTTGGGTTTTTTTTACTTTTGCGTATGTGGGTGGTAGGGACAGGTCCCTATTCAAATAAATCATTACATTTTGCCACCGTACCTCTCCCCGAGAATTATTCTCATGTTAATGTTGGATCAAATCTACCCTTCTTATAATTACCTCTTAAAGACTTTCACATCTCCACATTTCCTCCTCGTCAGACCTAATGCTCTGAAAGTGATGACAATCATCATCATCATATTGGCAGTATGCAGATGTGCCAAATGAGATCAGATGTCTGTTGTGCAAGGTGTTCTACCCAAACATAAAGTCCTGAGTAAAAGATAGAATTTCTATTTGATGTTTAAAATCTGTTTTTCCCCAGAATTAAGAGAGAAATAAGGGGTGGGAGATTATTATTCTTTTTCCCTTTTTTCTTGGAAGTGGATGTAACAAAATTATTAGAAATGAGAGAAATGGATTAAACTTTTTTTCCCCCTGAAAATAATATTTATAATTCTAAACTAATCTAACAGTTTTGTTCGTTATTTTCACCCCCTGAAATGTCCAAAGTTGTATCCCTTTGCTAGGCCACAAGGGAGATGTAGCCATAGCTCATCTACGGTGAACTTCAAATCCAGTAACATTTGCTTCTTGATACTATTACTGCTTTTGCATAGTTGATACCTGTCAGTTTCTTAGGATCCAATTTTCCCCTAAATCATTTTGGAATTTAACATTATTTTACTTTAATAGTGGGAATTTTGTTAATGGTACCATTTTCTCATGACTAAGTATGATCAATTTAAATTTAAACCCAATCCCCAGGAGCTCAATGTGATACTATATAAAAAGACATTTGTAAAAATTCTCTGGTTTTGGACAAGTCAGCAACTTTCTTACAAGTAGGAAACAGAAAATGGATCTATTCTCTGTGTTCTTTAGCATTTTAGTAACTAAAAATGCATTTTACAAATGTATTTCATTGGCACATAACATTAAGCCATAGAACAAAGGAATTCAACTTTAATTTATCTTTTAAATTGATTTCTTGAAAGTTACATTTAGTTCTTAAAAAATTCATCAGGACCTTTCACACTACATTGATATCACAAACTTGCTTCACACCTACAAAGGATCTGAGTAATTATTAAAAGTTCTGAATTAAAGCATCATACCCATAGGCATACAGATTTATATTTCTCTGGTGTTGCAAGTAATTTTTCTTTTCTGCCTAAAAGGCTGGATTTCAAAAGTACATTTTCCTTGTAACCTTTCTTATACATTAGGATCTTTGTGTACTGGCTGTTGTGAAAATGATTGCCACTTTTTAAGTTACAGATCAGGTATAATAGGGTAATGAGATCAATTTGCTTGGTCATTTTACCCAAGCAGCAATTAGACATTCTCATTTTATATTACAGTTAGTAAATCACTTATTCATGATTTATTGGAAACGTAGCAGTTTTTATTTATTTATTTATTTAGGGTGGGGGTTGCAGCATCTTCCTTACTTCAGATATTTTGATGATCAGGACAGATCCAGAGGGAGTGTGGCAGCATGGTCACACACCCCTTATTGTTGCACATGAGATCTTAGCGCAGGGTCACACTGGAGCTCCTGCTTTCACAAAGCTGTAGAACCCAGGTGAGGTGAGTACTTATCCTTTGCTGTTGCCACTCATACCCTCTTTTTTCCTGCTCCTGGAGTGGAGAGGGAGGACTCAAATCAGGCACCTCCTGAGCTTCAGGGCCTCATGAAAGCAGGCAGTCTAGCCAAAACCCACCCCACACAGCTGGTGAGCTCAGAGCTTATTGCTCATGTAGAGCTCCAGAAGGAGCCCATGCTGTCCAGGCAGAGAGTTTGGGGTTCACTGTACATGCACAAGACAGCTAAGTTACGTGTGTGGAGGGGGTGCACCCCACTTTACCCATTCCTAAATCTATTGTCTGACCATACTTAAAAATGGACAATTATTTAGTTGGTCATACTAGTGTTGGGGTCAGGCCAACTCTCAGGATCTCAATATTGTGCTGTTAGACAGGAAGGTGTGACACAATTGCACATATACAAACACACAAATCAATTAGGTGCATATACACACACACTACCAGCTCAGGCACATACACATCCAAACCAGGCTAGGCACATGCATATCTATCACCAATTCAAGCACATACACTATACACCCCAAAAGTTAGACACAGATCACTAATTCATATATCATGCACACAATGCCATATATATACACATACACCCCCCCACACACAGTTCCCACACATACAACCCTCCTACACATACACACAGGTAAGTTCCTAACTTGGATAGTACAGTATGTATGTGTGTGCTTGGGGTACCTGGGGGAAGGTTCAGGTGAGAGAGTTAAAGTGTAGGGAGTGAAAGTTGCCAGAACTGGGATTAGAACTGGTGTAGTATACAGCAGCTGGCTGAGGAACTGAGGCTTGGGTTTACTTAAGGTAGACTGGGGCTGGAAGATAAGATATTGGGGGAGGGGGCAGATAAGTGGTGACAAGGAGTAGACAGCCAGGAAATAAACTGAAGCACAAACCTGGTTGCTCAGGGGAAAAGGAAAAGGCAGTGGGGA
>NW_017729032.1:165562797-165580798 GCF_001723915.1 Gavialis gangeticus
TGATTCATACCATTGTGACACCAGGGATGCCCAGGCAGAGGACACAAGATGGGTACTTGACATTACTTTGGTTCACTGACAAACACAGGCCTAAACCATACACTATCCGTAGGAAACAATAAAAATCAATAAGAAAATGATAATAATACAATATACAACAGTAAGAATCAATACAAACCTAATAATAATACAATATAAAACAGTAGATATCCAAACCCAAAAACCTGCTACCAAAATAAAAATGTTAAAGCTTATCCTAAGTCTGAGCTTGCTTATGCTTGTCTATAGGGAATAGAGAAGGAGAGAAAGAAAAATCAGAAATAATTGGGGAAGGGAAGGAAATGCTTATCTATCATATATATATGTATGCATTAAAAAAGAAACTGGGTGTTTTGCTACGCTAGTAACTAGGTTCAGTTAGTTCAGTCTAACACCAATCACGGGTATACATTTGAATATCTTTCAGAAGCAGAGGGAACTGTTACGTGAGGACATGGGCAGCTAGGTCCAAGGCCACTTGGGCACTGAGATGCTGACCTGAATCAGAATGAGTTAGCAGAATCCAGAGGGACAAACCAGGTCAGGGAGCTGGGAGTCCAATCAGAGAGTGAAGTAAAAAATCCCTTTAAGTCAAGAGCACCAGAGCAGTAGATGGGGAGTGAAGTATCAAATGAGCCAAGTCAGGAACCAAGGAGAACAACCCAAGAACTGAGTGGGAGCAACCCAAAGGGAGCAGTCACAAGTCAGATAGAACCTTATTGCCTAGAAACTTCCTGTTCCTGTTCAGGGGTTTATATGTGGTTTGTGGAAGATCATTTGACCCCAGTGAGTCATTCCAATGAGTGGAAATAGGGAAAGGGTTAGGCCCCCTTGGAGGCTTCAGACCAGCCATAGACAGTCTGGGGTATCAGTAATAGGATGGAAGGCCAAGATGGGTAGCTGTGCTGGCCAGATTGAGGCTCCAGGTTCAAGGCTAGACATTTAGACTAACTTTCATCCTAATTCAAGGCATGGATTTTAAACTTTATTAAAAAAATTGTTCTAGAACTAAACTGCCAATTACACAGTTATAAGTTGGAATAGTAAAAAATCACAGATGAGGTATGAAATATTTATTATTTTTTCTGTCATCATGACTGATATCCTATGTTGATGCTTGATGAGTCACTTTACATCTCAGTGGCCACATTTAGCCATTTCTAAAGCGAATGATGTGATATTCAGGACCACTCCCTCAAAGTCACAAATCAGTGTTACTCTCCAATTTACTGGAACTTTGCTGTCTTAGATCAAAAGAGGAACTGACTCCTTGATGTTTAAAAAGTGCATTGAGAACTATACAAGACACATACAGTAGCCTTGAATCTACAAGACCTTGTGTGATATAGTATGCAGGTTGTTATACTCCTGGGTGCATGTAGTGCACATTAGACCTGGGGCTCAGATATCTCAACTCTCTACATGCTTTCTGTCTTATGCAAGACAGCACAGACTGAAGAGGATTGAAAAAAATATATAAATCTTTTCACTGAAAACTATAGACATCAGTTTTCTAGTGAGGAGCTTAGTGGTACCACTTTATCCATTTAAAGCAGTAGTTCTCAAACTTTTGATCCTCTAGGCCAGATGAGTGGTGCTGGGGCTGTCCTTTGGCCGGATTGAGCTCCCCCACCCCCCCATGACAGGATAGGGCCTGACACTCCTCCCTTCTGACCTGGCAGAGTGGAATTGGGCACCCAATCCAGCATACAGGACTTCGGAGAAGGGAGAGGGGCATGGGTCTGGAAATTTGGCAGCAGGTAGTGGTACCACAGCTTCCCCCTCTGCCAAAGTTCTGGATGCTTGATGAGCCCTGTGGGCCTGATGACACAGTGCTGCAGGACAGATCTGGTCTGTGGGCCAGGACTTGAGCACCCCGCTTTAAAGATTTAAGATTCATTTTTACTTTTGACTTTTAAGCACTGCTCTTGGCAATTGTAATGTGTAGCATATAGGAAAGACAGTACCATAGTGAACAGAGAGCTGGGCATCATGATGCTGATTTCCATTATTTTGTTAGTAGCAGTGGACGACCACAGCACCAAACTCAGGCACCTACTTAAAGGGAGCACATGAACTGCAGCTACCAGTGCTGCTGACTCAGCTTCCGCAGCAGTTGCAGCTAGCCCAGTCCAGCCCCTGCCACTACGTCTGCTGCTACTGCTACTCAGAGTGCAGGCACTTACGGTTCCACCTGTAATTATGCAAGGTGTCTACCGTACACACTGTGTAACTAGGTCAGCAGCACATTATATACTAAGCAGGTGAAACTGAAACCCATCCCTTTCCCTCTGATTGGTTCTGGGGCTGGTTTTAAGGAACTCCTCTAGCACCCAAGTCCTGCTGAACAACTTTATGGTCTCCAATCCTTAAACAGCTCCTGTACTGATAAATAACTCCTCTAGCTTCCTGACCCGTGATTCTGGTTAACCCTCTGGCTCAGTATTTGGCCTGTAGTTTCACCCCAGCTTTATACTTGACACCCTGATTCTGGTTAGTCCTCCAGGTCGAGTTCTGATTCTTGGCTTCAGATCCTTCCCCCTGGTTCAGAACTCAAGGTAGTTCTCAGATGTTTTGAACCCATGGCTTATCCCTGCTTTCCTATCAGATGGCACTGCCGACTCTTCCCACTTGGTCTGATACTTCTGTGAACCCCCAGTTACTATCAACTCTCTGCTCTCAGCAAATCACTTTAGGTCTCTGTGTCTCTGGTTTCCTTTCCATCCCACTCATTTTTTTTTTTCATTTGACGGTAAGGTATTTAGGGCAGGGGCAGCTTCTTGCAAGGCCATATTTTCTCACCTACAACAATAATGCTGCAATGCTCTACATGTAAGGGATTAAATCATAGACAATCTGACCTAGTGTTTGGGCAAATGAGGGAGGGAAGCATCCCAACCACAGGCCATGTTAAGGGGCAGAAAGTAGAGATCAGGCTACCAAGCCAACGGGGAAATTCAGTGGCAAGATGTGAATCATAAGCTAAGTCAAAGTTCAGCAATCAGGGATCAAATTACTAGATCTGAGGAAAAAGCCAAAAGCCAGACTCTAGGAACCTAATGAGGAGGGTCAGGAAACCATGAAACATATCCAATGGGAAATCCAAAACCAGAGTCCAAGAACAGAGGTTCACCAGGACAGACATTTGGCAGGAACTGTTGCCACAACTATAGATAAATAGTAATAATGTTTTCCCAGCATCCAAACAGGGAGCCTAGCAAATGGCCAGCTAGCATCATTAGTTGGGTTATGGCTGCCCATCGAACATGCAGGGGACAGGTGCAGCCCACTAAACAATTAGCTCAGGCTGGGCTCCTGTTAGGACCCCTAACAGCATGTGGAGGTCCCCAGCTGTTAGCTGTGGACGCTGTGCAAAAACAGAGACTCGTGTTGCAAAAAAACCTGATACTTTTGTGACAGGCAGCTGGCAGTGACTTAGCCCAGGGGTTTTGAAAGGGTAAAAGATGACTGGAGGACTTGGGATTTCCTGTCCTCACCAATCAGGCCTCAGAGACTCACTCTCCATGTCCCCTGATTGGCCCCTTGGGTCACCTGGGGGAGGATAAAAGGGGCAGCGTGGCTGACTCAGGGGAGACCAGTGAGGTACCACCAGGAAGAAGCTTCAAAGAGCTGGGTCAGTGGGGTGGGAGCAGTGCCCCAGAAGAGCCTGAAAGAGCAGGACCTGCAGGCAGAAGTTGGACCCTCATCAGCGTGGCGTGTGGCCGGCAGAAGAGGCTCCCCGCTTGCCTCCAGGATCCCCTACAAGAGGCTGCAGCCAGCAGGAGAAGCTCCCCAGCTCCAGCAAGGATCTGAGCAGTGACCTGAGAGGTTCCCAGATCTGCTTCCAGCGCTTTCAATCAGAAGCCGGGCAGCTCAAGGTGAGACTGAGGCTCCTGTAAGGCCAAGACCTCTAGCAGCTCAGAGCACTACTAGCACTGATGGCTGTGTGGTAGCATTTCTGCCTACTACAGGGGAGCTCTGAGTTTAAGTCCCAGCTGAGGTGACTTGGGGTTAGTGAAATGACAAAGAAAAATTCTTGCTGCAATGGAAAGAGGTCATTGTGTCTTTCCTCTTTCTCCCCCCTCCAGGTATCTAGGCTCTATTTTCCTTGTTATTTGAGATTTTGTCTTTTATGCCTTTTATATTTCACCAACCCATATTGTTTGTTCTGCTGTTTGTGTTTTATATTTTGTTAACCCTGTCTTTTGTCAACTGGATGAATATGTCTATGATTGTAAGTGTCTAACCTTTGTTGAATCCTGCCCCCTTGCAGCATTGTAGTGTCCCCTATACCCCCTGGTTTATACTGGTTATGTTCCCAGTACTGTTCTCTAATTAAAAGGTATATGGTTAAGCCCCATTGGTGATCTGGCTCTGCTCTATATGGGGAGGAGAGTCCCTACACCTCCCACAGCACTTGTGCACCTGCTTTGATCCCTTCAATGGGAGAGGGGGTACCACTTGGAGTACCGCCCATGTTACACTCTGTTACTTACTGGTCCTTACCAATATTTTCAAGGAAAGTTCTCTCCCCCCCCCCCCCATCTAACTTTCAAAAATAAGGTTCATATTTTATTTGGGGGACATATTGTATACAAGAAAATACAGTATGTAGCTATCATTCCTAGTATACTGTATCCCAATATATTAAAGGCTTATAGATCTACTTCACTATAAAACTATAGGCTATTAATTATACTGCAATAACACTAAAAGTAAAATAGCCGAGTCATACCAGTAACATTACTCAAGATGGAGGCCTGAAAGTATGTTCAAACGTGGCTTGTTTTTATTCATTTAATGCACACATGCTGAAATGTCTCTAAAACATAAGATGAAAGTAAGAGATTTATGTTTCTGTTAATGAAAATATTTTATATTTAAAGTCATTCACCTAGAAATTAGAATTTATGGTAATCAGTTAAAAAAATCAGAAGTATTTGTCAAACAAAACTACAAATTGATATAATTCCTTGAAAATGTTGCAGCTAATTTCTCTGTATGATTAGGTTTGTATCACCAAACCAGCAGGGAGATAATTATGTGTGAAATTATGAGAGAAGTAATTCTGTATTTGCTGAAGTATGGTGTTTTGAGTTTTTATTGCTTCATATTCAGGTGTGGAGGATCAAATTAATTGGACAAACTATTGCAACTTTGTCTTGCAACAGAAGGAGAACAAATTAGGGGATGGAAGACTCTAAAAGGTATTAGCAGCAAAGGTTCCCCAACTTTCTGAATTCAGACCAACATCTGGAAGTCTTCCTTTCATCACACTCTAGAAAAATAAGTCTGAGAATGTGGACATCTTTTTGGTCACAATGCAAGGAAACAGAATATTCCTAAAGCAAGGTGTTAGACTTCATGATCTAATAGGCCCCTTCCGACCCTAGAAATCTATGAAATATTTGTTCCAAACTGACTGAGGTAGTTTTTGAAAATATTGCCCCTTGAATGCCAAGGACTTCTGAGGTTGCCCACTTCTCTATGTAATAAAAAAATATTACACCATGATACTATTTCCTATGAATAGACAATGTAACATTCAGCTGTGGCTCACACAGCTAGTTCATTTCTGCCATAAGTGCTCTTATAACCTTCATCCAGATCTCACATTTTTCTGGAGTATTTCGATTGAATGTTGATTTTCCTGGAAGCATTGTTGATGACTTTCTACAACATATAAACAACATTAAAATGTATGCTCCTGTCTACAAGATGGAACAAAAAAACTGGTATAGCAACAGAAGCAGCAAGAGAATATCACACGCTCCCTGAGAGACCTTGATTTTTGTATAAAATGACTTTCCCCCATCTTAAGGTTGATGAGGTGAGCATTTTGCTCAAGGATTAGTGTTGCATAAAGGAAGAAATTAAATCAATCTTTCATGCAAGATGATTATATAGCCAAAACACATTATTTTAGATCCTCTTTCTAGGAAAAGGGCAGAATATGGTCATTTTTCAAACATAATAATCAGTATGAGCAACAGCCTGACAATACCCATATTAATTGTAATTGCTATTTTAATTCTAGGAGGATACCATTATGAGAGCAACATTGTTTACTGGTGATTGTTTTCTTAATTATATGAATGACTTGATAGATAGCTCCCATCTGCTGCTGTTCAGCAATATCAATTCCAATGTCCTCCCACTGAGTTAGATCAGATCCATGACCTGTTTTTTTTCTTGATCCTTAACCTCACTGTCTAAAATTATCTACACAATTTGTGGATATGATAGTAGAGACCATTTCCAGGTGACCCACCAGTTCTATTGATCCAGAGTTTATGTAGTAGTGTAAAAATCAACGAGGGAGAAATTAACTCTCTTCTCAAACTTCTGTAAGCATGGTGCCACACATTCAACATCCAACTAAGTGCAATTAAGACCCAAACAGATGCACGTTCAAGCAGCTTAGCCTTTGTTAAGTGCCCTCATGAAATCATAGAAAATTAGTGTTGGAAGTGATATCAGTGATACCTAGTCCAACCCCTGCTCAAAAACAGGAGCTTCCCCAACTAGATCATCCCAGACAAAGCTTTGTCTAGCAAGGGCTTACAAACCTTCAAGGATGGAGATTTCACAGTAATACCCCCAGTGAGAAATTCCTTTCTAATATCTAACCTAAACTTCCCTTGCTGAAACTTGAGACCATTGCTCCTTGTTCTGTTATCTGCCATCACTGAGACCAGTCCCACCACCCTCTTCTGAACCTCCCTTCAGGTAGTTGAAGGTTGGTATTAAATCCCTTCTCAGGTCTACTCTTCTCCAAACTAAATAAGCCCAGTTCCCTCAGCCTCTCCTCAAAGTCATGTGCCCCAGATCCCTCACCATTTTTGTTACCCTTCAATTTTGTTGCCCTGGATTCCCTCCAATTTATCCACATCCTTTCTGTAGTGGAGGGCTCAAAACTGAACACAGTACTCCAGATACGGCCTCACCAGTGCTGAAAAGAGGGGAATAATTACTTCCCTTACCTACTGGCAATACACCTATCACTCCAGCTCAGCATGCTATTAGCCTACTTTGCAACAATGGCGTACGGTTAGCTCATATTCAGCTTGTTTTCCACTGTAACCCCTAGGTCCTTTTCTGCTGAACTGCTACTCAGCCAGGCAGCCCCCAGCCTGGGGGCTGGAATTGTTCCATCCTATATGCAGAACATTGCACTTGTCCTTGTTGAACCTCATGATATTTATTTTGGCCCAACCCTCCAATTTTTTGAGGTCACTCTGAATCTTATCCCTACCCTCCAGCATATCTACTACTCCCCACAGCTTAGTGTCATCTGCAGATTTGCTGGGAGTGCACTCTATACCATCTTCCAGGTTATTAATGAAGTCAATGAACAAAACTGACCACAGGACCAACCCCTGAGGCACTCCACTTGATACTGGCTGCCAACTAGATATCAAGCCATTGATTACTACTCCCTCTGAGCCCAATGCTCCAGCCAGTTTTCTATCCATCTTACAATCCATTCATCCAGCCCTTACTTCCTTAGGTTGCCTGCGAGATTGTAACAAAAGACTTGCTAAAATCAAGGTATACCACATCCACTGGTCTCCCTACATACACAGAACCAGTCATCACATCATAGAAGGCAGTCAGGTTAATCAGACATGACTTACCCTTGGTGAATCCATGCTGACTGTTCCTAAATCACCTTTTTCTCTTCCAAGTGCTCAGAAATAGATTCCTTGAGGATCTGCTCCATGATTTCTCCAGGGACTGAGGTGAGGCTAACTAGTCTGTAGTTCTGTAGATCTGCCTTTTTCCCTTTATTAAATATGGGCACTATGTTTTCCCTTTTCCAATCATCTGGGACCTCTTCTGCTCACCATGAGTGTTCAAAAATGATGGCCAGTGGCTCTGCAATCTAATCAGCCAACTTCCTCAGCACCCTGGGGTACATTCCATCTGACCCCGGTACTTATACGTGTCCACCTTTCAAAGTGGTCCCTAACCTGTTCTTTCACCATTATTGGCTGCTCAGCTCTTCCCTGAACTGTGCTCCCGAGTGCAGTAGTCTGGGAGCTGACCTTGCCTGTGAAGACTGAGGTGAAGATGGCATTGAGCATTTAAGCCTTTTCTGCATCCTCTGTCACAAAGTTGCCTCCCCAGTTTGCTCAGGAACCCACACTTTCCCTGATCCTCTTCTTGCTACCAACATACTTGTAGAAACCATTCTTGTTATCCTTCACATCCCTTCTTAGCTGCAAGTCCAATTTCACTTTGGCCTTCCTAACTTCATCCCTGCATGTCTGAGAAATGCTCTTATACACTTCCCTAGTTATTTGTCCAAGTTTCCACTTCTAAGCTTCCTTTTTGTGATTTAGATTATTGAAGAGCTCTCCGATAAACCAAGTTGCTTTTATGCAAGATTTGTTAGTCTTCCTGCACATCTGGATTTTTTGTTCCTGCTCTCTTAGTAAAGCTTTTTTAAAAGTACAGCCAACTCTCCTGGACTCCTCTCTCCCTCAGACTGGCTTCCCAGGGAATCCTGCCCATGAGTTTCCTGAGCAAGTTGAAGTCCGCTTTTATGAAGTCCAGGTTCCTTACTCTGCTGCTCTCCATCCTTCCTTTCTTCAGGATCCTGAACTCAATCATCTCATGGTCACTGCTACCCAAGTTGCCATTCACTACTACATTCCCACCAATTCAGCTCTGTTTGTGAGCAACAGGTCAAGAAGAGCATGTCCCCTTGTTGGCTGCTCCAGCATTTGCACCAGGAAGTTGCCCCCAACACTTGCCAAAAACTTCCTGGATAGCCTGTGCACTGCTGTATTGCCTCCCAGTAGATGTCAGGGTGACTGAAGTCCTCCATGAGACCAGGGCTTGTGATCACAAAACTTCTGTTAGCTGTTTGAAGAAAGCCTCATCCACCACTTCCTCTTGGCCTGCTGGTCTATAGCTGACCCCCACTCCAACATCATCCTTGTTGATCTCCCCTCTAACCTTAACATAGAGACTTTCAACAGGCCTATCTCTAGTTTCATACTAGAACTCTGAGCAAGCATATGGCTCTTTTACGTAGAGTGCAACTCCTCCTCCACTTCTCCCCTGCCTGTCCTTCCTGAACAGTTAGTACCCACCCATGACAGTGCTCCAGTCATGTGAGTTGTCCCACCAAGTCTCAGTTATTTCATTCATGTCATAGTTCCATGACTGTGCAAGGACTTCCAGTTCTTACTGCTTGATTCCCAGGCTCTGTGCATTTGTGTACAAGCACCTATGGTAACTATTCAATTGCCCTGATTTCTCAGGAAGTATGAGAACACCTTCCCTGCTTCCGCCTCCTGCTCACTCTTCCTCCAGGTCTCCCACTTCCCTCATGGCTTTGGTCTCCATCCCCTGGTGAACCTAATTTAAAACCCTCCTCACTAGGTTAGCAAGCGTGTCTGTGAAGATGTCCTTCCCTCACTTCATCAGGTGGATCCCATCTCTTCCCAGAAATCCTTCTTCGTGGAAGAACATTCCCTGGTTCAAGAAGCCAAAGCCCTGCTGGCAATACCACCTGTGCAGCAAGGTGTTGATCTGCAGGATGCATCTGTTCCTGCCTGGGGCCTTTCCATTGACCAGAAGAATCAATGAGAACACAATCTGAGTTCCAGACCCCCTCACCCTTGCACCCAGAGCCCTGTAGTTTCTTTTCATCTACTCAGAGTCTCCTCTGGAAGTATAATTGGTTCTCACATGGATAAGCAGCATGGGGCAGTAGTCAGAGGGCCAGATGAGCCTCAGTATTCCCTCCATAACATCTCAGATCCAGGCTCCAGACAAGCAGCAGACATCCTGAGACAACAGGTCCTGTTGCCAGATGTCTCCCTCTGTCTCCTGCAGAAGGGTCTCCAACCACCACCACCCATTGTTTCTTCTTGGTGGTGGTTGTCATAATCCTTCCCACCTTGGTGAGGCCTGGCCTGTCCTCCTCCACCAATGGAATGTGCTTCTCCCTCTCTGTTGCTAGGACTGCATATCTGTTCTCCAGATAAACTGCTGTAGGTAGAGGTGAATATTTCTGCTTGTTGCCAGAGATCACAAGCTTCCAGCTTCCACCCTCCTGGGAGTCCATGTCCTCTCTCTTCTCTAGTGCTGCCTCTGGCAGTTTTTTCTCCACAGACACAAAGGTCTCCTCCAGCATCTAATCAATGAACTCCTCATGGTGGAGGATGCTTAGGAGCCTCACCACCTCCTCCCATAGTTCTCTTGCCTTTTCCCCAAGGCACTAGCAGGAGGCACGGCTCACACTGTGGGCACCCCCCTGCCCCCAACCTGGCTGTCACTGGAAAGAACCTGCAAGCTGCAGTCCCCACAATGCCAAGCCCAGACCTGGGTGCAAGCCTCAATCATGAGTGGCCCTGACTGGAGAAGAGGGTATAGGTGGTAGATGTTTTGGTCAAAGGACATAGGCAGACAAGGTCTTTAGGTATATCTGATATCTTTTATTAGACCAACTCAAATGGTTGGAAAAATTCTTCTTTGCAAGCTTTTGGGTATAAATATGTTTGGGTACTTGTGTGACCAACTATTTGAGTTGGTCTAATAAAAGATATCAGATTTATTCAAAGAAGCTTGCCTGCCTGGAGAGACAACTCACAGGTGCAAGCAGAGCCGGTGACAGTGGTTCTGGCATTGTGATGTCTTCCAGCCTTTTTCCTGGGTTTCCTAATCTGCCTTCTCTCTTTTACTACCCTTCTTCCAAGTCCACTTTTCCTAGAAAACTCACCTAGAAGCTGGCCTGTTTACTTCTCACTGGCTCCAAAAGGTTCCTTTTTTCTGGTTTCCTCACACCAAGCTGAAAGGCTCTCTCTTCAAGAGGGATATGGCAGGGGTGGGGGTGCAAAATGACTTGTGAACTGACCTGCAAACTGTTTATCCTCTTTACAGCCTCTGTTTTCTGACTCCCTTGTTGCTCAGAGAGTCTCCTTTTATACCCTGCTGGGCCTAGGCTGGCTCCACCCACATGTTAGTGCTTCTGTCAGGCCCAGGCAGCAGTCTCTCAGCCAGTAATACTCCTAGCTTCTCAAAATACACACCCCAAACACACACAACCCACAAAACAAACCAAAGGAACAGGCAGCTGTGGGTCACTTACCTTCCCTGGGCAGGATCTGGTGCTTGGTTTTTCTCCCTCTTCCTCCTCTTGCTCCCAGCAAACTGCCTGCAAATTACTTACACTGTTTGCAGTCCTTCTTTGCTGGCTCCTTGGTGGCTGGCATCGTAAAATTATTTCCTTTGAGGTGACATCAAATACTAATTTTAATGTATCACAATTTTCCAATGATTTGCAAGAGTTCCACATAAATGTGTGATGAGGCTCAAAGTTTTGAATGGTCTCAAAGATGGACAGGCCTGGCATGATAAAGTAAGAGAAATTGAATCCTTGGCCCCTGTATTATGTGAAGATGACAATTCAGAGACTACATAAACAGGGAGAGAAAGTATTTCTCAGTAGATTGGAAGGCCCCAGTGATATCTTCAATTACTAAAAACTTAGTTTGACAATATAATCTTTAATAAATGCACAGAAGCAAGATAATGCTAATCTTGCAGAACCATAACACCTTTTTTTTACAACAGAATGTCATATTAATTGTAAATGGAATACTATTTAAAGTGGAAAATATTACTAACCACATCCTGAAATGATGAACTTGGAGTTCTAAAGGAATATCATCAAACTACTTGAAATCTGGTGAGTACTGCTCTTAAAGTCTGTGTCTTCTTCCATCGCCTATTATTCCCATCTAATTAAGGTTGTCAGTTCAGGGATGAGAAGGCCCACTGATCATTGATGCTGAAAATGTAGGCAGGTTTCCTGTGGACAAAAGTGTGTTTTAATGAGAGATTTCAGAAAGGAGTAAGAGAGACGGTTTGCCAAATGTGAATAGGGGGATTCTTCCAAGCACTTGGGACAACAGGAGAGAAGGTAAAGGTAATGAGAGTGGGAGAAAGAAAGGCATCATTAGTTTTTAAAAGGTTTGTAATACACAAGACAGCAAAGATGTGGAAGTGGGGAAAATTCAAGTAGATGCATATAGGACCTTCAAAATGGTTAAATGGAATGAGAAGTTGTCAGAAACATGAAGTCAATGGAGGGAATAAAAGGAGGCAATCTAACTGATACATTGAGGAGGTAAATAAATTAGTTTTTTGGCCCAGGAAGAATCCTACTTAATTATGTGCTTCAGTTCACATCTGAAAGTGCTTGTGTTTATCAGGATTTGCAGGGAAAGGCCTTAAGAAGACAAGTAGAAAAAAGATATTACCTTTATCTAAATAACTTTTAGCCCTCCTAATAGTTGCTGCACTAAACAGTTTTTTATAGTTACTAGATGTGAGGGGTATTTTCTTTTGTTTTGATTTTAATGAGCAGAAAAAAATATTCTGTAATGTTAAAATTATACAGAGTTTACAGAGTTTCTATATAACCCTTCGAAAGGTTAGCATCTGGGGAAAATGTGTCAGCAGTTTGTGCTTATTTTAGTATTTATTCACCTTATATTACTCAAGTACTCATCTGAACAGCAGTTGCCTTTAAGTTTCTATTTTAAACTTGTCTTTCTAATGTGATTCTAAATAGGCATTAGGAACTGATAAACTATTAGTCTATGAAAGAAAAAAGGATAGAGGGAACATAAGTATTCAACAAGGTTATAGAAAGACTAATCAGCCTTTCTGTTATCACCTTGTGAACTATTTGGCATAACTGGCAAAAGGCATAACTGCAAAAGTTGTTGATGATTATCAGGGATCCTGGTTTTCCCTGATTGAAAAAAAAAAAAAAAATTTTCAGATTAAAAAACATTTACCCAAAATCCACATTTTTCCATGATTAAAATGAAATACCACTAATGCATATCCATATCCATACATAGATAGAGAGATATATCTATAGATATAGATATAGATATGTGTATGTATGTTTATATATATGAATATGTATATGTGTAAAAATATGGATAAGTATATGGATATATATATGGATATGTATTAGTAGTGTTTCATTTTAATCACGGAAAAATGTGGATTTTGGGTTACTTGCTTTAATCTGAAAATTTGGAGGTTTTATTTTTATCAGAGAATACTAGGATCCCTGATGATTCTGAAACAATTTTGCCCAAACTTTTGTGCCAAAAAAATACGTATATAGCTCTGTGTGTAAATGTCTTAATACACTGGGGTGGGGAGGAAGGTCAAAGACATGGAATCAACTTTTAATTACAGAGGATAATTGTACTAGCTTAATTACAGGAGGAGGGGGATGCTATCTTCCCACCGACTCATGCATGCCAGATATGCAAGTCCAGTGGGTATCCTGTGTGAGGTAATGTGCATCTTACATAACAAACACTAACATATATACCATCTTCAGCCTAACCCCAGGACCCTGCTCTGTTTTGAAACCTCTTGTGTTCTCTGTTGCAAAAGGTTTAAAGCACCGAGGCTCTTCAGGAACTGCACACCTCTTCTTTTTTCACAAAGAATCCAGTGCCATATATATCAGGTCTCACTTACCTCTGGGAGTAGGCCCATTTAGCTTATCTGACTAGACTAGTGACACAAAATACAAAGCATTCTTTATTATGTAGCAAGAGATTAATATTTATATTTGGAAATGTTGAACAGGAACAACCCAGTTTTAGATTGATTTCTTTTTTTCTTCTTATTTTACATCATATATTAGAAAGATTAAAAAGATAGTTATCACAAAATGTTTTGATCATCCCCAAATGATTTCAGAATTTAGAAATATTTGTTTCCATTCCAACTTGGAACAAAACCTGATTTTGAAATCTAGGTTTCCTTTTTAAAACAAAAATTTTATCCACCACACTATCCCAGCTTTTTAACATGTAGGCAAACTTTTCTTCTGGAATTGTACTAAAATTCAAATTTAAAATATATGTGAGGATTGTGTACCTTTGCAAGCAACAAAGTACCTGATCTTTCAGTCTTCACCCACATGGATAAGTCCTACTGAGAGTAAGAGCTGTAAAATCATGCCCACAATGTGTAGTCATATTTTTTTCACACTGTGAAGAGGACAAAAACCTACATGTGATTTTTATTAATGATGTTAATTTTGAAAAGTTAATGTAGAAGAACTTGTTCTTGACACAGTTAAAGTAAATGGAACAAGGGATTTATGATTTTGGACATTTATAAAACCTCAGAACTATAAAATAACTTGAATCAGAGCTCTTAACAGTCTCCCATTTATAGCATATATTGCCAATTATGCTTTCCACATTTTGTGTGTGTGTGTGTGTGTGTGTGTGTGTGTGTTCTTCTGTCTTTTCTGGCTATCTAAGGCCACATTTTCACCACTATATTGGATGCGTGTCATAACAGGGAGAGGATCTGAAGTTGCTAATCATTTTCAAAAATCAGTGAAGACATGTTATGAACTGGGTTGCAATACCTGCCTCCACAGATGTAAAACAGAGTAAGCATTAGTAAGAATTTCTAATCAGAATCAATGATTTAACTTAGTATGTTGGCCTTGAAGTTGGAACATTGCAGGCTTGAAAAGAAGTAGGAAAAAATGTGGGATGAAGGTATTATTGCATTATGAGCTATCTTATCTACAGGCAAATTTTATAGGGAATTCTGATACATAAGGAATTACACTCTTAGTTTTCCCTGTGTCACCAAACTGCAGACATTCCCATTACCTGTAAAATATATTATCTTTTTTTCTGAATTTACTCAGCTCTGACAATTCATCAGTATGAAGTGCCTAGTCATGTGTTTACGAAAGAATCCTGCTTCATGTTGCAGGCTGAAATAGCAGCTATTCAGCCACACAACTGGCATTTTCAGAACATACGTGGTTTGAGATCCAACTCCGTGTGCATTGTGGATATATAAGTGTTCATGTGGCTATTGAGCATATGCAGCAGGCTGCATTCTGGCTGGGCAGGTACATGGTGTTGTATGCACATACTTAAGCACAGGTACTGAAATTATGACCTGGCAAAAATGAGGTGGAGGGGTGTCACATATTTTAGTCCACACAGGAGGCAGAAGACCAAAAATTCCAGGGTCCCACTATCCAAAACAGGTCTGAACCTGTTCATTTTAAATTTCCAAAACTCTGTTCTCCCCACTATGCCACAGATTAGACATAGTACAGGTCTATCACCAGTCTTCCTCTAGAAGCTGAGCCATAAAGCAGTAATGACATTTCTGACCCATTATGTGCAAGGGTTCAAGCTAAACCCATGATCCCCTCCTTGTCAGAGCAGCATCCATCTCATTATGCCACACACTGAAGTTTGGTCTCTTCCTCCTCACCCCACATCCCTCTCAATAGGAGCCCACTTCAAAAAAAGGGCAGACAAAGGCATTGATAATTCCTAACCTGTCACATGGTAGTCAGTGTTGTGCTGGGGAGTCAGAGAGATGCAGTATCAAAGCTTCTTCTGGGTAATAGGGGAAACTAGAATCTAGGTCTTCTGCTTCCTTGGTAAGTGCATTCACCACTCATTAAGATGGGGGACCGTCATCGTCATAATTTTGTTTAGTGGCAGTTTTGTAACTAACACTCAAGTAAGTGAATAATGAGGATCATACCTGTCCATTCTCAGTGCATCCTGCTCTGCATGCTCAGGAACCATCCATACTGCCACTAAAGCAGGACCACAAACTATGCGAATGTGACAAAAATGGCAGCCAAACTAGTTAGAGAATGAAGCTGGCCATGGATTGGATAACTGCTCAGCCCTTAAGAGGTAATAACAAAAACCTTGGCCATAAGATAGAGGCTCACAGACCACAGGAAATGGAAGAAGGAAAGACTTCATAGTATCATAGCATTATAGTACTTAGGGTTGGAAGGGACTTAAACAGATCATCAGGTCCGACACCCTGCCCCACGCAGGAACGGGTGCCAGGGTCATATCACCCCAGCCAAATATCTGTCCAGCCTCCTCTTAAAGACCCCCAAGGGAGGAGAGAGTACCATCCCACTTGGGACCCATTCCAGAGACAGGCAGCCCTAACTGTAAAGTAATGTCTCCTAATGTCCAGCCTGAACCTTCTCTCTAACAATTTGTGACCGTTATTCCTAGTAATCCCCGGTGGTGCCCAGGGGAACAGTCACCCCCAATTCCTGCTGGTCCCTCCTGGTGAGTTTATAAATGGCCACCAGATCTCCTCTCAGCCTTCTTTTGTGGAGGCTGAATAGGTTCAGGCCCTTTAGCCTCTCTTCATAGGGCCTGCCTCCCTTTCCCTTGACCATGCAAGTGGTCCCCCTCTGGAAACTCTCAAAGCTAGCCACATCCCTCTTGAAGTGCGGCACCCAGAACTGGATGCAGTACTCTAACTGTGGCCTGACCAATGCCACATAGAGGGGAAGGATCACCTCCCTGGACCTGCTTGTGATGCATTTGTAGATGAACAACAAGGTGTGGTTATCCTTACTGACCGCTTCCTTCAATTGGTGACTCACGTTCATCCTGGAGTCAATAATGACTCCAAGATTCCTTTCTGCCTATGTGTTGACAAGAAAGGTGTTCCCCAGCCAAATGTGTGTTGCTGGTTTCTTCTCCCTAGATGCAGTACCCTCCACTTGTCTGTGTTGAATTCATCCTATTCTCATCCGCCCACCTCTGTAACCTATCTAGATCTAGCTGGATTCTGTCTCTCCCCTCCAGTGTGCCCACCTCGCCTGACAACTTGGTGTCATCAGTGAATTTGGACAGCGTGCATTCCACATCTACATCCAGATCACTGATAAAAATGTTAAACGGTACAGGCCCCAGGATTGAGCCCTGCAGGACTCCACTGCTTACATCCCTCCAAGTCAAAAATGACACATTCAACACCACTCTCTGGGTGTGACCATCTGGCCAATTTGCCTCCCATCTGACTGTGTAGGCATCAATGCTGCAGTCACCTAGTTTTTTAAAGAGAATGTGGTGGGAAACTGTGTCAAAGGCCTTCTTAAAGTCCAGGAAGATGACATCCACCCTGACACCCTCATCCAGGGACTTTGTCACCTGATCATAAAAAAGAAACCAGGTTTGTCAGGCAGGACCTGCCCTCAATGAACCCATGTTGGTTGCCCCTGAGATTTACCTCCCCTACTGGGCCCTTGCAGATGTCCTCCTTGATAATTTTCTCAAAGGTCTTCCCAAGGACCGAGTTAAGACTGACTGTTCTATAATTGCCAGAGTCCTCCTTTCTCCCCTTCTTGTAAATGGGGAACACATTGGCCCTTTTCCAATCCTCTGGTACCTGGCCAGTGCCCCATGAGTGCTCATAGAGCTGTGCCAGGGGCCCCGCTATGACCCTCGCCAATTCCCTCAGCACCCTTGGGTGAAGAGCATCTGGACCTACTCATTTAAACACGTTCAGCCCCTCCAAAAGTTCCCTAAGTAGGCCATCCCAGACCCTAGATATGGCAGTGCTTCCCCTGGCTCCATCTGCAGCTCTAGTGGGGGAGATGTCCTGGCCCCTGTTCAGGAATATGGAGGCAAAGAATTCATTAAAGAAGTCAGCTTTTTTGTTTGCTGCAATCACTAGATTGCCAAGCCTATCCTGTAGGGGTCCCACATTATCTGGTGCCTTCTTCTTACTTCCTATGTATTTGAAAAAGGACTTTTTATTGTCCATAATTCTGGTCACTAGCTACACTTCCATCTCTGCCCTGGCCTTCCTAACAGACTCCCTGCAGTCCTGAGCAATGGAGGTGTAATCCTCCTTGGTGATAGCCCCTTACTTCCACTGTTTGTACACTTCCTTTTTTGCCCTGAGGCATCCCTGGATGTCTTTGCTGAGCCATGGGGGCTTCTTAGCACTCTTGCCCCATTTGGAGCACATTGGGACTGATTATCTTTGAGCTCGGAAGATCTTCTCCTTGAGGAACAACCATCTGTCTTGGACTCCCATCTTATTGAAGCTCTGAGACCCCAATGCGTCTCCTACTAACCTCCTTAGCTTACAA
>NW_017729032.1:165585798-165588802 GCF_001723915.1 Gavialis gangeticus
AGGTGTGGTTATCCTTACTGACCGCTTCCTTCAATTGGTGACTCACGTTCATCCTGGAGTCAATAATGACTCCAAGATTCCTTTCTGCCTATGTGTTGACAAGAAAGGTGTTCCCCAGCCAAATGTGTGTTGCTGGTTTCTTCTCCCTAGATGCAGTACCCTCCACTTGTCTGTGTTGAATTCATCCTATTCTCATCCGCCCACCTCTGTAACCTATCTAGATCTAGCTGGATTCTGTCTCTCCCCTCCAGTGTGCCCACCTCGCCTGACAACTTGGTGTCATCAGTGAATTTGGACAGCGTGCATTCCACATCTACATCCAGATCACTGATAAAAATGTTAAACGGTACAGGCCCCAGGATTGAGCCCTGCAGGACTCCACTGCTTACATCCCTCCAAGTCAAAAATGACACATTCAACACCACTCTCTGGGTGTGACCATCTGGCCAATTTGCCTCCCATCTGACTGTGTAGGCATCAATGCTGCAGTCACCTAGTTTTTTAAAGAGAATGTGGTGGGAAACTGTGTCAAAGGCCTTCTTAAAGTCCAGGAAGATGACATCCACCCTGACACCCTCATCCAGGGACTTTGTCACCTGATCATAAAAAAGAAACCAGGTTTGTCAGGCAGGACCTGCCCTCAATGAACCCATGTTGGTTGCCCCTGAGATTTACCTCCCCTACTGGGCCCTTGCAGATGTCCTCCTTGATAATTTTCTCAAAGGTCTTCCCAAGGACCGAGTTAAGACTGACTGTTCTATAATTGCCAGAGTCCTCCTTTCTCCCCTTCTTGTAAATGGGGAACACATTGGCCCTTTTCCAATCCTCTGGTACCTGGCCAGTGCCCCATGAGTGCTCATAGAGCTGTGCCAGGGGCCCCGCTATGACCCTCGCCAATTCCCTCAGCACCCTTGGGTGAAGAGCATCTGGACCTACTCATTTAAACACGTTCAGCCCCTCCAAAAGTTCCCTAAGTAGGCCATCCCAGACCCTAGATATGGCAGTGCTTCCCCTGGCTCCATCTGCAGCTCTAGTGGGGGAGATGTCCTGGCCCCTGTTCAGGAATATGGAGGCAAAGAATTCATTAAAGAAGTCAGCTTTTTTGTTTGCTGCAATCACTAGATTGCCAAGCCTATCCTGTAGGGGTCCCACATTATCTGGTGCCTTCTTCTTACTTCCTATGTATTTGAAAAAGGACTTTTTATTGTCCATAATTCTGGTCACTAGCTACACTTCCATCTCTGCCCTGGCCTTCCTAACAGACTCCCTGCAGTCCTGAGCAATGGAGGTGTAATCCTCCTTGGTGATAGCCCCTTACTTCCACTGTTTGTACACTTCCTTTTTTGCCCTGAGGCATCCCTGGATGTCTTTGCTGAGCCATGGGGGCTTCTTAGCACTCTTGCCCCATTTGGAGCACATTGGGACTGATTATCTTTGAGCTCGGAAGATCTTCTCCTTGAGGAACAACCATCTGTCTTGGACTCCCATCTTATTGAAGCTCTGAGACCCCAATGCGTCTCCTACTAACCTCCTTAGCTTACAAAAGTCAGCCTTCCTGAAATCGAGGACCTCTGCCTTGCTGCTTGTTTTCACCACCCTGTGCTGGATAGTAAATTCCAGCAGGTGATGATCCCAACTTGGATGTTACTGGTTATTTTTTGGATAGACAACTAACTAGCTGTGTTAGTTTGAAGTCAACTAAAAGACAGGATAATTTATACCCTATGGCCAGGGATGGCTAAAATACAACCTGTGGGCTAGATCTACCCCACCCGCTGATTGGGAGGAGGCTCTTCTTAGCCAGAATGACTGACCTGCTCTGCTGGGCTTTAAACTAAGCCCGCTGGGGGACAGCGGAACTACCACCACTGCTGGCCCGCTGAGCAACCCTTGCAAAGCCAGCAGGCCAAGGCGCTTAAGGGAGTCCACCCCTGCCCCAGCCCTGGTATAATCTGTGGGCAAGGCAAGAGCCCCCAAGGGGACACTTGCCTGCCTGTACACAAATGCCAGGAGCTTGGGGAATAAGCAGAAGCTCATCCTCCTGCTCAATGCAAATAATTATGATGTCATAGGGATAATGAAAACCTGGTGGGACACTACCTATGACTGGACCAGGGGTATAGATGGCTATACCCTGTACAGGAGGGATCGTATAGATAAAAGGGGCAGGGGTATAGCTCTCTATGTTAAGAAAAGCTACGCATCCCTGCAAGCTGATGTTGGCTACCAGGGTGGATGACTGGAGACCCTGGGTTAAAATCCATGGGGAACACAGCACAGGGGACACAATGGTTGGAGTCTACTACAGACCTCCCACCCAAAGTCAAGAGCTTGACCAGGAGTTTGCCTGGGAACTGGCTGAGGCTGAATGCTCCAGGACCGTGGTTGTCATGGGTGGCTTCAGTTATCCAGACATCTTGTGGGAGGATCACTCAGCAAAATCTGAGTGGTTGCAAAGCTTCCAATCATGCGTGGATGACCTCTACCTGACTCGAGAAGTCTATAGGCCAACGAGACGTAAAGCGCTGCTTGACCTGGTACTAGCTACCAGGCATGACCTAATTAGTGACCTAGTGATCGATGGGAAGCTGGGTGACAGCAACTATGAGCTGATCACCTTCACCATCTGCCGTAAAGCTGGCAAGTCAGTCAGCAACACGGAAGTCCTTGACTTCAGGAAAGCTGACTTTGATGAGTTCAGGAGGCTTGTCAGTGAGGCCCTAAGGAACCACGACCCCAGGGAGAGGGGAGCTCAAGAAGAGTGGTTGCTCCTCAAGGGAGTGATCCTCAATGCACAAGCTAAGTCTATTCCATCTCGGAGGAAAGGCAGCAAGAGGGCACAGCAGCCCCCCTGGCTCTCCAGGGTTCTAGCAGACCTCCTGAGGCTAAAAAGAAAGGCCTAGAAAGGATGGAAGATGGGATTCACTTCCAAGGAGGAATATTCTGCACTGGTCCGGTCCTGCAGGGAGCAAACCAGGAAAGCTAAGGCTGCAACTGAACTCCA
>NW_017729032.1:165589249-165589642 GCF_001723915.1 Gavialis gangeticus
GCAAACCAGGAAAGCCAAGGCTGCAACTGAACTCCAACTAGCTTTGAGCATCGAGGACAATAAAAAAATTTCAGATATGTGGGGAGCCGGAGGATAAGCAAGGGCAACATTGGGCCCCTGCTGAACCAGATGGGGCAACTGACAACTGACGCCCAGGACAAAACCAACCTATTAAATGGGTATTTTGTGTTGATCTTTCATCAGTCCCATGGGACTCCCATGCCCACCACGGGACAGGGCGGTCTGGGTGATGGAGATCCCCTGACCTCCATTAATGCTGACCTCATGAAGGAACACCTTGAGAAGCTGGATACCTTCAAGTCAGCTGGCCCGGACAATCTACACCCCAGGGTACTCAAGGATCTGGCGAGCATCATTGCCCAGCCTCTGGCA
>NW_017729032.1:165590182-165592310 GCF_001723915.1 Gavialis gangeticus
TGATCCAGGCTGACCTGGACAGGCTCAGCAAATGGGTGGACAAGAACTTGATGGTGTTTAACACTGAAAAATGCAAGGTTCTCCACCTTGGGAAGAAAAACCTGCAGCATCCTTATAGGCTCGGCAGTGCTACGCTGGTTAGCACTACGGAAGAAAGGAACTTGGTGGTCATCATTGACCACAAGATGAACATGAGCCTGCAATGCAATGCTGCAGCTAGTAAAGCAACCAAAATGCTGGCTTGCATCCATAGATGCTTCTTAAGCAAATCCCAGGACATCATTCTCCCCTTGTACTCGGCCTTGGTGAGGCTGCAGCTAGAGTACTGCGTCCAGTTTTGGGCTCCACAATTCAAAAAGGATGTGGAGAAGCTTGAGAGAGTCCAGAGAAGAGCCATAAGCATGGTCAGAGGCCAGGAAAACAGACCTTATGATCACAGGCTGAGAGCCATGGGGCTCTTTAGCCTGGAAAAGCACAGGCTCGGGGGTGATCTGATGGCCAGCAATAAGTTTGTCAGGGGTGACCACCAGTATCTGGGGGAATGTTTGTTCACAAGAGCACCCCAAGGGATGACATGGTCAAATGGTCATAAACTCCTGCAAGACCATTTCAGGCTGGACATAAGGAAGAATTTCTTTACTGTCTGAGCGCCCAAAGTGTGGAACAGCCTGCCATCGGAGGTGGTTCAAGCACCTACATTGAACACCTTCAAGAGTAAATTGGATGCTTCCAGCCTCCAGTGACTCCTCCTCCTGTCCCTGATGCAGTGCTCCAGGCAGTAGGTGGACAGGGGAAGCTGCAAGCTTGAGGGGAGTGGGGTGGGCTCTCCCTGCATCTCACTCTGGTCCTGCTTGTGTCAGGCAGAAGAGTGTGTGGCTGGCGGGGGGTGGGGGCATGAAGGAGTTTGACTGCTCAAAAAGCCTTGAGGGGCAGGTACAGGACATGCAGGATTGCTGTAGCAGCAGCAGGAACCAGTGTGTACTTGGTGCAGCCCTGCCAGGCAGGCACATAAGAGAAGCAGGGGCAACAGCAGCAGGAGACAGCGTTGGTTCTGCTGCAGCCCCATCAGGCAGATGTGGGACAGAGACCAAGAGAGCCACCAGTGCCAGGTTTGACTCCCTGCCTCCCCTCCAAGTCCCACACACTTCACACCCCAGCCACACCACCCACAACTCCACACACATCCACATCTACACCTCACACACACCCTTCACATACACCCAGACATACACCCGGCCAGCACCATGTCCACACTCCATACACTCCACACACACCCCACACCTCACCCTCAGGACCCACATACATCTCACACCCACACATACACCCACATACCCCTCCTACACCCCCACACACTGCACCTGCACTATACCCACACCCCACTCACCCCGCAACCACATATTTCCCCTACCATCCCCATCCCTCCACACACAATATACAAACGAACCCCAGCTCCAAAAGGAGTACTCCCTGGGCAAGGGCAGAGACTTCCAGTGGCAAAGGTCAGGAGTTAGGGGGTGGGGCTTCCAGTCACAAGATTGTGACCAGGGGGTGGGGCACCTGTCAAGGGGCAGGGCTACCTTTGTGGCCCTAGATGCCTCACGAAAACTTAAGTGGCCCTCCAGCCAAAATAATTGGCCACCCCTCTTGTAGGCTAACCAAAGTAAATATAGCACAAGCTTTCATAAGTTGTAGCTCACTTCATCAGATACTTGGTAATCAAAGAAAAGCTGCAATGTGATGTGGCCATGAACAAGGCTAATAATATTTTAATGTTAATTAGGAGTGGCATACTCAGCAGTGACAAGGAAGTATTATCACCACTGTGCAAGGCATTGGAAAATCTCTATTTAGAATACCGCATACAGTGTCCTAGTAGCTATATATATTTTTTAAAAGATTATTTTAAACCGGACAGTTTCAAATAAAGGCCACTAAAATAGTTAAAGGAATGAAGAACCTATTTTAAAAATGGAGATTAAAAGAGTTTAAATTATTTAGTTTAGAAAAATGAAAGTAAAGAGATGATATTATTTTTTGTGAATATATTCCCAGGGTGAATGAAGAGGACTGAGAAGGGGAGAAGAGCTACTCAGGTTAAACAATAACATAATGGTACATAATGGTTATG
>NW_017729032.1:165597310-165600336 GCF_001723915.1 Gavialis gangeticus
GATATTAATTTTTGTGAATATATTCCCAGGGTGAATGAAGAGGACTGAGAAGGGGAGAAGAGCTACTCAGGTTAAACAATAACATAATGGTACATAATGGTTATGATGCCATACCCTGACCCCAGATGTGGTCAGGTGAGCCTTTGAGACATACTCCCAGGCTATTCTCACACTTTCAGGGTTTCCCTTGAGCTCTAAACCCTTCCCTGCTGTTTTCTACTTGGCTGCTGAAAAAGGACTGAAATGTAACAGAAGCCAGCTCCAGGAGCCAACTCTTTGTCCTTTGATACTTTTTACCTGTTTCATCTAGATCTTGCCAGCTATTAATAGAAGGGATTTTGTCAACTAAATATATCATACCCGTGTCTGGTTATGTACTCAGAAAAGACTGACCTCCCCTTCCTTGGAAGAGGCCTTCCTGTATGGTCAAATGCTCAAATTCCAGAATGAATTATTCTCTAGATCAGAGTGGCAAAAACTTCCACAGCAGTGGCAGGCTAATAAAAGATGAGATATGGAGACGACTGTTACAGCACTGCAGAAATTCATTATAGAATTTCATGAATATTTCTGCTTGAAACAGAAATTTAGAACTGTTGACTCAACATGTTCAGTAATTTTAGTGTAGCAGTTTGATACAAATCTGTCATAACAGGAGACGTGGAATAATCTCATGGCTCTAGCTCCTTGGTCAGGGGAATGACTCATGAACTAGTCAATCTTTAGAAAAAACGGAAGTTAGTAATATTGCATGACTGCTTTCTTGTGGCTGTTAATGAAGCAGTATGAGCTAATATATGTGGAAAATTGTGTGGAACATAAAAAAGCAAAGTGCAGCAACTCTGAAAATATAACTTCTGAAGGAACTTAAGTACAGGAAAAGGGGATTAAGAACACAACTGAGATATAATTTTGATTAGCTATGAGAGTATTTTTTTTCTTGTATACCTTAATCTATCTAGGCTATCAACCTTTGTCTTCCTCCAAACAAAAAGCACTGAAAACAATATGTGTGGTTTGGCTTTATGGATTGTTGATGCATTTTACTCTTTGAATCTGAATTAAATAATATAATCAAGAGACCGTGAAATAATTTATGTACAGCAAGAAACACTGTGGTAACTAGATGGAAATAAGCAGTATATTTATGTCATGCTGTTCTTGTCATCTGTCTTTGACTACATGGTATTGGCTCAGTCACATGCTAATAAAACATACACTGGGTTGACAAATTTGACACATTTTTCAGTGTTACTTTAATAGGTTATTAGTTAGGGTTATATATCACCTGGCTGACATTTATAAATGGTAGCAAATTATTTTTGACAAGTTAAACACTAGTTTTATTTTACAGAGTGTTGCCCTATTTTGTATTATGAACTAAAATGCTTTCAAGAGCTAAGGACTGACACAGCAGTTTTACATGTTAAGTCTGTCTTGGTCAATGACAGCTTTTTGCTTTATTGTCCACATAGACATAAATAGAAGGATCCTTGTGTTAATTACAAGGAAGATAGTATGTTACCAACTATCAATGCCATTTATGTTACCAAAAAGTAACATTATTTACAGATATACTTATTAGACAACTGTAATCACACTGTAGTAAGTACTTAAATGTAACTTGTTTCAAGCAGTATATTTCAGCTTATAAAATACATTTGAGAAAGGACAGTGCCCTTAATAGGATTTAATAGGCCTTATTTAGGACTAAAGTTACAATATATAAATACTGCAGCCAAAAATTTCATTAAAAGAATGCTAAAGCTGCAAAATCAAGTACTCAAAAATGGGGAAATATAAGAATTAATGTTGCTTATATCATCTTAATTTGCCCCCTTGAATGTATACATTATGGTACACAGAACCCTCCTTCATTTAGTGGACAAGATGAATAGTGCTCAAAAAATGTACAGCTATTGAATTTGTCTTTTCATCCTCAAATTAATTATATGGTTTTATGCATACTTTACTGTAGACATAGTAGTTGTGGGGGAATTAAGCCAGTTTACAGATTCACAAAAGTTTAGGGCTGGAAGGGCTCATGAGATCATCGGGTCCCACTGTAGAGAAACTTTTCAGGAATTTAGCTGAAAAGCTGTAACAACCTACACTAAATGTAAGTGGAGTGTAGTAAAATATGGATGAAAAGTCAAATCCCTAGCATGCTGGTAACGTCCTAGGAAATTTACAGCCCCTACTTCAAAGCATGAAACACACACATTTCTACATTTTTCATTTTTAATATAAACAGAGTGGCTTTTTCTCTAATTTTGTTCTCAAAAATGCAGCTTTGCATTAAGCTACAGGAGTTGAACTGACACCTTCCAATACATCTTTGGCAGGATTGGATCTCAATAAACCTTAGAAAGGAGTGAGGCACCTAGGTTACTGATCTACGTCTAAGCATGCATAGTAGCTCAAATCTAGGAGTCTTGGCATCTTTTCAGGTCAAAAGGAAAATTAATTTAAGTACCCAAGCAGTTTTGCAGGCTCTGAGTAGGGTCAATTTAAAATTGTGACTTAGCACTCATATCGCTCTCTCTCTCCTCCCCACCCCGCCCCCACCCTGTTTAGGAGCTGAAAAGTAGATTTGATTCAAAATAGTTATTTAAAATGATGACCACTCTCTCCCTGCACTATACATCTGTACATGCACACATAAAATGATATGGCAAATAAGAATGTATGAAACACCACACTTGATCAAATCCAGCAGTTTTCTGTATCTCGCTCTGGAAGAGAGAGGATGGTAAAGAAAAGAGTATTTATGCAAGGTCATTTCAGACTGATCTGTCCCTTGCACCTCTTCCCCTATAGTATTCAGAGGCCTAGGAAATCCTAAATTGGAGGTTGTACCCTAATTATCAGGTTTAAATACATACTGATAAAACTATCCTACATATATTTTTGTTGTTGCTTGTTTGTTTCAATTACCTTGTGAATGTGGTTAATCTATCACACTACAGTATCTTAGGACAATGAATTCTATTAGCTAATTATACAGAATCACAGAAAATTAGGGT
>NW_017729032.1:165605336-165614095 GCF_001723915.1 Gavialis gangeticus
TACAATATCTTAGGACAATGAATTCTATTAGCTAATTATACAGAATCACAGAAAATTAGGGTTGGAAGGGAACTCAGGAGGTCATCTAGTCCAATCCACTACTTAAAGCAGGACCATCCCCAGCTATATCCTTCCAGCCAGGGCTTTGTCGAGCTGGGCTTCAAAAACCTCTCTGGATGGAGATTCAGTTCTTTGCCACTCTCAAAGTGAGAAAGTGTTTCCAATTACCCAACGTAAACCTCCCCTGCTGCAACTTGAGATCATTGCTCCTTGTTCCATCATTTTTCATCACTGAAAAGAGTCTAGCTCTATCTTTTTTGGAACCACCCTTCAGGGTATCAGGTCTCTCCATAGTCTTTTCTTCTGCAGACTAAACAAACCCAGTTCCTCCCTCCTCTCTTCATATGTCATGTGCCCCAACCCCCTAACCATTTTTGTTCCCCTCCACTTGAACTCTCTCCAACTTGTCTACATCCTTTCTGTAGTGGGGGGCCCAAAACTAGACACAGTACTCCAGATATGTCCTCACCAGTACTGAATAGAAGGGAACTATCACTCACAGAATAGAGTGGAATAATCACCCTCAACCTGCTGGCAACACTTCTAGTAATGCAGCCCAGTATGCTGTTAGCCTTGTTGACAAGAAGGGCACACTGCTGACTCAGATCCATTTTACTGTCCACTTTAATGCAGGTCCTTTTCTTTCAGGGGAGGACCTAAATGTTTCCTTTTTGTTTTGTTTTATTTTTGCTACCTAATAATTGTATCTATATCCCTATGTTCTAGGCGAAGTACAAACATTCAAGAAGCCCAAGTCTGAATGGATGAAACCTACACCAGTTGCTGTAAGGAGCACAGGTTAGAACAGAATACACATTCACTCTTTGCTGGGGGAGGCACACAGGCTGCTTGCACTGGTCAAGGACAGCACATTTGAGTCACTCCTGCATGCCTCTCAGCAGGCTCTGTGGGCTCCCTGCTCTGCCAGAGAATGCCAAGCATAACCAAGCGCCCAGGCCACCCTTGATTGGCTGCTGGGCACAGGCAAATATGCCCCCAGTCCCCTGCCATCACCATGAAGCCTCCCTCTACACAACTGTAAGCTTCCAGGAGAGTGCCAGAGAGGGTCATCATGGCATGACTCCTCACCCACTCCCCCTTCCTGCTGCTGGCTGGGCTGTCAGATGTGTCATGGTGACCCACTTTGGGGTTCTCCTGGAAGCCTAGGGCTGGGCACAGGGGAGAGTCTGTGTTGATGGCAGGGAGTTGGGGACATGTTCTCTCATGCCTGGCAGCCAATCAGGAGTGGCCCCAAAACTCTGTAAGAGGAAGTATCAGGCCCTCTGGAGCTCCTGCAAGCAGAAGCTAGTGGCAGGACACACGTGGCAGCCTGGGAGGCTCATGCTGGGCAACAGGGGAAGGGGGATCCACTGTGGGAAGTATCAGACCCCTGGAAGCTTTGGTGAACAGCAGGAGGTGACAAGAGGTCAGGGACCCCTTTGAGCACACTACCCAATGCAAGCCTCCCAGGCTTCTGGAGGTGTCCAGCTGCCACTGGTGCTAGAGCTCCAAGGGACCCAATCCTTTCCTTGGCAGAGCTCCCCCTCTCCCCATTGCCCAGCAAAAGATGGGGTCATGCTGCAGCCACCTCAAACCATCCTTCCCCCTAGTAGTAATTAAACATGTCTTAAAGCATTTAGCTAGTATAATGTAAATGCAGTTTGTCTACAAATGCTCAAATGAATATGTACTGCTTCCTACTTCCTACCATATGAATCTGGCACACAACATAGAATAAATTTGTTATCAATCAGTTATCTTTATTTTCCACTCATAGCTGGCCAGAGGCAAGAGGCAGGGCTGGGGAGAGCCAGGACCAAGATGTGAGGCAGTGCTCGATTGTGGGGGCTCTCCTTGGCAAAGTTTCAGATGTGTGTGTACATTGTGGGGTGCTTGGTGATAAGGTGTGGCCCAGAGACATGGCTGACCAGGACCTGGGGCACACAAGCCTCCTTTTTTCCCCTTCCCCTGCTGCTTGGCTGTGACTAATGGCTGGCCAGAGGCAGGAGGTAGGGCTGAGGAGAGGGGCTTTTCTGGCTCAAGTCTGGGAGAGCTGTGGAGCAGGGCCTGCTGGGTGCTCAGCCAGACCAGCTGAGTGCAGGCAGAGTGATAGTGCTCCTCCCTGGGGGGAAGGAGGGTGGCAGGGGCTTGCAAATGTGCCTGGGATGCCAGAACACAGTGACCTAACTTAAATAGCTAGGGGAACTGAATCTGCAGGGGAAGTTTGATACACTGGTCTAACCTAAATCAATTAAGCTCTTTCTTGGACTGGGTTCCACCATTTTTAAACCAGTCTATGTACACCAAACTTTTGTTCTCTTACTGCTTTAGACTCGTTTCCAGTCACTTATATTTGGTAAAAATGTTACGTCTATACCTGGCCCTAGTGTTGTGAGAGGCAGTGCATTGTAAATTCTTACTTTCTCCACACCATTTATGATTTAATAGACCTCTATCTACCCCTTTTTGACCCATTGTCTTTTTTTAAAGACTTAGCCTATTTAGTCTCTTCTCATATAGAAGCTTATCACAGCATCTTTGTACAGCATCCCTGTACATTTTTACCTCTACTATATGCTGTTTGAAATGGAGATCAGAAATGCACACAGTATTCAAGATGTTGATATTGATTTATATATATATTATTTATATATATATTGATTTATATGGTGGCATAATCTCATTTTCTGTTTTGTTAACAGTCCCCTTCTCAGTAATTCCTACTATTCTATTAATCCTTTTGACTTCTGCTAAACACTGAACTGATATTTTCAGAGAACTATCCACAGTTATTCCCAAATCCCTTTCTTGCATAGTAACAGCTAATGTAATCATTCGAGATACACAATACTGTGCTATTGTTCCCAAATGCATCACTTTGCACTTATCAATATTAAATTAATATTGCCATTTTGTTACACATTCACTCAATTTTTAAAAAACCTTTTCAGTTTATCACATTAAGCTTTGTTTTTTATGACCCTGTATATTTTGGTGTCACTTGTACACTTGGGCATCTCACTCTTCACCCCCTTTCCAAAAAAATTATGAATCCATAGAACATAACAACCCCCATCAAATGCCCTTAAGGCACTTTTTACTTTCTTCTATTTTGAGAACTGACAATACTTGCTCTTTGCCTTTAGCCACTTGCCAGTCCATATGCAGATCTTGCCTGTAATGCCATGAATGCCTAATTACAGGTCAGAGGACTTAAAAAAACCCAGATTTTTGGAAGTTTAAATATAGCATGTCAACCTGATTACCCTGATCCTTATGCATGTTGATTACTTCAAAGAAAGCTAGCATATTGATGACATTTGACCTCCCTTTACAAAAGTCATGTTGACTGTCCCCCAACAAGTCCTGTTCATCCATGTCATGGAAAATTCTATCTTTTATTATTGTTCCTACATATGCTTTTAAATAGAGCTCCATTTAACTAAGGAAGAGAAGATCAGAAGTTTCCATGTAAATCATTAGTAACCTTGATTTTTTAATTATTAAATTAGCAGAGGCCTTGGTAAGAGGGCGCTGAATGCTAATACAAACCTGACACATGTCTAATGAAAGAGGAAACAGTATTAGTTCTAATGTTGTTCTCTTTCCCAGTCACTTTCTCTCACCAATATCCAGGTGCGTTAATTTAATTTATTTTGCTTCAGGGAATGGAAGATTTTCAATTTATTTGAGTTAATTTTCATATTTTGCTCTTTTACACAAGATGATGACATGCCACAGCCACAAGACCAGATTGTTTGAATACTGCAATAGGTTTCTTCCACCTCAATGTGACTTACCCTTTTTGTACCCTTAAAAGGGAAATAATATAAAAGAAAGCCAAATTAAATAAAATACTTTTTTTCCTTACTGGAAAACATTCAGACATGTATGCCTCGTAATTATGTGAGGTATTCAAGGACCAGGGTGATGGGCAAGACATTAAACCCTGATTAAACAATGCTTGCTGGAAAAGAGTATTTGCTCATATGCTGCATACATTGCAGTTTTCAAATTACTTTCTCTTAGGAAATACACTAATGGTTGAAGTTTTTAAAATATTCTACCCTACTAAAACTCTCCACATGAGCTTTGTATGAAACAACTGTGCACCACCATTGCTCCTGGATCTAGTCTTCAATGAAAATCCATATTTAAATGACTATTTATTTAATTTCCATAAGGATTTTGCCATTTAAACTCTGCTTAAATTTTAGCATTTCAAGCCAGAGGTCAGGACTTAGAATTTTCCTGGACATCTTTTATTAGGTTTTGAATATTACAGCTCTTATTTAGTGTAAGTCAGATGTGCCTGCATGTGTAGCAATACATTGACTTGGTTTCCTGAATTAATATATTTCTTGTTCTCTATATAATACTTGCTGTTAAACTGTATTCACACTGTGTGTGTATGTGTTTTGATATGAATAAAAGACTTCACTGCATTGCTGAAGAAGTAGTTTGGTATAGAAATACATGGAAATTACTTCAGCCATATGATCTTTTGTTTCCCTCCCCATTTTTATTATGTTTGTCAGGAAATAATAGCTTTGCTAAAAGGCTTTTAAGTAAGATTTATTGTAATTCTCCCTGCAGATTCATTTTAAGATTGTTTATTCTTCTATTCTTCGCACAAACTGTAACCATCTGAGAACCATATACTGTACCACTTGTAGGGCTTATATAAACCATTAACTGAATTCCTTTCCGCATATGTGCTGGAAGGATAGTCTTGTATATAAACCACAGCAGTGGAAGTAAGGAGATTTATTTTCCATTATAGCCTTTCTATGCAATATCGAACTATTTATTTTATTTTCCCTGTCTAAACTGGATGGTAGGGCTTGAGGATTAATTATTTGTAAGATCATTTGAGTTTTTTACTTGGAAAAAAAAGAAAAAGAAAAATCAACTGGATAGAGCTTCAACATTCCTAAGGAAAATTCCTTGAATAAGTAGTTTTTGTTATGCAAACAACCAACTTCCTCCCTTTCTGCAGGCAAAAAAGAATGTTGGAATTACAGGCAGTACTATTATTAATATTAATAGAAATGTAGTATATGGTATGAGGGAGAATGTGGTTCTTAATCAGTGAATATTCCTGCATACATAATGCTATATTCAGCTTGTCAGTGTGACACTTTTTTGTCAGCTTGATGCAAAAGGCTGCCTATCATTATGCTTTAATAAGTTACAAGAATACAATGAAGTGACAAATCACAGAAGCCCTTGTTAATTATGGTTTGGACGCTTAACCAAAAAGAAGGTTTCTTTGTTCTGGCTCAAATGTATTTTAACACTTCAGAAAAGTGTCTAGTGTTGGCAATCAAGTCCCATGAGATCAAGAGGGAGAATGACCTCATCCAGAGATAGAAAAATCATTCTATGGATTATATTATTGTGCATTAAAGCCAAATTCACTTAGATGAGCCAGAAAAGCTATCAAGTTTAATTGAGTTGTAGAAATGCAGTTGGGACAAAGATGAGCTGACACCTGGAGTACTTAGAAAGGATGGGCATAAGAAGGAGTACACAAAGACACAAGCAGTGAAGTAAGTTCATAGATTCTAAGGCCAGAAGAGACAAGCAATCATCCAGTTACATTTTCTGCATAATACCACTCCAGATTTCCTTAACAAATTCTTGATTGAACAGAAGCCTATTTGTTAATCTCTTTAACGATTTCCAATTCTAGATCCTTCAGCTACTCACTGTAATTCCATTCCAATTCCTTGATCATTCTCGTAGCTCTTCTCTACATTCTGTCTAGCTCAGCGGTTCCCAACCCTGGGTCATGAGCCAAATGAGGGTCACAGAGGCAGTGCCGGTGGCGCTGCACAGAAAATTGAGGCATTTCCCTGCCCCCGGGTCCTCACCATCGCTGCAGTTACACTCCACTCCCGGCAACAGGGTATAGAAAAAAAAAAGTTGGGACCCACTGTCCTAGCTGAAAATATTTTGATTGCCTGTATCCCACTTACTGTGTGATCCAGATTACTCCCAATCAGTGATCTAGTTTCTTTCTTAATTCATTATGTCATATCGACCTTTTATCTCTCCAAGTGGATAGATTTATAATTAACTGGGTTATCCCATAAATCCTATTAAATATTGGCACAACATTAGCTTTCTTCCAGTCCTTTAGAACTTCCCCAGAAAAGAAGTTCTTACCGAGGAACAATATCGAGAAACTATAAATGCTTCTCAACCAACTTTTTTAAAACTGTCAGGTAGAAATTAGGATAAGTAGGCAGGCACCAGTGTTAACCAAGAATGTGACCAAGGTTGATCATAAGAAAGCACTTGTTTTTTTTTTAGATAACAAGTTTATTTCAATTCTTGTTATTTAAGAGAATATTACTTATTTTAGGTATGTTATCCTTCAGTGCAAACCTGGATTGATCAGATATTCACTTAAGGCTTTTATATTTTCTTTTCTTTTTTATTCATAGTCAGTATAGAACTGTTTTGGAAGCTCTCATTGTTAGCAGAGGACAAATAAGCAGATACACTGAAAGGCAAGCATCCATATATTTAAAAACACCATTCTTTAATCTGACACTAAGGGCCAGATCCTATTTACCCTTAACACACTTAAGTGGATGATAGTATGTAGTTTTTGGCCCCTTACACACAATTTGTGAATCACCATTTCATGTTCTAGCCTACTAAACATGCTCATTAGGGCTATCCTCCATCCAGACACTGACCAAAGGAAACAGAATCACTCATGTATATGCTCAAGATCATGTACATCCTGAAATTTTGCCAAGATGGGAAGCATTAGTCATGGTGGGACTTAGCAGTTGCATTATATGTATAGGGACCTCATTCTCATATCAGAACAAGACATCAGTGCAAGTAAAAACAAAAGCAAATATACAGTATTTAGGTCTGGCTGTTCAGCTCAGAGGCTACAGGTTTCTTTCCAACTGGTGATCCTGTACATCACACCTTTTGCTGTTTCTGGAGTGTTAATCTTTCCCCCACTTCTTCAACTTCTAATTCCTGCTCCTGTGCCTGGGGAAGTACAGCCTGTAGGGCCTACAGAAGCCATTCAGTGGAGGGGAACGGCAATCAGCCC
Organism: Gavialis gangeticus; assembly: GCF_001723915.1. Taxonomy (NCBI): domain Eukaryota; kingdom Metazoa; phylum Chordata; order Crocodylia; family Gavialidae; genus Gavialis; species Gavialis gangeticus. Next base: position 165,612,481 of record NW_017729032.1, read on the forward strand.
ACACAACTTGGGCACCAGTGGGGACCTATGTCAGGGGACTCCATGCAGAAAGGCTATCAATAAGTCCATTCAGCCATTGTGGCTGGGTAGTCTACACAGTACATCATCCAAGCAAATACAGCCCTTGGCTGTTTGCAAGTTGAACCACCCTGATCTAATTTTATCCCAGTTTTATATTCAAGCTCATTCAGAGCACCTTGGATAATACTTGTTTCAAATTCAGATCCTTACAATTATGACATACCATTTTTAACTCAATCCACAAGTAATTTAGAGTTAATAAAATTATAGAAGTATAGAAAAACTGTAAAATTGCATTACATAAACTCAAAGCTACATTTATCATAACCACAATTAAAAGGCTTTAAAATTCAACTAAATAAAATATAAACCTGTCAAACTGAAGATAAGGATGCTAAATTATTTCCCACTAACAATATCTTGGAAAGACTATTATAGTTACAAAACTCAAGCGTGACAAATTTGGAAAGTCTTGCTTAAGGTGATTATATTAATTCTCATTAATTTATAATTAAGTTTGTGAATTTAGTCATCCCAATCTAATGCTTTAAAAATGAAAAGTCATTTTTTTCTTAACGTTCACCGTACACAAAGATTATGGCCCAAGTTCAGAAAAGCACTTGAGCACCTGCTTTACTTTAGCTGGGTATTTAAGTCTCATTAAAGTAAAACATGAAAGTTAAGTACATGCTTAATTGTTGTCTTCAACAGGAATGGGTTTATGCATAAGTGCCTTACAGTAGACTGTAGAGTAAAGATTCTACATAGAATTACAGAATAATGGAACACTAGAGCTGAAAGGGACCTCTGGAGGTCATGTAGTCCAACCCCATGCCTGAGGCAGGATCATTCCAGCCCAAACCATCCATCACAAATCTTTGTCTAATCTCTTACTAAAACTACAGTCAACACTGTCTCACAACCACAAGGCATAGCACACTAATCTGCTGAAGGAAAATAGAGGGATGACAGTGGCCTGTGTCCTGCTACTGCAAGCGTTGTTAAAATATACTCAAGGGGTGCGTCCAGATGAGTGCAGGCATGAAGCACATGTTACTGTAGATCTGTATTCAGTGCCATGTGCAGCACATGGCTGCACATGAAGGTGTTTCCCATGCTGCCACTTTGTAGCATAGGTTTGTTCTTTGTACGTTTGAAATCCTGGGGTCAAAAAAACCCATGCCTAAAAAAAGTGGGGCAGTGCATATAGCTGCAGTGCCTGTCTCCCAAAACCAGAGGCAGGCTGGCCAGAGCCATGCTCCAGCTGCCAGCCAGGCTCCGTGCTGCAGGAATGCTGCAGCTGCAGCTCCCAGAGGTCCCTGGAACCCCAGGTAAGACTGCTGGGGCCAACACAGTTACTGGTCCCAGCCTTCCCTACCTCACACAGGGTAACCTGCTGCGTGTCAGAGCACATATGACATGGGCACTCAGGTGTGCCACTGCTACTTGTCTCCAGGGAAACACACATTCCCTCTCATGGTGACATGTCCAAGAAGTCCAAGGAATTGTGACGTCCTTATGACATCAGTGCATTCAATTTTAAGAAGGTTGGTGTTCCCCTTCATTTCTTATGGGGCTTTGATTTCATTACATC
>NW_017729032.1:165619095-165620938 GCF_001723915.1 Gavialis gangeticus
TTGGTGTTCCCCTTCATTTCTTATGGGGCTTTGATTTCATTACATCTACAGTGTAACACAATAACAGGATTAAAATAATTACTTGAGTAAATTTGGATCACAGAATTATAGAATCACAGAAAATTAGGGTTGGGATGGGGCTCAGGAGACCATTTAGTCCAACCCCCTGCTCAAAGCAGGACCATCCCCAACTAGATCATTCCAGCCAGGGCTTTGTCGAGCTGGGCCTTAAAAACCTCAAAGGATGGAGATCCCACCACTTCTCTAGGTAACCCATTCTGGTGCTTCACCACCCTCCTTGTGAGAAAGTTTTTACTACTATCCAACCTAAACTTCCCTTATTGCAACTCGAAACCATTGCTCCTTGGTCCATCATATGTCACCAACAGTCTAGCTGCATTTTCTTTGGAATCACCCTTCAGGTAGTTAAAGGATTCCATCAAATCACCTCTCAGTCTTCTATTCTGGAAACTAAATAAGCCCAGTTCCCTCAGCCTGCCCTTATAAGTCAGGCACCCCAGGCCCCTAACCATTTTCATTGCCTTCTGCTGGACTCTGTCAAACTTGTGCACATTCTTTCTGTAGTGGGGGATCCAAAACTGGACACAGTACTCCAGATGTAGCCTCACCAGTGCCAAATAGAGGGGAATAATCAGGTCCCTTGATCTGCTGGCAACACTCCTACTAATGCAGCCCAGTGTGCTGCTAGCCTTCTTCCATAACCCCCCAGGTCCTTTTCTGCAGAGTTCCTGCTTAGCCAGTTGGTACCAGTGCATGGGGAGGAGGTCCTCATGTCTTGTACCCCAGCCTTTACCAGTGCATGGGATTGTTCCATCCTAAGTGCAGGACTTGGCACTTCTCTTAGTTGAACCTAATGATATTTCTTTTGGTCAAATCCTCCAATTGCTCAAGGTCTCTTTGAATCCTATCCCTACCCTCCAGCATAGCTACTACTCCCCTCAACTTGGTGTAATGTGCAAACTTGCTGAGGGTTCACTCTATCCCAACTTCTAAGTCATTGATGAAAATATTGAACAAAACCAGCCCCAGGACTGATCCCTGGGGCATTCCACTTGATACAAGCTGCCAACTAAATATCGAGCCATTCACTTAATAGTTAGGTTTTGCCATTAAATACTGACTACTTAGCTACTGACTAACCTCTAAGTGTGATGATCCTGCCAATTTTCTATCAACCTTAAAGTCTGTTCATACAACCCTTAGCTTCCTTAGCTTGCTTACAAGAATGTTGTGGGAGACGTTATGGAAAGCTTTGTTAAAGTCAAGGTATGTGACGACCACTGGTATCCCCACCTCCACAGAGCCAGTAATCTCATCATAGAAGGCAATCAGGTTGGTCAAGCATGACTTGCCCTTGGTGTATCCATGCTGACTGTTCCTAATCACCCTGTTGTCCTCCAAGTGTTTAAAAATGGATTCTTAAGGACCTGTTGCATGGTTTTTCTAGGGGCCAAGCTCAAGGATACGGGGGCACATTTGGTTTTCTCTTCTATTCTTCCAGTAAGCAGATGCAGACAGCACCATGAGGCATCAGTGAGGTCAACCAGTGGCTTTGAAGCTGGTGTTACCAGCCAGGCCTTGGGTTCTTGGACCATGATCCACATTTCTGCATAGCAGACATGCTCGGGAGGGCCGGGCTTCATCTCTCCACGAAACATAAGCGTGTTTTTTCCTCCAGGCTGGCTGATCTCATATGGAGAGCTTTAAAGTAGGTTTGCCAGTGGACAGGGACACAGAGGAACATGAGGACACTTCACCAGCAAACCAGGGGATGCACGCAGATAGTACATAGGTAAGTAATAGGGGCCAGGGCAGGCTTACA
>NW_017729032.1:165625938-165632703 GCF_001723915.1 Gavialis gangeticus
CGCAGGTAGTACATAGGTAAGTAATAGGGGCCAGGGCAGGCTTACGAACAAGGGAGTGGCACGTGCACCTACAGGAGGCCTCAAATGCCTTTACACAAATGCTTGAAGCATGGGGAATAAGCAGGAGGAACTCACCCTCCTCCTAGCTAGCAAAAACCCAGACCTAGTGGGAATCACGGAAACTTGGTGGGATTCTACCTATGACTGGGCAGTGGATATCAAGGGCTACAGGCTATAAAGGCAAGACAGAGCAGGGAAAGAAGGGGGAGGTGTCGCACTCAACGTCAAAGAGCAATACATGTCCTTGATGATCAGGATGGGATCAGAGGAGACAGATGGGGTCAGGGGAAAACCTGGACCTCGAATTCTCAGGTCAGCTCATGGAGGCTGTAAAGTCAAGGGTGGTGGTGGACAGGTCGATGTCGACCTGGGAGGGTGTGGGCAGCAGAGTCCCCCAGAGCTCGGTCCTTGGGCCGGTGCTGTTCAACATCTTCATTAGCGACCTGGACGAGGGTGTGGAGAGCACCCTGTTCAAGTTCGCTGATGACACCAAGCTGTGGGGTAAAGTGAATACACCGGCAGGCAGGGACCGCATCCAGGCAGACCTGAATAGGTTAGAGAAGTGGGCGGATCTGAACAGGATGCGGTTCAACAAGGACAAGTGCAGGGTGCTGCACCTGGGGAGAGGGAACCAGCATTATGGTTATAGGTTAGGGGCTGACCCTCTCAGCAGCACAGAGGCAGAGAGGGATCTTGGAGTCAGGATTGACTCCAGGATGAATATGAGTCATGAATGCGATGAAGCAATAGGCAGAACCAACCGCACCCTGTCATATATCAGCAGGGGCATCACTAACAGGTCCAGACATGTCTTGCTCCCCCTCTATGCGGCACTGGTAAGGCCACAGCTGGAGTACTGTCTTGTCCTGTGTTTCAGGCTGGACATCAGGAGACAATACTTTACAGTTAGGGCTGCTAGGCTCTGGAATGGACTCCCAAGGGTGGTGGTGTTCACTTCTACCTTGGGGATCTTCAAGAAAAGGCTGGACAGATATTTGCCTGGAGTGTTATGACCCTGGCACTTGTTCCTGCCTTGGGCAGGGGCTTGGACCTGATGATCTGTTTAGGTCCCTTCTGACCCTAAGCACTATGAAACTATGAAATGAGAACATGGCAGCAGTTAAACATCATGGAATGCCATCAAAAGAGGCTTGGGAAGCACAGTGGAGATCAGTGCCAGAGGAGCAGCAGCGCATCAACAAGCTTCTCTGGAAGAAGACCTTGAGAGTGCTGTGGAGCTCAGTGCAGGAAGATGGCCTAGCAAAGCCACCAAGCGTGGCAAAGAAAAAAGCAATGGCATGCCACAAAGGAGTCTCAGGAGGAGGCAGGATGCACACTGCTGAGTGCAGTAAAAGAGAGGTGTGCGGCACCAGGGCAAGGTCAAATGGCTTGAGTGCTACAGATACACCGTGCCAGCAGAGAACCCTTGAGGAGGGGAGAAGCCAAAGGTTGCAACAGGTGATGAGACAGGCAACAGTGTGGGGCCATGGGGCTAAGACAGCCAGGGGCCTACCCAGGAAGGAGAGCTGTGTGGAGCTACCAAGGCAGGTGGCAGGAACACTGGTGGGAGTGGACCAGACAGCCCAGCCTCAGGTCACATGGAGCCAAGATGGTAAGGGGTGGGGACCTAGAGGAAGGCTCCACATGATGACTGCCAGGTATGCAGTGGGGAGCTGCTGAGCCTGTGAGGCAGTTCTTAAAAAGGGGGAAGGTAAAAGGCCCCAGCCAAGGACCTGTGGGCCTGGGAGACAAGAACCAGGGGCTCATCACTTATTGCTTTCTGTTGCTGTTGGCATTACTCATGAGTTTCCTGTTACCTCAAGAATGAGGCGAGTTTTAGTTGAGAAGGCCATAGTCCACAGTCAAAGGACAGCCTACAAGGAGCTTATGGCCAGGAGGTTGCCAACCTCAAAGCAGGACTTGCAGGTGAGAAGATATCATCTATAAGCAAGACCCCTAGAGATCGATGTTCATCTCAGCCATGGATGTGATAAGGTGAGGTAAAGATGAGGTTGGAGTCCCATGAACAAACCCAAATATGAGATCCCACAGGCGACCTGCCAGGAGCTCTCTCCCAAGAGGAACATCAAAGTTATGGTGGATGAGCAGGAATAGCAACCAGATCACACAGGTGATGCAAACTTGGGGTCCCTCCCTGATGTTGCTGGGAGTGCAATGGCCAAGCAGGACCTAAGCCCTACAACACCTACCAGAGACAAAGATAAACCTGAATAGATGTAGTATCAGACTTAACTGATTTAGGTTAAATCAGTTTATTGAACTTCTTTCCCAGATCCCATCCAGATTCAAGTTAACCCACAGTCCCGCAGCATCCCAAGATGCTTGGACCTCCCCTTTAAACCACGCTTTGCAGGGTGGGTGGGTCAGCCTTGGCCCAAGCTGTCTGCTCCAGCTGAGAAGTGTTCTTGAGCACCCCCGGGGTTCTGACCTGCATGTCTGCAGGCATATGGCTGCATTTCCAGAATCAAAAGTGAATGTCTGTTCAGTTGCTCATTGGTTCAATGTATGCAGTTTAGACTAATCTGCAAAGATTGAATTGATTCAGTGTCAGGCTTTTTGAGTGTCTGTACTTAGCCATTGTGTCACAACTGTTCTAGATCACATGATAATTCTTCCACTGTCAGGTGTTGTTGCTTAAATGCATCAGACAAAAATCTAAAATAAAATGGACAAGGGAGCAGAGTATGACCCTGAAAAGTAGCAAATGAAACATTTAAACTAAGGTAGATAAGCCACCATTATAACATGTTATATTAAGGCAACAAAACTGGTAAAGACAGTGGGTGAATTGATAAGGAGCACGTCCTGGATAAAAAAAGAAAGTCACTAGCAGGGATCCACATTTTTTTCTGATTAAAATGAAACAGCACTAATATATATTAGTGCTGTTTCATTTTAATCAGGGGAAGATATGGAGTTGGGGTTCCTTTTTTTCTTCTGAAAAATGGGGATTTTTTTATCATAGAAAATCAGGATCTTTGGTCATTAGGCATATCCTAGCATAGGAAACAAACCTCAAAATATTTTGTATAAGAATCTTGTGCTCAATGTTGCACTCTTTGTGCTGTTTACTCTGACTGTGCTAGATATATCCCACAAATGTAGATATTTTCTATGAAACTCAGGGAGAATAAAATAAGTAGAATTCTCCCAAATGATTTTTTAATCTCTCCAGTGGCATCATTTTCATGGGGACCAATAAATAAACATTGACTTTAAATTCTGAAATGCAGCAATTATTTCTGATATGCCTTTGAAAGAACAACAAAACATGACAAGGTATTGGTGAGTATCTGTGATGTACTGTCACGCCTTTTTCCTGTTAAACATTCCCATAGTTCCTTCTCTAGCAAAGCCCTTTGTTTTTTGTTTGGTTTTTTTTTAGAGTCTCATATTGGTTCTTCTATTAAATCTCTGCAGAAAGCTGTTGTGTAGTCCAGAGGGATTCTGAGGAGAGCTACAGCAGTTGAAGTATCAAGAAAATTCTGGTTATCATATGAAAAAGGCTGTCATTCAGCTCAGGTGTAACTGTGACTTGGACCTGGTTTCAGTTATGGTTACTGGGCTGAGGGGAACCAATGTGATCTTTCTCCAGTTAGATGGGGAAGCAGTTGGAGGGCTAAAAGTAAAAAGAACAGTGATCTTGATAGGGCTCAGCAGAGGAAAGACATCAGAAGTGGGTATAAATATAGGAAGAAAAAAGATTTAAGGCCAAAACTAATGAAGGAAATCAATGGTGAAAGGGGAACAGTTTTCCTAATGTCACATCAGAATAGTTATTTTCTCATATTATAGTTTATTCTGAGAATTCCCAGGCTCCATAGGACAAAACCCCTTATTCTTGACTTAAAATCCTCAGTAATATTCCCTTTTGTGGTGACAAGCTGGGGGCCAGTGAAGGTATTTAAAATAATTGCCTGGGCCCAGATCTAAAAAATGAATGTTAAAAAATGAATGAATGATGTATAAGCTTGTCACTCAGCTCTGGAAATGGAATATGCCAAACCAAATTAGTCACATGAATTCCCTATATTTTAAATGGAGTTATGAGCCAAGAACAGGGAATCAGTGTTCACAAGACTTCCTAAACCAGGCAATGGGAAATAAGAAAGAAAATTGCTTGTCTGAAATCCCGAAAGGAGTGGAACCTGTGGCTCCTCACCTCCCAGAGAACTACCATCATCACTGGGCTTTCTTTTTTTTTTTTTTTCTTTTCTCCTCTGGCATGAAAAACTTGCATCTTGGCTGTCCACTTGCTCGGTTTCAATAGAATTATGGAAGGATGCTCAATCCATGCTGTTCTATAGAACACTTAGAGCATTCTCTTGGGAAATGACACGTGGACATATACTCTAACCACTATCCTGCTATACAAAAGGTGGGTGCCACCCCATTGTATTCAAGAATGAATGTGGGGTGCTGTGTTTTACATTGAAACCAGTGCTGTCATTGCCCATTGGGCATGCTGTGTGAATTTCTAAGACAGTGGTTCTCAACCTTGTTAGACTCCAGGCACCCCTCACTAGTCTCAATGCACCCCTTGGAAAATGCCACATTTTCACCTATTTTTTGACAACGGAAAATTACGGAGACATTCTTCTGTTGAAAAGAATTCAGGAATACTACAACCAGTCAGAATTTTTTTTTTTTTACAAGACAGATTCCTATTTAAAATTTCTGGGTTTATCTTAGGAATTCTGCTTTGCACACCTAACAGTGCTACTATTGTGTGACATCCCACAACACCTTTGAAAGGATTGCAAGGCACCCAAGGATATTGTGGCACCTTGGTGAGAATCTCTGGCCTAAAATATTCAGATTCAAAGCACTAAGTGCTTAACTGGAACTTAGACAGGAATTAAACACCTAAATTCAAATTCAAATCTACTTCTGTCTTTCTCAAGGCTAGCATGAAAACTATGCATCCTGCCTTAGAGGACTGAGAGAATTTCTCATTCTCTCACTTGGTAAGTTTGTACATCCCCAGGGACCAAACCAAATCCATGCTGCATAAATCTGTTGATCTCCTACTCTGCCAGTTGTCACTGACCTTAGTTTACAAGAAATAGCATAGATCTCTCCTATTCTTTCAAAAGGAAACCCTTACATAGCTAGATCATAGACGGATTCAGCTTGCTTTGAATTTGCTAGCCTCTGCTTCCTGTATGAATTTCACAATGTTTATTTTCTACTGAATATTAATTTTATTCAGTTTATCTACAAACAGTATCAATAACAAAAAACATATTCACAATTCTTTCAAACCAGTTCACGCCTATCTGGGCCAGTCATGCTTTGGATGTTGTCCTTCTAGTGCCATTATACATTCTCTTCTACCTGCCAAGTGGCCCATCGCAAGGGGAGGGTGGGGCATACAGGACAGCCACTGATGTGTATTTATATCTGATTCAGGAGGGCTTTGGCTTTGTCTGTTTCTTTGTTTGTTCATTGTATTTTTTATATAAAGTTAGCAGAAGTTTCTCAATCACAGTCTGATGGGGGACTTCAATCACCTTGATATCTGCTGGGAGGGCAATACAGCAATGTACAGGCAATCCAGGAAGTTTTTGGAGAGTGTTTGGGACAGCTTTCTGGTGCAAGTATTGAAGAGGCCAACCAGGGGCTTTGCTCTTTTTCACCTGGTGGTCACAAACAGGAAAGAATTGGTGGGGAATGTAGTAGTGGATTTCAACTTAGGCAACAGCAACCATAAAATGATGAAGTTCAAGATCATGAAGAAAGGAAGGAAGGAGAGCAGCAGAATAAGGACCCTGGACTTCAGAAAAGCAGACTTTGACTCACTCAGGGAACTGATGGGTAGGAACCCCTAGGAGACCAGTCTGAGGAGGAAAGGAGTCCAGGAGAGCTGGTTCCAGCTCAAGATATGCGGGTGTAAGCCCACTGTGCTCCCGTGAGCCCAGGGACTCCTGGGAAGAGACCCCAGGACCCCCAATGAGCCCTGGCCTGCCCACAGGTAAGCAGGGGCCCAGGGTGGGACGGATGTAGCCAGCTGGGAGTGGGCTGAGTGGACGTGGGGAGGGTCCCCCCCCCCCCCAGCTCCTACTTTGCCCAGCACCCCAGGGAACCATGTGATTGAAGCCTTGCAAACAGGCCGTGCAAACAGGTGTGCTACTGGGCCCGGTGCATGAGTTAGTGTGGAGTTTGTGCAGGGGACCATGGGTCCCCTCAGGGTCTGCAGCCTCCCCCTCTGGTGCATCAGAGACCTCTACCCAGATGGAGCCCATGATTCTGGGCTCCATTCAGACAGAGCCTCTGGCTGTCAGTTGTGGGGACTGCCTGTCACTTTTTCAGGCTCTGGGGTCTGGGAGCATAGCCACCTCCCCTTGTGAGGTCTGCTCCATTTTGCAGTCTCTGGTGTGCCAGCTGAAGGAGCTCCAGGCCACAGTCCAGAGACTGTGCACCATCAGGGATGGTGAGCGGGAGATAGACTCCTACTGCCAGGCTCTTCTCCCCTGGGAGGTGGAGGGTAGACCACAGTCACCCTCCAGGACAAGGGAGGACTCAAGGACATTTTGTCTTGGGGAGAGTGGGGGCGGTAGCTACAGTTGAGCCTGTGTTGCCTACAGGAGCTGGCAGCTTGGCAGGCTCTGATGGGGCTGCAAGAGGTTAATACCTGTTACAAAGCTCCATCAGGGTGGGGCCCTTGCTGTGGCAGGCCTTGGG
>NW_017729032.1:165633538-165635234 GCF_001723915.1 Gavialis gangeticus
TTTTGTCTTGGGGAGAGTGGGGGCGGTAGCTACAGTTGAGCCTGTGTTGCCTACAGGAGCTGGCAGCTTGGCAGGCTCTGATGGGGCTGCAAGAGGTTAATACCTGTTACAAAGCTCCATCAGGGTGGGGCCCTTGCTGTGGCAGGCCTTGGGGCCCTTGACCACCTTGGTCCAACCCTTTGGATGGAAAGGTCACCTCCTGCAGGCAACACAGGCTCAATTGTAGCTACTGCCCCCACTCTCCCCAAGACAAAATGTCAAGTGTTTGTGGTGGGACACTCCATCCTGAGGGGGACAATCTGCTGCCCTGAGCCCTTAGCCTGGGAACTTTGCTGCTTCCCAGGAGCCCATACCTGAGACACTGTGGAGAAGATTCCTGAACTCCTCCAGCTCACTGACCACTCCCTATGCTCCTTATCCATGTGGGCACAAATGGCATGGCTTGAAGCGCTCCCAGCTGGGTCATGAAGCACTACAGGAATTTGGAATTGGGGCTAAAGGGTTTGGGGGCACATATGGTGTTTTGTTCAACCCTCCCCATCTTAGGCTATAGGTTGAGGTGGGAGAGGAGGATTGAGGTACTGAACCAAAGACTGTGGCCCTGGTGTCATTGGGAAGGCTTTGGCTTCCATGACCACAGTGTGATTTTTGGTGAGAGAGGTACTGAGCTGCTGGGAAGGGGCAGCCTCTTTCACTGGGCTTTAAACTGAGTCTGCTGGAGGATGGGGGGGGACTACCATCATTGCTGGCCCACTGAGAAACCCTTGCAAAGCCAGCAGGACAAGACACTTAAGGGATCCCACCCCTGCCCCAGCCCAGAAGTGAGCTGTGGGCAAGGCAAGGGCCCCCAAAGGGACACTTGCCAGCCTGTACACAAATCTCAGGAGCTTGGGGAATAAACAGAAGGAACTTGTCCTCCTGCTTAACACAAATAACTATGATGTAATAGGGATAACAGAGACCTGGTGGGACTCCATCCATGACTGGGCCACAGGTATAGACGGCTATACCCTGTACAGGAGGGATCAAGTGGACAAAAGGGGAGGGGGTGTAGTTCTCTATCTCAAGGAAAGCTATGCATCCCTGCAAGCTGACACTGGCACCAGGGTGAATGACTAGAGACCTTCTGGGTTAAAATCCATAGGGAACACAGCACAGGGGATACAATGGTGGGAGTCTACTACAGACCTCCGACCCAGGATCAAGAGCTTGACTAGAAGTTTGCCATGGAATTGGCTGAGGCCACATGCTCCCGGTGCATAGTTGTCATGGGAGACTTCAATTACCCAGACATCTCGTGGGAAGAGTGCTCAGCCAAATCCAAGCAGTCACAAAGCTTTCTCTCATGCATGGGTGAGCTCTGATGCAAGAAGCTGACGGGCCAATGAGAGGTAAAGCACTGCTCGACCTGGTTCTGGCAATGGGGGACGAATTAATCAGTGACCTAACAATAGAAGGGAAGCTGGGTGACAGTGACCACAAGCTGATCACCCTCACCATCTGCTGTAAAGCTGGCAAGTCAGTCAGCAATACAGAAGTCCTTGACTTCAGGAAAGCTAACTTTAATAAGCCCAGGAGGCTTGTCAGGGAGGCCCTAAAGGGCCATAAACCAAAGGGGAAGGGAGTTCAGGATGAGTGGCTGCTCCTCAGAGAAGCGATCCTGGATGCACAAGCAAAGTCTATCCCATCTCGGAGG
>NW_017729032.1:165640234-165647607 GCF_001723915.1 Gavialis gangeticus
AGGGGGTGTAGTTCTCTATCTCAAGGAAAGCTATGCATCCCTGCAAGCTGACACTGGCACCAGGGTGAATGACTAGAGACCTTCTGGGTTAAAATCCATAGGGAACACAGCACAGGGGATACAATGGTGGGAGTCTACTACAGACCTCCGACCCAGGATCAAGAGCTTGACTAGAAGTTTGCCATGGAATTGGCTGAGGCCACATGCTCCCGGTGCATAGTTGTCATGGGAGACTTCAATTACCCAGACATCTCGTGGGAAGAGTGCTCAGCCAAATCCAAGCAGTCACAAAGCTTTCTCTCATGCATGGGTGAGCTCTGATGCAAGAAGCTGACGGGCCAATGAGAGGTAAAGCACTGCTCGACCTGGTTCTGGCAATGGGGGACGAATTAATCAGTGACCTAACAATAGAAGGGAAGCTGGGTGACAGTGACCACAAGCTGATCACCCTCACCATCTGCTGTAAAGCTGGCAAGTCAGTCAGCAATACAGAAGTCCTTGACTTCAGGAAAGCTAACTTTAATAAGCCCAGGAGGCTTGTCAGGGAGGCCCTAAAGGGCCATAAACCAAAGGGGAAGGGAGTTCAGGATGAGTGGCTGCTCCTCAGAGAAGCGATCCTGGATGCACAAGCAAAGTCTATCCCATCTCGGAGGAAAGGCAGCAAAAGGGCACAGCAGCCCCCAAACTCTCCAGAGAACTAGCAGACCTCCTGCATCTAAAAAGAAAGACCTACAAAGGATGGAGGACTGGATCCACCTCCAAGGAGGAATACTCTGCACTGGTCCAGACCTGTAGGGAGTAAACCAGGAAAGCCAAGGCTGTGATGGAACTCCAATTAGCTACAAGTATCAAGGACAATAAAAAGTCCTTTTCTTAGATATGTGGGGAAAAGCAAGGGCAACATTGGACCACTGGTAAACCAGATGGGACAACGGAAAACTGATGCCCAGGAAAAAGCCAACTTGCTAAATGGATACTTTGTGTCAGTCTTTCACCAGTCCCATGGGACACCCCTGCTTATTATGGGACAGGGTGGCCCAGGTTGGGGAGATTCCTTACCCCCAATCAATGCTGACCTTGTGAAGGATCACCTTGAGAGGCTGGACACCTTCAAGTCAGCCAGCCCTGACAGTTTACACCCTAGGGTACACAAGAAACTGATTAGTATCATAGCTCAGCCCCAGTACGGAACTTTGAGAACTCCTGGCACTCCAGTGCAGTGACCGAAGATTAAAAGAAGGCCAATGTGGTGCCTATATTCAAGAAAGGGAGGAAAGTGGATCCAGGAAACTATAGGCCTATCAACCTGACCTCTATCCTGGGGAAGGTATTAGAAAAGATTATCAAAGAGGCCATTCTTAACAGACTGGCTGATGGCAACACGCTGAAGGATAGCCAGCACGGGTTTGTTGTGGGTAGGTCGTGCTTGACCAATCTTATTTCCTTCTATGACCAGGTGACCTATCACCTGGACAAGGGAGAGAAGATTGATGTCATAATCTTGACTTTAAAAAAGCTTTTGATCTGGTATCCCATGATCACCTCTTAGTAAAACTGGCGAACTGCAGCCTTGGCCTCACCACGATTCACTGGCTGGGGAACTGGCTCCATGGTAAGACCCAGAGGGTGGTGGTTGATGGAAGTCAATTGTTATGGTGCCCTGTGGCCTGCGGGGTCCCCCAAGGCTCTGTCCTTGGGCCTATACTATTTAATATCTTCATTAATGATGTGGACATTGGTATCAGAAACAGACTGCCCAAGTTTGCTGATGACACCAAACTCTGGGGTAAAGTATCCACACCTGAGGACAGGAGGGTGATCCAGGCTGACTTTGACAGGCTCAGAAAATAGGCGGATAAGAACCTGATGGTGTTCAACACTGAAAAATGCAAGGTTCTCCACCTTGGGAAGAAAAACCTGCAGCATCCTTATAGACTTGGCAGTGCTATGCTGGCTAGTAGTATGGACTAAAGGGACTTGGGGGTCATGACTGACCACAAGATAAACATGAGCTTTCAATGTTATACTGCTGCTAGTAAAGCAAGTAAAACGCTTGCATACACAGATGCTTCTCAAGCAAATCCAAGGACGTCATTCTCCTGTTGTACTCGTCCTTGGTGAGGCCGAAGCTGGAGTACTGCATCCAATTTTGGGCTCCACAATTCAAAAAGAATCTGGAAAAGCTTGAGAGGGTGCAGAGGAGAGACATGTGCATGATCAGAGGTCAGGAAAGCAGACCTTATGAAGAGAGGCTGAGAGCCATGGGACTTTTCAGCCTGGAAAAGTGTAGGTTCAGAGGTGATCTGGTGGCCACCTATAAGTTTATCAGGGGTGCTCATCAGGAAGTGGGGGAATGTCTGTTCATCAGAGCACCCCAAGCAATGACAAGGTCAAATGGTCACAAACTCCTCCATGACCGTTTCAGGCTGGACATAAGGGAGCACTTTACTGTCCGAGCCCCCAAGGTTTGGAATAGATTGCTACCAGAGGTGGTTCAAACACTTACTCTGAACACCTTCAAAAGACATCTGGATGTTTATTTTGCTGGTATCATATGATCCCTGCTGACTTCCTGCCCCTGGGGCAGGGGGCTGGACTTGATGATCTTCCAATGTCCCTTCTGGCCCTAATGTCTATGAAATCTATGAAATTGATAGATATATGTTAAAGAAACCTTACTGAAGGCACAGGAATGAACCATCCTGATGCCCTGGAAGACTAACAAGCAAGGCAGAAGACCAGCTTGGCAAGCAGGAAGATCTTCAGTGAGCTAAAACAAAAAAAAGTAAGCTTACAAGAAATGGCAACTTGGACAAACAACTAGGGAGGAATATAAGAGTTTTGTTCATGCATGCAGGGATACAATCAGGAAGGCCAAAGTGGGGATTTAATTGAGGAATTAACCTTTGCGGGGGGGGAAATGATAGCATAATGAGAGCCTTTGGTAATAATTTGAGTGTAAAATACTCTTTGGTAGATAAGTCTGAGTCATAGGAGTACCTAGAAAAAACAAATTGTGAAGATATCTCCTATAAGCAAGACCTCCAGAGATAGATGTTCATCTCAGCTGTGGATGTGGTAAGGGTAGGGTAAAGGGGAGGTTCGAGCCTCATGAAGAAACCCAGGTGTGAGATCCCATGAAGTTCTGGGCCCAGTTATGGACACTGTTGTTCCCACTAACTGATCAAAATATAAATTCTTTCGTGATTACCATTTAAGCATAGCTTTGGTTTTGTGGAGATCTGTTTTGCAGACATTTTTTCTCCATTCTGGCAAAAACTAACAAACAAAACAAGATGAAAAAAAAATGAGAATTTGAAGATTTGTGGACTTCTTTTGTTTTCAAAGTGGGCATTTCATTAATAGCTTCTAAGTAACATGGTGAAATAATTTAAAATGCAGAATGTCAAGATACAGCAGATTAAAATTCAAGTCTAAAGTGTGTTAAAAGATTAAAGGATTCTCTTTTAAAAGCCTTCAAAGGGAAGAAAAATTATTAGCTCATTACAACAAAAGTATGCCCTTGTTATGGGGAGGGAAAGTATGAGAATGAGCAGGTGGTTAATCTGAACCTGAGGTGCCTGCTTTGAAGAAAAGAGATTTCAGAGAGCACACTATGACAAATTAGGGTGTTCTTAAAAAATAGGCTGTTCCAAAACTGAGTATACCAGTAACTTGATTTGGAGTCATTTTCAGACTGGTATGACTGAGAAAAAAATTCAGATCATGCCACTCAAAGCTACACAAATTAACATAATTAAAAGTGGTACATTATAGAGGAGGTGTTCAGGGGGCAGTCTAGGGAGGGGAGTACACTAGCAAGCTTGCACCCCCACCTTTGATTCTTGGTCTACCCAATGTTTAAAACCAAGTGCCTGGCAGCAACAGCAGCAGCATTTCTATTCAGGCAGTTCTGAGGAAGTCAATTGACTTCATGGTTCATTATAATCTACCTGATCCCTTCTAAACTCTTCATTCACTGGTATTAAGAAACCTCTCTCCTTTTTAACGGTCTTGATGTTTCACCAATCCCTTGTTCTGCAATTATGCTATTAGCTGGTCTTGGTAATGTAGCTCTTAGTTTACAGAGAACCAGTGCAGAACCTGCACTCCTGCCTGGCTGTTGCTGCACTCCTCATGCCCACTCACTGCCCCTTCACCCCACCTGCTGCAGCCATTTCCCTGCCCCCTCTCCCCCCACATGCCCACCAGCAGCACATGGTTCTCAGCTGCAGTGCCAGGACTGCAGGAGCTGGCCTAGCACAGCTGTCCCTGAGGACTGGGGCAATCACCCATGGTCCTCCCCTGCCTCCTTCTTATCTGTATTTCCCTTGGTGCGAGAAGGCAGGAGCAGTCCCAGGCCAGAAGCTTCCAGCAGCCCCTGCTAGGCAGAGGCTTCCAGCTGGGGCTTGGGTTGTGGGTCCTGGAGGGGAGGCAGGGCCATGTCGGACTTGCTGCAGCAGCTGTTGTTTTGCCACTGGCTCCCCCTGGGTCCTATGAGCACTAGATCCTGTCATCTTTGATAGGCAGCCAAGGGCAGATAAATATTAATTAAAAAAAAAAATTAGGGGCCCCATGGGCCAGATCTGGCCCCCAGGCTATATTTTGCTTGCCCCTGCTCTAGCCAGTGACTTCTTTCCTCATATTTTTTTTTTAAAGTCTTGTGACATGTTGGCAATTTTAATGACTCTCAGCCCCTGGAATCTCATGACTATCAGAATTATAGTTTTCATTTTCTTGTTAATTTTACATCGTATACTTAAGCTACAGATTACAGTGCAAAGTTTGAGGAAGTTCCCTAAAATCTCAAAATTTGAAAAGCAAATAAAAACTTTAAAAATATATATAATTAATACTTTTTTTAAAGTCATCATTTTTTTACTATTTATTATTTTCTTATAAATTCCCTAGTTTATGATATGAAAGCCTGATGTCTGTAATATGATGATTGAACAGGTGTACAGCAGAACAGTTATAGATTACTTGAATATATGTAAGTAGTAGATTGAACTATGACTTCTTTGATTCCTGTATACGAAGTACAAATGTTACACTTACTAGCGTGAACAATTTTGAGAGGACATCACCATGTATCCTCTAATCACCACTATTAGTTGATGAGTGCTAAATATCAAGTCATTTTCAGCTAGTAGTAAATGCAAACATTCATAAATATGCAAAAATAGGCAACGTAGATTATTTCCTTCATTAGAATACAAAATTATTCCCATTCACTTCAATTGTGCCATTAGGGCCTTGCTACATGGTAAATTTAGGTGGCTTCTGAAGCATTTAACGCCTAGACTGGCTGCACGTTAACACATTTTAAGTGTCTTAAAGCATTCATTGTTTAACTAAGAGTTATGCCACTCCAAGGCAGGATTATCTCCACTCCTCCTAATTTTGTTCCTGTTCCATTACTGTGTGGCTACTTACCGCAGCTATTTCACCCCAGTTAAAGTCCTCCAGTATCCAAAAATGTTCTGAGCTCTGAGGGGTGCAGTCCCTTTTTCTCCAGAGCTCAGGCAGGGCCTGTTGCCTTGCACCCCATGCACCACTGGCCAGGCATTGTCCTTTTTTCCCCCTGGAGTGCCTAGTGGCTGCAGTATCTCCCACTGCCACTTGGACCAGCTCTCCTCTCACTGGTGGGTAGTAGGCACTCCCTGAGCTCTGGAGAAAAAAGGATCCGGTGCCTTGGAGCTCAGAGGTAGTGAACTCCAGGGCCAAAACCCTGGAGGTCTCTTGGTTTCACCGGAACTGATGCAGCAGCTCCACACTGAGTGTGGTCACGAGGCTTAAACATTGACAGTCCCGCTCTCAATGCGGAGCTGTTGTGTTAGTTTCAGTGAGGCCAGAGAGCACCAGGGAAGCTGCTTTCCCAGAACTTTCTCATCTGCCTGAAATTAACATGGTGGTGACCTTGCTCTCAATTTGGCAGGAGCTGCAAGAGGGTCCTGCTCCTAGTCCTGCCCCTGTCTGCCAAGCCTCTAGTAGCACATCACAGCTGTGCAGGTAAAGAACAGTCAGAGAAGGTTTTTCACTTTACCATGCAACTCTATTAAGCCAAACAACACTAAGCCAATTAGCACTTGTTTGGCTTAGATCTAAGGCCCTTGATTCTTCACAGAAACGTCCACTTACATGTCTTGTAAGACATTTTTTCCATGTGCTGGGGCACCAGAAAACCACATTTTTCCTTAACTGCTGAGAATTTAATAAAGAAAATACATTTAAATGGGAGTATAATCTCTTTTAAAACATGCAGTAATAGCTACTTACAAAAAAAAAAGTAAATAAAGAACATAGTTATATCAGAGCAGAAACGTTTGAGCTATTTGCAGTAGTTAAAGATAAAATTGTCATTTCAAAGTTCCAGCACAGACTAGTGAACGAATGTTACAACACTGACTAGGCACTTGCAGTTATTATTAAAAGATTGAACTAATAAACAATAAGCCTAAAAAAAAATCATGTGTTCCCTCTTAATACTTAAAGAGTGAAAATTCAGAACTTAACTAAAATATAATTTTGTTCAAACAGTAAATCAGAAACATAGTAAAACTGTACAGGACAGAGTAAAACAGATGAGTTTATGGCTATCAGAAATATTTATATTGTCACTCTTTGAAGACTGAAGTGTTAAAAAAGCAAACAGGTTTAATGGATGAGTTGCCTTTAATGAGGAATAAAACACTTCCTCTTCTGCTATAATAAATTGGTGCCATTTTGAAGCAAATTCATAACAACCAAAATGGGAAAAACCTAGCATCAGAGAGCCTGCTGTTGGATTAGCAATAACAGGCCTGTTCCTACTTTTGTAGATATTGTCAGATGGTACAGACAGCTTGAGGGTTCAAGTGTTACATTTTGGGTTCTTATCTATCATACAAAGAAGATAAAGCACAGTGTTTACCATAAAATACCATATTACACTTCTTAAATCCTGGTCAGGATGAAATTTTAAAGAACCTGTGCACAGAGAAGGAAAACTTACATACAGATCCAGGGGAAATTTAGTATAAATGACAGATGAAACAAAAACTGGATTTTATTACAATGCAGATTTTACAAGCAAATTACACATTAGATTTTATAGATTCCCTTTGTACATTATCTTTTCAATGATAGCATCTTATAAGGTTCTATAAAAGTAAGATTTTATTTTAGAACCAATTTAAATTGTTTCAGCAAGGGGTTTTTACATTCAGCTGAACAAATACTTCAGCATTCTTTATATTAATGTGTAGGTCAGTCTTCTCTTTAATATGAAAATTGGGGATTTTTTTTTTTTATCAGGGAAACCCAGGATCCCTGGTCATCAGTAGTTCTAAGTGTAATTGGGAGAAGGCATCAAGTGGGGTTCCTTAGGAAGA
>NW_017729032.1:165652607-165657677 GCF_001723915.1 Gavialis gangeticus
TATATTAATGTGTAGGTCAGTCTTTTTTCCTGGAAACACTTCTGCGCAGCACTGAGTAGTTGCAAAGAAATCCTATATTTGCTCACTTATAATATGTCCAATTTAATGCACCAATTTAATACCCTTCTTGTTTTTGAAAGGCAAAATAAAGGGGAAAAAAAGATTCTTCCTGAGTTATAGCTGCATAGTACAGGGACAGAGATGAGTCTTTAGATGACTCACCCTCCCTTTCCTGCTTAACCTAAAACTATAGCTGCTTCTGAAAACTAGTCTCCATGGGCACTTTTACAAATGCTTCAGGGATGAGGGGTGGGGTGGTGCATTAATTATAGTGGCTCTGACAGTCACTTTTTAATTAAAACATTGCCACATCTCCTGGATCAGTGTCCCTGCTCTTGAAAATGGTGGTGGGGGTGCTTGTTTGAAGAGCTTTAGTTCAAGCAACCCCACCACCATTTTTAAGCATGGGGAAACTTTGAAGAGAGAGACCAGGAACTGCCAATAGTTAGCAGCCAGAAAAACTGTCCTATGGAACATTGCTTGATTAGAGGAACACCAAGACCATTAAAAAGAAGAGATGATTGTTAACACCTCTGGACAAAGAACAGTGAGTCATTAAGTCAACTGTCTCTTTCATCTGCCTCAATAGTAATGTCATTTCTGGAGCAGGTAGCAATGCAGGTTGCTTCTATCACAGACAGAAAATCATGTCCCCTCACTTTGAGGGATTGATTTTGAGTAAAACGTTCATGATACATGTGGTAAAATAGGGGATAGATAGATAGATAGATAGATAGATAGATAGATAGATAGATAGATAGATAGATAGAATTGTTGCTGAACTGAGTCACTAAAAATTACAGTAGTTATGTGTTTTTAATTAAAATTGATGGAGAGATCATATTTTTGTATTTCATCCACACTGAGAGCATTGCTATCTAATCACTAGAAATGGCAGAAGACAAATGATGGTAGTTAATAACAATCATATATTTTTTCCTAAGAAAGCATAAAAAGTATTGTGAAACTTATACAATAAATGAATACCAAGCCATATGTTCATCTCAAAATCCTATTAAATAGATGTATTGTTTAGTTAGCTGGCCAGATACACATGTCCACCTAGGCAATATTAAGGCAGTAACACAAAAGACAGAAAATAAGAACACGTTAAACTATTACAAACATAATCTGTTTTTCCATCTATAGCCCAGATACATTATCTTATTCTTCTACCTGATAATCAGTGAATAATAAGATAAAGTGAAAATAATCATATGATAAAATGTACCAATTACAACTAGTAGAATATTGCTGAACAAAATTCCCCTGTGGAAAATGACTGACTGACTGACTGAATATATCACCCCTAAATTGAAAATTGGGCAGTCATCTGTATTATCTGGTAGGCAGGGGAGTGTTGGTTGATTGGCCCGACTTTTGGACGGGTGGTACCAGTAGTATAGGAGACAGTAATTTGGGGATGCCATAGAATATACACAGTAGAAGGATAGAAAAAAATATACGTCCATCCATTTGGGACAGAGGGAGAAAATGAACCAGAGCTCCTGGTGTACAAACTACTTGCATACCAAGATGATAGGTGCACTACAAATGCATAGACAAAAACCCACACAATAATCAAGGCACTTGCCTCTGTGATTCTCTCTGAAATTAGATATGGATACTGTTCTAAACTAAAATGTAATATACAAAGCACAAACTATCAAAGCAGAAAGTCTTCTTTTGTAGGGAATGGATATTTAGCTTTCAGAACTGATTATCCACTACCTGAATGAAATACCTCTATTTCTCAGAGACAATGAATTGCCTTATGGAGCTCCATGATAGCCCCGTATACAATTTAGAAAGCTATCAGGGACAAACCAAATTGCTTTTTCCTATTTTATTTTTAATCCAAGTAGCAAAACAATTCATTTAAATATGATTTTACCAAGCTATTCTTATGCAGATTGCCTGCATAGTATATACAAAGATTCATTTGTTCAGTTTTTTCTCCTATTACAAATGTTTTTAATTCATGTGTGCATATTTCTGGAAGCTACTAGTTTCATCCACAGAAGGGAATTAATTTTAATTAAACCTGCATTGACATTCACTTTGATGTAGTTTTGTAAACATTTTTGGTGCTTATTCCCTACTTTCAGCTGCAGATCTTTCAAACATGAAAAAAGATTACAAGAAAAATAGGTTTCTTTCGATGATGAAAAAAGGAAGAAAAAAAAGAGAGAAAAAAAGGTAAGAAAGAGCAAAAGGATAAGGAGAAAAAATAAAGATTTATCCAGTTTGGACAGTTTGATTAGATAAACTTTGTTCTCTGTATTCACAAGGGTATAAAAGAATAACAATTTCCTACTGCCAGCTAATTTCTTCATTTTCCCCTTTTACAAATAAAATGCATAGAACTTCAAAATTAGTTTATATTTCAACAGCTTCAGCCTTTTTGTTGTTTATGATAGAATTAAAAATATGTTACAAATGGAATTTTTTGGAAGTGTCTGATTTGATTTGGATAAGGAATGGTCAAAAAGTGAAAATATGATCGGAAGTGCAAAGGCTTATATATAGTTAAATTTTCATAAGCCCAAATTCTCATTATTTTTAGTCATCATAACCCAAGGCATTTGACGATAGATAGGTCACTGGCTTTCATCATATTGGGGATTAAGCAGTCAGGGAATCCAGTGTTTACATTTTGACTTATTTTTATGACCTAATCAACCTACAAAGAATATTACCAAAAATATGGATCCATTGCAAATAAAGACTTTGCAACTGCAGGCGCTTAAACATGGGAATAATTTCATACATGTGAACTCAATTAGACAACTCACATTCATAAAGTTATTTGTGCTTTAAACCATTTGCAAAATGGGGGGCCTAAACTACTAGGCACTCAAGTAGTAGTACTGTATGCACAAAGGATATAGATCAAGAATGTAAGATTATTTAAATGTAAGCCATTTTGTGTTTCATTTTATTGCACTTGGTAGTTGTAAAACGAATTAAGTAACTTCATTATGTAAGTAAAGAGCAATAATCTTTCATTGAATCAGTATGTGCTAACATTGAAAAGGTTTGCTACCTTAACTTTTCCATACCGTTAATTTCTTTCTTTTTTTTTTCATTTCTGCAGTGTGGGGGCACAGGCATGCACATGTGGACTGAGCATTCACAGTAATAGGGCTGTTCCATGTTGTACAACAAACAGCTGAGTAGTTAGGAAACAGAAGAGCAGGCTCTAGCATCCCTCACCCAAAGGGTTTTGAACCTTTGTCTCAGGTTTTGCATGAGACACTTGCAACTTGTTCGATTTACATCATAGTAAGCATTATCATTCCGTATTTCAAGTTAGAATTTACTCTGAGCAGTCTCACAGTAATACTCACTATGATCTCAGACCACTGTGAAAAGGGCTGGAGCCAGATGTGCCCACTCTCCCCCAGAACCACAGTTCACATGTCAAGCAATGAGGCCATGCAGTCCCCATGCACAGAACTTGTGCCCTTCCAAACAATGTACCCAGCACTACCTAGGCCAAGATCACCTGCTCCAAGCACAATGGGGCAACCTATGTCTGACTCTAGTATCAGGAGGCACAGGGATCTCACCCCAAGTGAGGATGCAGGTCTTGTCACTGGGTTGACAGCTCATGTCGGGTGTCTGTCAGTTTTGAACTGGCTCTGGTGTGGTGCCATAGTTGGGCCTGGCAATCAGCTGATTGTCAGTCCCATCCCTGTCATCACACTGGAGTAATTTCAAGATGCTGGTGATGTGAGAGTCCCCCAACACTGCACCAGAATCTAGAACTTAAATATCTCCAAGAGCAGTCCAATGATAGTAAAGTTATGACTTTGCACAGGAGGAGTGTCTCAAGCCTGTTTAACTACAATATGATTGTACTTAGCATGTGTTTTGCTACTTGAACTCAGGGATGCTTGTGTTTTAAGTGCAGTTAACACATCCTGAGTGTAACATGGCTTTTAGACTTGCCAGCATAAAGCTCTAACTATCACACCACAGTATCAAGATCCCTCTCTAGCCCTCCATTAGGCAGTCAAGAAAAAAAGATATGTGGGGTCAGAAACGTGCAAGTAAGCTATTTGGCATGTGGCTCAGTGACTGGTACAGAGGACTACTGCTGTGAAAGTGGAAAGATATGTGTTTTAATTTGGGTCTTTACTCCCAATGGGATAGAAAATTATCTGCTTCAGTCCATCTATTCTATCCATCCATTTTATTCAATGAAAATAAAATGTAAGCAGCCATTATTCAACTTCAAAAGGACTACTTGAGAGCAGTGTGCGAAAGGCCTGACTTGAGGTCTGGCAAAATTGCATCTTGCTTGCTGGTAAGTCAAAGAGATTCAGATCCAAAATTCTCTGGGGGGAAGATGTAGCACCCAGGTTTCCTTATTTCTAATCAAATGCCCCAACTATTCAATTACTGGGGCGAAAACATGGAAGAGTCCTCCTCTATCTTCTAATATTGTTTGATAATGAGTTTCTGGCTGACTATATTTTCATGACTTCTATACCTGTGAATCCAGAATGGGTGCATGTACTTGCCCAGTGCATTGGTTCTGGCACATGCTCATTCTAAATAAATGTATTTAGGTGTCCACAATGCAGGGGCAATTGTGTACTATGCATGAGTGCCAAAAATGACATGTTGGTACATACATGGACACAGAATTTCCTCCTTGAGGTTTACATTTCCAAAGAAAAATTGTAAAGAGGACTGGAAGTTTAGAATGAATGTTGGCCAAGGTTTTTAGATCCTTATTTTGAAAATTGGTTTAAGCTCCATTCTAGATGGACAAATAGATTCATAGATTCATAGATTCATAGATTAAGGGTCGGAAGGGACCTAGTAGATCTTCTAGCCCGACCCCCCGCCAGGGCGGGAGAACAACAAAAACCCCAAAAAGAGAAATGGGACTCAAACGAGTCCAGCTAGGTGGGCATCCAGCCTCTTCTTAAAGACCCCCAGGGTAGGGGCCAGCACCACTTCCCTTGGAAGTTGGTTCCAGCTCCTAGCCGCCCTAAC
>NW_017729032.1:165658014-165688143 GCF_001723915.1 Gavialis gangeticus
ATAAGTGATGGCTTGGGAGAATGGTTCTCAAAGTTGTTGTATGAACCAGTTCAGATATTAATTTTACTTTGTTTTCATTGCTATTTAAATTTAGTAAGTGAAATTAGGCTTATTGCTAAAGCTGCTGGGTCCAGGATTTACAGAGTTCTTTATTATTGCATGGATTATGAAAAGAATTGCAAAGGTGGAGATGTTTGTAAGTAATGTGATTTTTCACTTTAAAAGAAAAAAAATGTTTGTAATTCAGATATTGGCTTACTTGAAGGAGATTCTTTGACTTTATCTGCCACTCCTGAAAGTATAAATCTGTTTAAGGAAACAAATCAAAACAAACAAATAACCCTTGATTATCACACTAAACAAAGTATTTACTATTAAATTCACTGTATATGCATTCTGCAGTGCTTATCAGCTTGCAATAATTGGTCTTTGCCACATCCCAGGTTAATATTTTTTCTATTTCTCCTTAAATATGCAGGTCTAAAATATCTCTACAATTGCTAAAGATACATGTCTTACGCCTCTTATAAAGTTAAATATCTTAAATGAATACGTCAAAATCGCAAGGTTCAACTGTACATCTGCTATGCAATTATTTTTTTCCCCCCTTAACTGTAACTGATAAGGAAAAGGGCATAAATGAAATAGTTCAGTCTTCTTAAAGATTGAGAGATTTCTCCTATCAAAGGAAATAATTGAAAAGCTTTCTTTATAGAAAAACAATAAAGTTTTGGGGCGTGTATAGATGAAATGGGGGCCCTACGTTGAAGCACTGGGTTTTAAAAAACACTGGTTCAATTCAGGGCTGATTTAACTCCTGAGTTGTGCACACAGACCACTGACTTGCCTGCCTCTCCAGTGGGGAGGAAAGAGTGAGCTGCCAGTGGGTGGAGAGGTCCCTGGGCTGCAGAGGGGAGTTGGTGCTTCCCTCCTTGGCAGTGGCACCCCTCCCTCAGGTGGCATCCACCCAGCTCAGGAAGTATCAGGGGGCACCACAGTTGTGGAGAGCAGCACTGGATCCCCACATAACTCAGGCAGGCAGGCAGGCTCCAGGGGTTAAAAAAAATATCAGGCTTGTTGCTTTTCTTGGTTGGAGCCTGCCTTCCTGGGCTGCTATCAGGCTGCCGCATGCAGGGTTTCTTATGCAGAGCCATGGAGCTGCAGAGCCCAGTGCTTCACTCCACGGCTGTAGGGGCAACAAACTAAAACTCAAAGGAGTTTTAGTTTGCTTCACCCCAAGTCATTTAAGGTGCATTATGCCACCAATTTCCTACAGTGACTCGAATTAATGCACCGCCGAGGCTTGCAAATGCCAACACCATCAAAGCGGTGCAAAAGTGTTTAGCCCTCTTTAAAGTGTCATGCACACATGCCTCTCATTTCATCTACAGATGGACTTCTAGATATTAAAACCCTGACACTGGTTTAATTAATTATTAAGTCTCTTTTCTCTTCTGGGGCCTGTCTGCATTGTAGCAGAAGCAGACCAGATCACAAGCACTTTCTGCCACACTGTACCTATTAACATGCTCTAAATCTGGAGGTACATGCCAAAGCCATTCTCAGTGGCTGCTCTCAAACATGCCAGAGACGGAGTGCTCAAAAATGGCTGCAAAGTGGTCGTATGGGGTATTTTTTATTTGGATTTGGAAGCTTACCTGCAGACATATAAGTGCTAGACATGCTCAGAACCATCAGAGCTGCAAGGTACTGCAGCTACAATGTAGCTTTTTTGTGTGTGTGTGGACACTGGCTTTGTACCTAAAGGATTAGAGACTTGGAAAACCTATCGTATAATGAGAGACTCCAGGAGCTCAATCTATTTAGTTTAACAAAGGTTAGAGGGTGACTTGATCACAGACTTTAAGTGCTTACAGATATTTGATAATAAAGAGCTGTTCAGCTAGCAAAGATGAAACAAGATCCAATGGTTAAAAGATGAAGGCAGACAAATATTTAACAATGATAATAATTAATCACTGGAACAACTTCCCAGGGGTTGTACTAGTTTCTTCCTGACTAAAAATGTTTAAATTAGGGTTAGAATTTTTTTCTAAGAGATATGCTCACAGCTGCTGGAGTTAAAGGTGGAATTAATTCAAGAAAGATTATATTGCCTGTTTTATACATGAGTAAGATGAACATAAAGGTCCCCTCAGACCTTAAAATCTGTGAATCAACAAAAGAATTTGCTTCTGCCTGGGGCCCACAGCTTGTTTTCTACTAACACTCGCAACCAGTCATTAGCCATTTCTTAGATTAGTTATTTGGGGTAGGTGTCTGTATTATGTTTGTGGACAATGTCCAGCAAAGCGATACTTCAATCCATGGTTTGGGGCCCAAGCATGCCAGTACAATGAAAACAAATATGTTTAGGCTTATTTCCCCTGGCTTTTTTTTCCACCTTTAATCGAGTGCATAACCTACAGAGGTGTAGCAATACAGTGAGGTGCCCAAGACAGCTGTGTATATAGGGAGAGTGGCAATTTCTATCTGCTACTATGCCACTGGGACTATTGTACTGATCTACCCACATTTTCGTAAATAGTTTAAGACAGGAGAGGATAAACAAGAGGAGTTGACTCGGGGATTCACAGGAGGAGGGACTGGAAGGAGTGGGGGGGAAGGAACCACATGTCAATATGTTTGTAGTTATGATGACATCAAGGACATTTGTGGCCAAATTATAAAAATAGGATAGTACTGCTACTTCTACATTCCATAGACTGTAGTCCTAGATTTATGCAAACTGCTGCCAAGATTCAAGAGAAAGGTAGGTTATGTTAGCCACCAAGTCACCAGGCCTTGGAATGGACCCAAATGCCTGCTGTGTCCTCACAGCAATACAGACCACATCATCATTGGACCTAATAATGAGTACAACATTCAAGATTTATTCAGCTGCAACTCTCCCGGTGTTATATACAACATCACTTGCTTACAATGCCCATCTGCTGTCTACATTAGACAGACAGGGTGATCTCTATGTAAGAATGAATGTGCACTGACCCAACATTAGTGGCAGAAAGGCACAAAAGCCTGTGTCAGAACTCTTCAACCTTCCTAGAGACTCCATCAATGATCAATAAATAAATAACAGTTTAAATGGGTAATTGTGGAACAAGAAATTGTCCAGTAACTGGACTCTATTAAATATTATTTCAACAGGGACTATAGATTCTTATCTCATTACCTGGATTAACTTTTGTGAACCCCTTTGTTCTAGGGTTGGCAAGCAAGTTAATTGACCAGTCAAATATTATCAATTGGCTAGTCTGTGACCAGGGAGACAGTGAACAGGGGCTGCCAACAGGAGCAGTTTCCAGGCAGTTCACAGGCCAGGAGTACACTCCCTTTGTAATGGCATGCCAGTATTTGTGCCAGTATTCATTCAAGGCAGGTGAACAGAAGAAGTCAGACCAGACACTTCACCAGCAGAGAAAGAAGGACACTTCCCTCTACAATAATGTACATGGTGGACTGCCAGGGCCCTGGCCCGGGTGGCACTGACTCCACCCAGATGGAGCCCATGAGGGGGGATGGAGCCACCCTCCCTCCCATCTGTGGGGGCTGCCTGGTGTGGCCTCAGAGGCTTGGGGGGGAAGGGCCAGTGGGAGTTCCCTCGCCTGCCCCATGTATGCCTACCTTTAAGCCTTGGAGGAGCAGGTGAGGGAGCTTCAGGCTGAGGTTAGCAGGCTGTGGGGGATTAGGGCGGCCAAGGACGAAATTGACGGGTACTTTCATTTCCTGCAGGGTCAGGAACCTAGAGGAAAATCCACCTGGGAGGGACCCACTGCAGAGGTATGGCAGACGGTCATCTCCAGAGCCAGTGTTATTTGTGCTACCTTAGTGTCAGCTGCCAGGTACAGCTGGGGAACAGATACAAGGTCCTGGCAGCTCTGGAGGAGGAGGTAGGAGAGGATGCCTACAAGGGAACTGATGCCACTCCAAACATGGCACAGGGCAAGAGCTACAAGAACACCAAGAGGAAGAGATGCCAGGTCCTCATCATTGACGATTCCATCCTGAGAGGAACAGAGGGGCCCATCTGTCACTCTGACCCCATGGCACGTGAAGTTTGCTGCCTGCCTGGAGCTCTGATTCAGGACATCAGAGATGATCCTGGACCTCATCCAAAACTCTGATCAATATCCCATGGTCCTCATCCACTTGGGAATGAATGACATGGCCAGGGGCAACCCAGAGCGCATCATAAGCAACTAAAAGTATCTAGGGAAAAAGTTCAAGGAGAAAGGGGCACAGATGTTTTTTTCTTCTATCCTTCCAGTGAGCAGATGTGGACAGCACTGCGAGACATGCATCAGCAAGGTTAACCAGCAGCTTCAGAGCTGGTGTTACCAGGTTAGCCTTAGGTTCTTGGATCGTGATCCACATTTCCACACAGAGGACATGCTTGTGTCGGATGGGCTTCATCTCTCTCCAAAAGGTAAGTATGTTTTTTCTTCCAGGGTGGCTGATCTCATATGATGAGCTTTAAACTAGGTTAGCCACGGGACAGGGATGCATGGAACATGAGGACACTTCACTGTCAAGCCAGGTGACATGCACAGGTAGTACCCAGGAGACAGGGGCCAGGGAGGCTTAGGAACAAGGGGCAGCACCGGCTCCTACAGGAGGCCTCAAATGCTCGAAGCATGAAGAAAAAGCAGGAAGAACTCATCCTCCTTGTGACAGGAGTATCACTATCGGAGCCTTTCTGGGAGTGGCTCCGCCTTCCTGTAATGGGCCAACCGCCTGCTTACTCATCTGCCACGCCTTGATCTTACTTGATTAATAAGTTGTTGTAATCAGCGGGAGGCTGCCCATTTAATGCGCCCCGATGACAGGGGGCACTACCTGCGGCTCCTTTTCCTCCCCTACACCACAGCCCAAGCCTCGCGGATGGTGCTGATGTGGTTTGCCCTGGGCCTTGTAATGTCTTGGCCCTCCTCTTTACTCTGGGGCTCCTCGCTGCCCCCCTCTTGCTCTGGGGCTCCTCGCTGCCCCCCTCTCCAGTGCCAGGAACCCCCACACTACTGGGAAGCCCCTATGAGGCCTCCTCCAACCCCTAATAGCCTCAACCAGTCCTCCGGTTAAACAGTAAACACAAAGCACAAAGCTCCTGGGCTATAACATAAAACTAAACCGTCCGGTTGAACAACATTTGATCCCTACCAGGAAAAATACTCCAGCCCATGGCAGCGAACCAGTGGATACTCATGCAGTCAAACCTTGCCCCTCTCCCTGCACTAACCGAGCTCCCCCTCCTTGGCTGTCAGAGGGGAACTGCCACTCTGGCCTCCTGCCTGGGTTTAAGAAGGGCTAAGACCTGCCCCTTCCTGTCAGCAGGTTTCGCTGGTTGCTTCAGCAACCAGCATCTGTGCTGCCCTGGTGACTGGCAGCTGCGCCTCCCACTTCTTACCACTAGGGGTCTCTCTTGAGCCTTTTCTGTTCCCAGGCGCAGGGCACCTAAGTGCTCTGTGACACTCCTGCTAGCTAGCAAAAACCCAAACCTAGTGGGGCTCACAGAAACCTGGTGGGATTCCACCTATGATTGGGCAGTGGACAGTGAGGCCTACAGGCTGTATAGGCAAGACAGAGCAGGGGAAAAAAGGAGGCGGTGTAGTGCTGTACGGCAAAGAGGAATACACGTCCTCAATGATCAGGATGGGGTCAGAGGAGGGGCAAATTGAGGCACTCTGGGTTAGAATAAAAGGGGGGCATGGGGAAAGGGACATGATAGTAGGTATGTACTACAGACCACCTCACCAGGGGGACAAGCTGGACCTGGAATTCTCAGGTCAGCTCACGGAGGCTGTAAAGTCAAGGGATGTAGTTGTCATGGGTGACCTAAACTACTGAGACATCTGCTGGGAAGAGCAGTTAGCCAGGTCTGACCACTCATGTAGGTTCCTAGCCAGGATACAGGACCTCCACCTAACCCAGGAGGTGCATAGTCCCACCAGAGGAAATGACTTGCTGAACTTTGTCTTTGGCACAGGCAACGACTTGGCGAGGGGTCTGTGGATACTAGGCCACCTGTGTGACAGTGATCATTGCCTGCTTGAATTTACTATCCAGGGCAGGGTGATGAAAGCAAGAAGCAAGGCATAGGTCTTCGACTTCAGGAAGGCTGACTTCTGTAAGCTAAGAAGGTTAGTAGGAGAGGCATTGGGGTCTTGGAGCTTCAAGGAGATGGGAGTCCAAGACAGGTGGTTGTTCCTCAAGGAGAAGATCCTCTGACCTCAAAGGGAGTTAGTCCCAGTGTGCACCAAGCAGGGCAGGAGTTCTAAGAAGCCTCATGGCTTGGGAAAGGCATCCAGGGATGCCTCAGGGCAAAAAAGGAGGCATACAAACAGTGGAAGCAAGGGGCTACCCCCAAGAAGTATTACACCTCCACTGCTCGGGCCTGCAGGGAGGCTGTTAGGAAGGCCAAGGCAGCTTGGGCTGCTGACCAGAATTAAAGATAGTAAAAAGTCCTTTTTCAAATACGTAGGAAGTAAGAAGGCACCGGGTAATGTAGGACACCTACAGGATAGGCTTGGGAATCTGGTGATTGCAGCAAATGAAAAAGCTGACCTCTTTAACAAATTCTTTGCCTCCATATTCCAGAACAGGGACCAGGACTTCTCCCCCACTAGAATTGCGGATGGACCCAGGGGAGACACCGCCATGTCTAGGGTCAGAGACAACCTAGTTTGGGAACTTTTGGAGGGGTTGGACCTGTTTAAATGAGTAGGTCCAGATGCTCTTCACCCGAGGGTGCTGAGGGAATTGGCAGGGGTCATAGCGGGGCCCCTGGTATGGCTCTATGAGCACTCGTGGGGCACTGGCCAGGTACCAGAGGATTGGAAAAAGGCCAATGTGGCTCTCATTTACAAGAAGGGGAGAAAGGAGGACCCCGGTAATTATAAGCCAGTCAGCCTTACTTCAGTCCTTGGGAAGACCTTTCAGAAAATTATCGAGGAGGACATCTGCAAGGGCCCAGCAAGGGAGGTGAATCTCGGGGGCAGCCAACATGGGTTCATTGAAGGCAGGTCCTGCCCAACTAACCTGGTTTCTTTTTATGATCAGGTCACAAGGTCCTTGGATGAGGGTGTCAGAGTGGATGTCATCTTCCTGGACTTCCAGAAGGCCATTGACACAGTTTCCCACCACATTCTCTTACAAAACGAGGTGACTGCAACATTGATGCCTACACAGTCAGATGGGTGGCAAGTTGGCTAGATGGTCACACCCAGACAGTGGTGTTGGATGGGTCATTTTTGACCTGGACGGAAGTGAGAAGTGGTGGTCCTGGGGCCTGTACTGTTCAACATGTGTATCAGTCACCTGGAAAACACACTGTTCAAATTCTCTGATGACACCAAGTTGTAAGGTGAGGTGGGCACGCTGGAGGGGAGGGACAGAATCCAGCTAGATCTAGGTATGTTACAGAGGTTGGTGGATGAGAATAGGATAGAATTCAACACAGACAATTGCAAGGTACTGCATCTAGGGAGAAGGAACCAGCAACACACATATAAGCTAGGGAACAACCTTTTTGTCAACACGGTGGCAGAAAAGGATTTTGGAGTCATAGATTCATAGATTATAGAGTTGGAAGGGACCCAATGGATCATCATGTCCAACCCCTTGCCCCAGCAGGAAAGAGGACTGAGGTCAGATGAACCCAGCCAGGTGACTGTCAAGCCTCCTCTTGAAGACCTCTAAGTTAGGTTATAGCACCACCTCTCTTGGAAGCCCATCCCAGACTCTGGCCACCCTTATTGTAAAACATTTCTTCCTAATCTCTAACCTAAATCTACTCTCCACTAGTTCGCTTCTATTATTCCCAGTTACTCCCTGGGGCTCTCTGGTAACCAGTCCATTCCCAATTCCCTGCTGCCCTCCCCTGATAAATTTTTAGGCAGCTACAAGGTCACGCCTCAGACATCTTTTGTATAGGCTGAAGAGATCCAGATCTCTCAACCTCTCCTCATAGGGTCTTTCATCAAGACCACTAATCATACAAGTGGCCCTCCTCTGAATCCTCTCTAGATCCTCCTTGTCCCTCTTGAAATGTGGTGCCCAAAACTGGACACAGTGGCCTGACTAATGCTGCATAGAGGGGGAGCATCATCTCCCTCGATCTGTTGGTGATGCATCTGCTAATACAAGACAAGGTGTGATTGGCTTTGTTGATGGCCTCATTACATTGCTGGCTCATGTTCATCTTGGAGTCAACTATGACTCCAAGATCTCTCTCAGCCTCTGAGCTGCTGAGGAGGACATCCCCCAACCTGTAGGTGCACTGGGGATTCTTCCTTCCTAGATGGAGTACCTTACATTTATCTTTGTTGAATTACATCCTATTACATTCCTCTCATTGATCTAACCTGTCCAGGTTGGCCTGTATATGCTCCCTGCCCTCTGGTGTATTAACTTTGCCACATAATTTAGTATCATCCATGAACTTGGAGAGGGTGCTCACCACACCCTCTCCAAATCACTGTTGAAGATATTAAATAACACTGGCCCAAGGACTGAACCCTGCGGGACTCCACTGGCCCATCTCCTTCGAAGCCGAGAATGACCCATCAACCACCACTCTCTGGGTGCAGTCCCTAAGCCAGTTAGCCACTCACCTGACTGTGTAGGCACCCACTCCGCGGCCCATTAGCTTCCCTATGAGAATAGGATGTGAAACTGTGTTGAAGGCCTTCCTAAAATCCAGGTAGATGACACTGGCCTCAGCTCTTGTGTCAAGGCAGTGGGTGACCTAGTCATAAAAGGCTATATTTTTTGTCATGCAAGATCTACCTGTGATGAACCCATGCTGGTTTCTTTTCAGCATCGTTTCCCCTGCTGGGCCTTCACATATAGGCTCTTTGATGATTTTTTCTAGTGTTTTCCCCAGGGATAGAGGTAAGACTGACTGGCTTAAAGTTACCCGGCTCCTCTCTTCTTTCCTTCTTAAAAATGGGCACCATGTTGGCCTTTTTCCAAGTCCTCAGGGACCTGGCTAGAGCACCATGAGAGCTCAAACAGCCATGCCAGTGGCTCAGCAATGACACTGACCAATTCCTTCAGCACTCATGGATGGAGGTCATACGGGCCAGCTGACTTGTACCCATCCAGCCCTTCCAAGTGCTCTTTAACTAAGTCAGCACTAACCTTTGGTGGTCTGGTGCCTTTTGGGCATCTGTCTATGCTCATGGTGAGGGAATTGTCTTGGTCAGTATGAAGGAATATTGAAATGAAGAACTCATTGAAGAGCTCTGCCTTTTTCTTTGTGTCAACCACCAACTGACCTGATTTGTCCTCCAAGGACCCTATGCTACTCTGTGCCTTCTTTTTGCTCGCTATGTATAGGTAGAAGGACTTGTTATTGTCCTGAATTGTTGTAGCCAGCCAAACCTCCAGCCTGCCTTAGCCTGTCTAACTGACTCCCTGCAATATTGTGCCAGGGTACTGTATGCCTTCTTGATGGCTGCCCCCTGCTTCCGCAGCCTATACTTCTCTTTCTTTGCCCCCAGTCTTTCCTGAAGCTCCCTGTTCAGCCAAGGGGGCTTTTTAATCCCCTTAGCTCCTTTTTTGTGTAAGGGGATAGACTCCTTCTGTGCCCCAAGGATCACTCCCTTGAGAAACTTCCAACTCTTGGACCCCCATTAGCTTGATGCTCTTGAGTTCTGCCACCTCACTAACTAGGTTCCTAAGTTTACTAAAGTTAGCCCCTATGAAGTCTAAAACTTTAGCATCACTGGACATTTTTCTCACCCTTCACTGGATAGTGAACTCTACCAAGTGGTGGTTACTGTCACCCAGGTTACTGCGTACCCTCAGGTCCCCCGCGAGATCATCCCCTGTTGCTAAGACCAGGTCTAGCATGGTGCTACCCCTGGTGGGACTGGGCACTATCTGGGTTAGGTGGAGGTCCTGCACACAGTGTAAGAACCTCTTTGAGTGGCTTGTTTTGGCCGCCTGTTTCTCCTAGTTGATGTCCAGGTAATTTAGGTCCCCCATGACCACTGCCTCCATCACCTGTATGGCATCTGAGAGTTGCTTGGAGAATATCTCATCTAGCTTATCATCCTGGTGAGGAGGTCTGTAGTAGACCCCCATTACCAAGCCCTTTTCCCCTGCCCCCCCCAAATCCTGACCCACAATGCCTCAGTATTCCCCTCCTGCACTCCTGCCTTGATGACGGAAGATGTGTACTGTTCCTTAACATAGAGAGCTGCACCCCTGCCTTTTCTCCCCACTCTGTCTCATCTATGCAACCTGTACCCCTCAATACCTACCACCCAGTCATGCGTAGAAGCCCACCATGTTTCAGTTAAGCCGACTAGGTCATACTGTGTGCTAGCAAGTAGGAGTGTGAGTTCCTCCTGCCTGTTCCCCGCACTCCTGGCATTTGTGTAAAGACATTTTAGCCCCTGAGTGGGTGCTCTTGGTGTGCCTTTGCCTTGATGGCATGTGTTCCCTTTAGTGCTGACCTGGTTAGGGCTGGTGCTTTGTTTGTGGCTTTCCAACCCTGCCAGATGAGACCTGGTGGTTCTCATCAACCACCGGTTCCCTGTCCCCCATAGAACCTAGTTTAAAGCTCTTTGGCGGACAGCAGCCAATCTGCGGGAGAACAGATGCTTACCTCTAGGAGAGAGATGAAGATGGTCCCATCCTAGGAAGTGCTGATTGTAGAATCAGAATCCCTCCTGAAGACACCATCCCTGGAGCCACTGGTTGACTTCCCTGATGCAGGCATCCTGGTGCCTTCAGCTGCTGCCAACTGGAAGGATGGAGAATACCACCTGTGCCCCTGACTTTGAGGCTGACCCCCAGCTTGTGGAAGTCCTTCATGATGCGGTTAGGACTACTCCCAGCCGCATCACTAGTGCCCACATGGACAAGGACCATGAGGTAGTAGTCAGAGGGCTTGATGAGTTTAGGAAACCTTGCAGTAATGTCACTTATCTTAGCTCCAGACATGCAGGAAACCTGTCTCATCATGGGCCCCCAATCTGCAGTGGTCCCCCAATCTGCCCGGTGCTGGCTGCAGGGATGACCTCCTCTGCATCCTCCTCTGGAGGAGAATGTTCCTCCTCCATCTCCTCCACCAAGGGTGCCAGGGCCCTATACCTGTTCCCCAGATGCACTGGGGAAGCAGACACTGGGTCCTGTCATTGTTGACTCAAGGATGAACATGGTTCACCAATGCAAGGAAGCGGTCAGTAAGGCTAACCGCACCTTGTTGTGCATCTACAGATGCATCACAAGGAGGTCCAGGGAGGTGATCCTTCCCCTCTGTGTCATTGGTCAGGCCACAGTTGGAGTACTGTGTCCAGTTCTGGGCACCGTAGTTCAAGAGGGATGTGGCTAGCATTGAGAGGGTCCAGAGAAGGGCCACTTGCACGGTCAAGGGGCAGCAGGGCAGGCCCTGCGAAAAGAGGCTAGAGGGCCTGAACCTATTCAGCCACCACAAGAGAAAGCTGAGAGGGGATCTGGTGGCCATTTGCAGCCTCACCAGGGGAACCAGTGAGAATTGCGGGAGACTCTGTTCCCCTGGGCACAACCTGGGGTTACTAGGAATAATGGTCACAAATTGTTAGAGAGGAGGTTAAGGCTGGACATCAGGAGACATTACTTTACAGTTAGGGCTGCCTGTCTCTGGAATGGGCTCCCAGGTGAATTGGGACAGTCTCCTACATTGGGGGTCTTCAAGGGGAGGCTGGACAGATATTTGGCTGGGGTGACATGACTCCGACATCCATTCCTGCCCGGGGCAAGGGGTCAGTCCTGATGATCTGTTTAGGTCCCTTCTGACCATAAGCACTATGATACTATGAATTGACTGCATATTTCTCACCCAACAAAGATTATAGCAATTTTACCAAAAAAGAACCCTACATATTTTCAGTTTTCTTGAGATAAAATATAATTTTTATCCTTTTTTCCCCACCTTTCTTAATGGAAAAATTGTGCCTTTGTGTGTATGATTTGGACCTATTGGATAATTTTTTAGATTTTTGACCCATATTTGACCAGTCAATTGACTGAAATTTATTTGACCAGTCAAATACACAATCCTAATCTTATAAAGATGTAATAAAACCCTATACCTACCCTACCTTATGAATGCCTAGAATCAACCCAGAGGGAAAATGGGCAGCTGGGCAATCAAAGATATTATGGAGTAATGCTAGCAACATCACTCCTCTTGTGTGCTGTTGGTTATTAAAAAAAGCATGCCTTAACCAACCTGTTTGACACGAGCAGATCTTCATTTATTTTTATGTTTCTATTTACTAGACTGATGTGTAGGCCTAACTCCACCATGTGTGTTTTTTTATTTATTTAACTACATCACATGTCATTTCCAGACAAATTACAAAACTAAATACTTGTTGGATAGACAGGGTTATGTTCAAATCATGCCAGCTTCAAAACCATTACTAAGAATTCAGCAGTGTTTTTTTTCAAAATATAAACATAAGTTTGCTGTGGATGAAGGAAGTGTCATATTATTAGTAAGCTTGCTCTCATCTGCTCCATTAACAGGAAATGACATCCTCTTTTATTAAATTTACTTTGAAAATGGGGCAAGAAAGAAGATTCAGCTGGTGGCACTCTTCCCTTTGAGTGAAAACCACCATTGGCTTAAAATGTTGTTACTAAGATTTATCCAGTGGAAGCAATAAATTACAGCTTGGCTAGCATGTAGTGGCTGCATAAAAAAATGTAGAGAATTACACAGTTGGGTTTGGACATGTTCCTCAGACTCATATCTATTGCTTTGTCTCTAAAAGCTAGTAGCTTAAGGTACTTCTATTTCAGAAGTCTTAGGCCCTTGCTACATACATATTTTGGGCAGGTCCTGGAACAATTAATACCTGGATTGTCCAAACATTAACACCTGAAACTAGTTTTAAGCTCTTGTAGCTCAAAGTTATGCCACTCTAGGGCAGGGTTATCCCTAATCCATGTTAACCAGTTTATGTTACATTTAGGGTATAGCCACTCTAGGCTACACCTTGAAGACCCCACCTACTACCTTTTCCCTGGTCTGGATTGGATCCATTGTCCCACCCCTCCTCCCCAGCACCTCAGATGCCCCTCACTGCTCCATTGCCCCTTCCTGCTTACTTGGTGTCCACTCTGTCTGCGAGCAGGTAGGGAAGGGTTAACCTGCCTGACTGCCACTGCTGCTGCAGCAATCCCCTGGAAAAGATTTCAATGGAACAGCATTTCATTTCGATTTGAAACAGCTGTTCCAACGTTTCACCCACTCACTATAATGGAGAAGCTCAAAACAGCCTCTCTCATCTGGCAGGCAGATGGGAGCCTGCAACGCCAGGAAGGCTGGGGGGGCTGTGCCAGTCCTCCCAGGACTGCAGGCCCCAGATCTGCCTGCCAGATGAGGGAGGGAATCCAGATGCTGCTGCCTGGGACCAGGGAGGTGAGGAAGGAAACTGAGCCTGATTGCTCAGTTTCCCTCCCCAGCACTAGATCAGGCTGGGGAAAGTAACTCCGCCCAGCTGGGAACTCCCCAGTCATAGGGCTGGGGAAGGGAACTGAGCAATTGGGCTCAGTTCCCTTCCCCAGCCTGATCACAGCGCTTGGGAGGGGAACTGAGCCCAGGCTCAGTTCCCTTTTCTTGTGCTGAGATTGGCTTCCCATAGCCAGCTGGGGAAGGTAGGAAGTGCCAAAGCTGCTCTCCCAAGTGCTGCTGGGAGGGCAGCCCTGGTTCTCCCTTGTCTTCCACCACCTGGCTGCTGGCTGCTTCAAAACTCAAAACGTTTTGAAAGTTTCAAAATGTTCTGACTAGCCTCATTTTGTTTCGAGGCTGTTTTGAAGCCCTTCATTTCGATTCCATTTCATTGTTTCGAGCTCAAAGTGAATCAAAACAGTGTCAAATCAAAACAGCCGGCAAAATTTCACACAGCCCTAATGGACAGCCACAAGTCACAGGTGAGTAGGCCAAATCGGAGGAACCTAGGGGGAAGAATGGGAATAGCCTAGAATGAGAGCAGGGTTATTTTTTTTGTTGTTGTTTTTTGGGGTTTTTTAACCTTTCAGTCCTCCAGACTCCTGCTGGTGTGACTGCTCCAAACTGGAGCTACCACTAATATGCATCAACATTTGTGTGGCTCACAGTGTAATGTGTAACAAGGCCCTTATATAACTGTCTTATGAGTTAATGGTACACCTGAAATATCAATCTTGAGAGACAGATATTCTTATCATTTACTATAATTACATTGAGATATCTCATGAAGTTTATTTTAAAAAAAGAATACTTACCACTTGCTTGCACTTTAGCCACTGATTCGTTGGCCCCATCTGTGGCATGATTTAAATTTCTCTCTAATGAATGTGTGTGATTGTTCAGTGCTGATTTCTGGCTTGTATGTAATATTAAGTGGTAAATTCAATAAAATCTTAATATCCTGTAGCATAAACAATTTTTTCAAAATGAGAATTACATAATAGAAGTGTCATCTTTGACCTCTGAACTGTAGGATGTAATACATGAAACTCAATAAGCAGAGGAGCTAAAAAAAACAAAAGTTAGGAGTATATTTGAGTCCAAATCCTTTCCTTAAAAAAAAAAAAAAAAAAGTAATAATTAATCAAAATAAAATATTCTCATTGACAAAGACTGGCACACGTTAGGAATTTTCAACCAGGATGCTCAACCAAAAACCTCATGGGCTGCCATGAGGTTCTTAAAAGTGTGTCATGGGTTGCTAAACAATATACTACCTATGCACTGATTAGCACAGAGATTTCGAGTAGAAATCCATAGTGCTAAAAACATTCTGATATATCATGGTCTTTCTGAGCAATTTGCAATGCAATTGCACTATTATTTCTCCCTTGTCAAAAAAAAATGAGTGAAATTTAAGGCCTGGAATTTTCTGAAGGATGTCTTGAGTCTAAAAATGTTGAGAACTACAGGAATCGGTGGTAATTTTACAAATAATTGAGGATGAATTGGTTCAATGAAGGTTGCTGGTTCCCACATTGTCATTACTCTTTATGTTATGACTGAATTTTATGACATTTTCATTCTACCTTAGAATGGGACTGTCCAGTTGGTAGTCTTCAGGCCACATGTGACCTAGAAGAGTTTAATTTGTGGCCCCCAAGTTCTGGCCAAGCTGTGGCTCCCCTATTGATCCAGTTGCAACAGAAACTGAAACTTCTGGGCTCCTCGCTCCCCTAGCTTCTGTATTCTGCACCCACTTGGAGCACAGTGTAGCATGTCATGGCATGGTGCTCTTGAGGGGAGGCTAGAGCCACACAGCACATAGTGGAGGGTACCCACATGAATATTTGCTGTACCACAAGGGTTGGGGTACAGGCATGTGGTGCAGCAGGGGGAGTGTCTATGCAATGTGCAGCCCAAAGGCCCATGACCTCACTGGTGTACCATATGAAGCATGTGGCCCCTGGCCACTTAGAAGTTGAAGAGTTATATCTTAGAAGAACAAGTAACGTGGCTGCCATGCATTCATCAGACATATTTTGAATAATGTCACATTGTAAACAATAAGCCACGGCCATTATTAACTGTGGACCGCAAGTAACTTAATTTGTAAATTTAATTTACATAGATTGTTCTGTTCTTATTAGAAACTGACTTTACACAATGATTTTATTAAATAAGAGAGGTATTTGGCCATATTAGTATGGTTAGGCAAAAGGCAGAGCAGGTTTCAAGCTTATACAGTAACTGGTTCAGAGACATGTTCATAGGCTACAGCATATTTTTTTCAGTTGCTATAAACGGACTTTGCAGAGACAAGGGTACTAGATAAAAAGGTGTGAAGTAATTTAAATACAAAGAATAGCAGACGGGAGAGAGAAGGAGGAAGCTCTGTTGAGAGGTGAAGGTGAGTTGAAGAGATCAAAGGGGATAAACAAAGCATTTAACTCATGGAGGGACTTAAGGGTTATTAAAGGTAGTCCATGTAATGGGATAAGAATCAAGGGTCCCTGCTGAGACCATACTTATCACAATTCAGTCTCTGGATGTTTTCTTTTTCCACACTTTTGCTTTCAAGTCTATTTTGAAAGTTTTGTTATCTATGAACTGCTATGTTGAGGTCAATGATAGAATTTCTACAGAAGCCTGTGTTCTGCCACAAGCTTGTATGTCTTTCTGGTATTGATGTCAGATAACAGTCCACTCATTCTTTCATATAGGGACTGCCCTATATGCGCAATGTAGATAGCAGAAGGGAACAGTGAGTATGTGATGGCATATATGAGGCTGGTAAAGGGACAGATGAAGGAATCTAGATGCTATAAATCAGGATGGCTCATGATGATGCAGTCCATGTAGGTGGTGGGTGGGGAGGGGAGTACAGCTAGAATCTAGGTCCACTACAAGACCTGGTGCCTTGGAGAAATTAGGATTTAGATAATCTGTTTCTGGAGAGGTTGGGGGGCAGGGGTGAAATGCCTACAAACCAGAACACATTTGTCTCCTGATGCTGCATTGAGATTGTTATCTTCCAGGAGGAATTGGAGGTCATTAATGATGTATCCAAAATGTTCACACTGGGGATGTAGGTTACAACAAGAGGGATTCTGTTCCCCTTGCTGTGGGGTTGGTATTGTAGCAGGTCAGAGCAAGGGATCGGTATTGCTCTGTTATTTGCATGACTACAGTTCTGGGATTGTGTTGTAAGCCTAGGAGTCCCACTTCAGATCTTGAAGATGTGCGTCCTAGTCAGTGGGCACATCTACACATGACATTACAGCACTGTTGTTACTGCACCGTCATTTAGTAGTTCCTTGAGGAAGTACTAAATGACAGCTCTGTGCTGGTGGTTTA
This sequence comes from Gavialis gangeticus, assembly GCF_001723915.1. Lineage (NCBI taxonomy): Eukaryota > Metazoa > Chordata > Crocodylia > Gavialidae > Gavialis > Gavialis gangeticus. The sequence continues at coordinate 165,674,837 of NW_017729032.1, forward strand.
TGGTCATCTTTAGCCAGTATGTGCCATAGTGACAGGCTATAGCAAGGTAGCACATTGTTATGGCAACATAGCTGTGGCATCACGGTTTTTGCCCACTTATGCTATATTGCCATGTAGATGTGCCCAGTGGGATCAGGGCAGATATGGTTGTAATGCAGAACTTGGCTGTAGATGATGGATCTAGTGGTGTGCTTTGAATGAAAGCTGGTGGTATGGAGGCTTAGAGACTTCTTCCTATTAGTCTACATGATGATGATGTCATTCATGTACCTTAGGTGGGTGGAGAGTAGGCAGTTGCAGACAAAGCAGAGAATTGATATTGAATGGAAATGGATTGAAGGATTGATACAACTATCAGTTATTATTGTTAGTAGCAGTAGTCATAGTTGTAGCAGTAATATGTGCAGTAATGGTGATATATTGGGTGAATTGATGATAGTGCAATTATGACATCTATAGCCCCCAAATATTGGCCCATACTTAAAGTTGCTAAAGAGGCAAACACATGCCTTTTTCAACTCAGAATAAAATGGAAGCAATTGTATTAATTTATATTTATTATAGTTTTGTCCATTAGTAAGACTATATTACATGCACTTTAAGAATCTGTTATAGGGAACTTGATTGCTTTTCCCTGTATTCTAGTCTGATGCTTACATAGAAGTTGCTACTGTTTGTCATTGTTTTCTGAAATACTAATTACATAAGGAGCATTACTTAAACTCATACTATGTTAAAGTTTAAAGTGCATATATAAAATCTGACTACAGTGTCTCTCAACCTTTTAGACTCAAGGAAACACTCCAAAACTTCAAAATTTAGCAGTACCCCACTTAAAAAATAATTTAAATATATTATGCATATTATGATATAAACACTTTAATTGTTATTAATTAATATGTAGTAATTGACTAGGCATTATAATTGTATTATATTCACCCCACTGTGCTACAGGCGTTCTGCAGAGACAGATTGGGAAGTAGTTGTGTGTGTTTATGAGTGTATGTTTATGTGTGTGTGCTGTGGCAGGAGCGTGTGCTTATGCACAGGCTTTCCCATACAACCCTGCATGGTGTCTACCATAAAATAGAGAGCAAATAGAACTGTCCATGACCTCCAGTTTTGAGGAGGCATGTGGAAGCCAAACTAAGAAGCAACTGCAAGAGAAAGCCATGCATGACTGCAGAGCTTCCATGCCAGTAATGATGTGCCTCCTGAAAATGGGAGGTGCATGGGACAGAATGAAATTAACAATTATTTTTACCTGAGGAACCTAACGGTAAAAAGTCTTCCTCAACTGAATGCATAAACACAGAAAATAAGAGGTGAAAAATAAGATTAATTTATATTCTAGGTCCTGCTCCTAACTTCTGGGAAGATAGATATAGGTAGCTATTTGAGAAAGGGAGAGTTATCCAAGTCAGAGTACTTGATAATATGGACAGTCATGCTGAATAGAGCTACTTGCGTTCTTAAAGTTAGGTGTACCTTAGTGCTTTGCTGAATCAAAATCTTAATCTTCTTATTTCCAGTCACAGAGAAATATAGTCAATACCAGACACTTCCAATCCTCAGTATTAAAATAAATAAGAGAGAGAGAGACTCAGGAGAAGACATTAGGGTTACATCTATCAAATCCATGGTAACATAGTTTCTAATATTCTTTGTGTAGCCCTTCTTCTGTTAATAACTACAAAATGGCTCAATTTGGAGTCTCACAGCTTGTCTACATAAGACAGTAAATGTGAAGGAAAATGGGGTATCCAGTTCCCTGTATATTCACACCCTACCTTATTTGGCACTATTTTTTTACATGTAGACAAGCATTTATGCAGAGCATAAGGTTAAAGAAATATCTATTAGACTAGTAACTTGTTTACTATGTCTATGGCACACTGGTAATACGTCTACTTGCTAGGAAGGAATCATAAGAACTAACATTTATTTTGGAGCACTCATTTTCCTCTGTTATCAATGCAAGAAGACTTGCTTCAGGAAAATCATAAGTCTTGAATCAATTAGAATTTAGGATAAGCTGTGGAGAAAAATGATCCGATGGAATGTATTCAAAGGGATAATGGATAGATATTTTTCACTTTTCAAATGCTAATGAATAAATGGCATTACCATTTGTTAAAGTTCAAAAATAGATAATTAATAGTTTTAATGGTAATTGCCAAATTTCTACAGTTGCAGAAAACTGTCACTGTAGTACATAAATTAAGGACACTCTGTGCTAGTTTTCTATAAATGTTGAAATCCAGTAATTATCATTCTCTAAAGCAGTTGGAATATGGTTATCAATGAAATATTTAGGTACTATTCAATTGATTTAAAAGCATAATTTCCATCCATAAGACTCTCCATACCTTCATGTTTTCTTCTAAAGAGGGTATGTTTCTTCAGCCTGATGTTCCATGTAAGTGCTTATCTACATGTAAAAGTTAATGCACAATAAGGTAGGGTATGAATACAAAGGGAACTAGCTACCCCTTTTTTACTCCACATAACTTCCATTTATACACAAGCATGAGAATTGTAACAGAGACATTGTTTAGTTACCATTATTAGAAAAAGCCCTGTGCTAAGATATAGGTCTTCTAGTGTGTTTTAGAGATAGGACCCAAGTACAGACATTCAAGGAGTCTGAGGTGGAAGTGCTCTAAGTATTACACATTACTAAAGGCACCCAAGTTAGGTTCAAAGCAAACATAACAACATTTTGGTAGGGGGAGCTTTGAGCCTGCCTGCACTGGCAAAAGCCAGCAGGTAGGGGGTGCTCTTGGAAGCCTCCCTGCATACCCCACAGGCTCTCCAAGCTACTGAATGGGTGAGCTACCCCCGATTGGCTGCTGGGCAGGGCCCACCATACCCTCAACTGCCTGCGGCATCACTGCAGTCCCTCTGCACCTAGCCAAAGCAATCCAGAAGAGCCCCAAAGTGAGTGTGAGTGCCTGCCATTGTGACTTGTACGTGCCTCCATGTTCCAGCCTGCTCACACCCCACTGGGGTGTCCTGCCACCCACACCCAAGCAGGGAGACCCAGGAGCTATGGTGAGTCCTGCTGGTCACTCTGCTGGAGTCTGCAAGACATTGTATGCATCCACCAGAATCTGATGTGGCAGGAGCTCACCAAGATGTGTGCCCTCATGTCCATGAGGCTGTCTTACGCATGGCCACCCACTACACTTTATGCCCTCCAAGTGTCCAAAACTGGGCCACCAGCTGTCATGTGACCAATAAGGACAAGGCCACCCAGGATGCCATGGATGCTGGGGTTATCTAGCATTATCTCCAGCCCATCAAACACCAGTTCCCACTGGTTCCCACAGAGCCCATGCCATGAGCACCAACTGGTTGGAGTGGATTTTCCTGGGCACCTAGTGCACTGGGACATGCACTAGGACATCTTTACAGATTTTGACGCCCAGGTGGTCCCTACTTTATGTGCCAGAATCTCGGCATGCAGACACCTCTCACTCCAAAGAACTGGGTAGTCATCACCGTATGAAGCTGGCCACCCTTAGCAGTTACTGCTACTTTGCCAACCAGTTCAGCATTGGCAAGATCACAGCCAGTGAGGCCATCTGGGGGGTTAGCTTGGTCATCCAGGATGTCCTGGCTAACTGGCTCATCAATCCACATGAGGCGGTCACTGGCTTCCACTGCATGGGCTTCCCAGTGTGTGGGGGCCATGGACAGTACCCTATCCCCATCGTCTGCCCAGCCCAGGACACCCAGGAATTAACCAACTACAAGGGCTACTTCTTTTTCATTCTTCAGGGCATCATTACTTACTGGAACTGCTTCACCCACATCTTTGCTGGCAAGGTGGGCACTGCCCATGATGCCTGCATCTTCTTCAACTCCCCATTCTCCAAGCTGATGGATAGTGGACGCTATGCTCCCAGGGCCTCTGATTTCACCAATAGCATTGTTGTTGTCTGCCCCTTCTCACTGGAGACCTTCCTACTTCTTCCTGCTCTAGCTCACAAAGACCTATGGGAGTCAGCTGGATAGCTGGAAGTAGTGCTTCAACTACTGCTGGTACCTCATGATGGTGGAAAGCATTTCTGGCTGCCTCAGATTGTGCTGGTGGGCTCTCAGTGTGCCTCATTGTGGACAAGGTGATCCTGACATGATTCATAACCTTGTGTGACAGAATAAGTTCCCCTGAAAACATGAAGCATTTTTACACATGCTTTCAGACATGGCACTGGGAACTTTAATTAGTGAGCCACACTAATTAAATGTGCCTGAGTCATGTGTATCAGTGTTGCTGTACATACCCACACTGAAAAGATGGTGGCAGAGTGCTTTGAACTAAAGCTCATTGTGCATGTTTGATTTCAAAGTGTACTGCTGCCATTTTATCAGCATGGAGATGTACAATAATGCTGATACACATGACACACAAGGTTGCCAGAGCACATCAATTTGCATACTCCAGCAGACTTGATTAATCAAGTCTGCTTTGATGCACTGAATTTCCAGCATGTCAAAGCAGACTCTGTGCACATGTATAGGAGCCCACAGACTGCCCAGGAAGTGTGGCATTACAGGAGATCCTCTACAACAGCAGGAAGTTCCTGATACCACAATTCCTGGACACTCTGGTTAGGGACAGAAATTACACATAAATCATGAAATTGCACATAAAGTGATCAGAAACCAGTTCAAATCTTTAACACAACACAGGTTCAGTGCACATAAACTGCTTTCAAAATGGCCAAAAGGCATTTAAAATAAACTTGGATGGATGTAGTATCAGACCTAACTGATTTTGGTTACATTGGTTTATTGAACTTCTGTCTCGGATCCCATCCAGATTCAAGTTAAGCCACAGTCCTCCAGCATCTTAGGATGCTTTGCACCTCCCCTGCAACAGTCCCTACCACCTGCTTTCAGGGTGGGTGAGCTAGCCTCTAGCACCCCTCTAGCACCCCTTGGCATCTGGTCTGGGCCACTGCATGCATGTGGCTACATTTCTGGAATCAGAAGTGAATTTCTGTTCACTTACTTCAATCTACACATCTTAGACTTACCTGCAAAGACTGAACTGATTCAGTCACAGGTGTCTTGACTGCCTACTTAGCCTCTGTTTCCAAGAGGGCTTACTGTATGTTACAGTGTAGGCTGTGACTCCACACAAGATCTTTTCCTACATTCTGTCTTCCGAAAGCAAAGTGTATGTTTTACTTGCGGGGAGAGATTATACATGAGAAAATACATTGTGTTTTTTTAATTTTTTGTCTTTAAATTCAACCGTTCACCAAGAAACCACTGACCAAACCAGAAGCTAATATTATTTTTATCAGCTCTCCCTCATTTTCCATGCTCATTTTTGTTCTCACAGATCATTGCACCTGTAAAAACATGTACAAATCATAATTTGTATGAAAGCAGTTGGGCACCCAAATGGCTTCTGGGCCAGCAGATGTACATCTATGTCTGAGGTGTAGTCAGTTACACAAGTAAGTGTGAATATATAGTCAGAAGCTGAATGTACAAATTTCCACATTAAAAATGCTGGAAAGAAGTGTAATATCTTTATTGTCCAGTTTTTTTATATATGATTTTCATGTCTAAATATATTCATATTTTCATGCTCTAGTATTTGGTACATTACATTATGCTTGTATCTTTAAAGGCATAGAAATAACAAGGGAAAACTGTCCTCATTAGTCTCCTTCTCCTAACCTTTCCAAAGGATCTTCCTTCTTTTCCATCTAAATGGTTTTTGAAATGGCAGGATAGCCAAAGTCTGCCAAACTCTATTACTGATTCCAGTAGAATTGCATGAGGTGATTAAATGTAAAGTCATCATTATAATTTAACTACTACCTTTTATGTGCATCTTCACAACGAACATGAATATGAGGTGCATCCACCTCTGCGTCTGAGGCATTCCATAAAAAAACATTGCCTCTGCAACAAGATCAATGAAGGAGGGGAAAATGTGACATTATGTCTTTCCTGCACAACATTCTTTGTATAGACAGTTTGTGATGTTATAGCAAAATTACATAAATAGCTTATATCCACAATCACTTAAGCTTACAATACAGTGGTTTCTTTTTTAAACATCATCATAAAATAAATAGCAGAAATTGGATTTTTGGATTGCTTTCAAACCCTGTGTATACTTCATCCAGGCTGCTATTATAAACCAATTACAGAAACTGAAATGAATATGGGGGTGTTCAAAGATCTCCCTGTGAGACGAGTAACGATTTGGTGCACCTGTGGTTTAAACGTCAATAAATCACTAAGGAGCTAGTATTCAATGTGATTGTTTTCTCAAGAAAACTGAAGGGCTAAATTAATCTGAATGAAAATAGCTCTCAATTATCAGTCATAATTTTCCACACTGTTGTGATTAGATATCTTTGGAGAAACTGCATTGATATGAAGAGATACAAAAGTGGAGGGATGTTTCACTGCAAACAACTTAGGAAAGCAAAAGTCTTAACACTAAGAGGGATAAACAAGGTGCGAAGAACAGAATGTTTACACTGACTCTGAAAGCTTTTATAATGTAGATTTTAAAAGACAAAAGAGATGAAGACACAACTTTATAAAAATATTGTTTGATGGTGGGAGACATGGATAAGCTATAAATTAGAGGGAAATTATACACATGATGGTTGGACCTCTATCTCTGCTGACATTTCATTGGTCAGAATATGTGAAATCAGTCATTAGCAGGGATCCTGGTTTTCTCTGATTTTAAAAAATCTCCAATTTTTGGTTTAAAAAAGTGTGTGTGTGCATGTGTGCGTATACACAAAGTGGTGTTTCATTTAAATCATGGAAAAATGTGGACTTGGGGTTACTCTTTTTTTTTTTTAATGTAAGATTGGGGATTTTTTAAAATCAGAGAAAACCAGGATCCCTAGTCATTAGGCATGGTGTTGCTCAGCATTAAATTCACTAGTCTTTCCAGACTTCCAGTAATACCATTTCAAAGACAGAGGTCTTTCAGGATCCAAACACAACTCTTTGGTGGGTGATCTGTTTCCAAAAGACCTCTGTCTTTGAATTGGAATTACTGAAAGTAATATATTGCAAAAATATAGTCTTACCGCCTTTGCTGGCAATTATGGGACAGCTCAAGTACCTGCTGTCCCAGGGGGATGACCCAAGCCCCAGTGTCACTATGGGCCAGGGTGGCAACTGAACATGGAAACAGGCCAGGATTAGCAGCGAGGAGAACTGAGACTTGTGAATCGTTCTTGGTTCCAAATTAACAAGGGTTTATTCATCTTATGCTTTGTAGGCGTAGGTAATGATTCTTCAGTTACAGTCTTTTAACAAATACACCACAAAGGGGGTCTGTTGGCCCACAGGGTTCCCCAACAAGCCCTTGCTATCTAGCCCCGGAGGCGAGGGGTGGCTGCCTGTTGGTTAGTCCTAGGGCTGGTCAACAGCTCATATATTGGAACACAGACAAACAAACTGTAACAGGTGAACTGTCCAATGTCCTTTGTGACACCAATTCAAGAATGCTGTAAATGAGAAGTCCGGTAGCTGGAGAGTCGGGCTGATCATAGAGATGAGTCCTGGCTGTCGTCTCAGCAATCACTGAAGATTAACATGAAGTTAACAGAATCAACAATAGAGGAGAAGCCTTCTATAGAAATTAGGAAGCTTTCTCTCTCCCTCAGTACGGCAATCTCCTCTAAACTCACTAAACAATTGTCCTGTAGGACCAACTCTTCAACACCCACTACTCCAAAACTATCTCCACCCAACTCACCACCACACACCCACAACAACCCACACCTCAGGTGGGGGCTCATGAACTTTTATAGAGAAACCGTAGCCAATTAACTTGCTCCTAGGCCAGAAAGTTCTAGTCCCCTGATGTCAGAGCAGCCTCTTCTGAGTCTGTGTCCAGCCAGAGACTTTTCACCTACTGAGAATGTGCAAGCTAGAAACTGGGTCATGGTTGATTGACAGCTCTAAAGGTTATAGAAAGGGCAGCTCTGGTTCTGTATGGAATTTTCCACTGGCAGCCAAACTAAGTTCCAGCATTGGCAGCACTTATTCAAAACTTTGCTTCAACACCTGCCAGCCCCTCTGCTACAGCCACCTCCCTTGGAAGCTCTCTTCTAGCAGCTTCCAGGACCATCCTAAGTGCCTGGCTTCAGGCACTCAACTTATGTGCCTCCAAAGTCCCCACCTTCATGTCAGGTGGCTCTCCAGCCACACACAGAGGTTTCTGTTTAGGCCTGATGGGCAGCCTGCCTTCCTTCACTGCAACTTAGCTCAGCTACCTGCAGTTGTTGCCTGGAGGTGTGTTCCTGGCATGCATTGCTTATTGCAGTGCAGCTACTTCCAGGATAGTGACCCTTTCAGTGTTAGCTCCTATCCCTGTTGTTACTGCTCTGCACTTCCTGGCAGGTACCCTTTGCCAAGCTGCCAGCTCCCATAGAACAAGTTTAGTCTGCTGCAGCATCCTCTTAAAGTAACAGGAGTCCCTGTTACAGTACTTTCAAAAGGGAATTTTAGGACGTCCAGGTAACTCCCTGTTGAGCAGGGAAGTATATAAAGCTAGCCAAGAGGAAACAGTAGGTACAAGGGATTTTTTTTTTTTTTTTCTAAACAGGGCCTCTCTCTAAAGCCTCTGTGCAATTGGGATACAGAGTGCCAAATCTCCTTCTAAGGATAGGGATCTAAATGTCCATCAGCAGCACCAGTGTTTTTTTACATAGTACTATCATAGTAAGAACACTTACCCAGAAAGTATTTCAGGAACCTTTCACAGCTTGAAGAGATGCAGATATACATCTGTCACTTACAAAAGAGTGCTAATGGGAAAGGAAGGCACTCTTCCACTTCTCTAGAAGAAGCTAGGCTATTGGGCAGCTAAAAGGGAAATCAAATGTAAGGTCTTCTAACCCTGTAGCCTAATAGATAGGCCACTCCTTGGAGAAGGAGGGGCAGGAAGGGTAGTCCCTGTTCCTTTGAATGATTAAGGCTAAGTACAGATGTTAAAAAAGCTGGAAGCAGAGTTGATCTAAGTTACATTTTTTTTGTAGTGAACAGTATACAAATTTGGCCTTTGGTGCAAGTAGGGGGCTGCCTTCACTGGCTGAGGCCTGCAGGTTGGAGTAACTCCTGCACACCTTCCAGCAGGTCCCATGGGCTTCTTGGACTGCTGAGCAGAGCTAAGGACCTGAGACACCCCTGATTGGCTTCTGGGCATGGGCAAGCATCTCTCTCCCCTCCCCCGCACCCCCCAGTACTCTGGGACCCTGTATCTGTGTGCCAAAAAAGCCTTGTAGCACCACACATGCCCATGGCCCCGGTACATGCAGGCAGTGGCCAAACCACAGAGGTCACAGGTTTTTCCTCCATGCAGGCCCAGTCCCAATGTTCTGCACCCTGCTACCCCAACCCACCAGAGGTGAGCTGTCCAAAATGACTCCTGCTCATGGGGTGATCCATGCTGGGGTCTGTGTGGCAGGGTGCCTGTCTCTGGCCTCTGAAATGTGGTGTGTGGGAGCCAGAGTTGGACTCAGTTGCACTGTGCCAAAGCACAGGGGCATGAGGGTCCCTGACTAGGTGTGTAGGAGGCAGGATTGGGCCCTATGGGACTCTGTCCAACCATGGGGGTTCTCCTGGGGTCAATGTCAGGTGTGTGTGTACATTGTGGGGTGCTTTGTGATACGGTGTGGAGGCACAGCCTGGGGATGCAGGCACCCAGGTCATGGGACTCATGCAGGAGACAGATGCTTCCCTTCCCCACCTCTGCTACCTGCAGCTGACAAATGGCCATAGGCAGAAGGTGAGGCTGGGGAGAGGACCTGTGCTGTCTGGCCCCTGAGTGCTTGGCCAGAGCAGCTGAGCATGGGCCAAATGCTAGCACAACTCCCAGAGTGGGGAGGCAGGGGGCTGTGAAGGAGGCTAGGATGTAGGAGGACAGCAATCTAACTTGAATTGATAGGAGATATGGTATAAAAGTTTGATTAACCAGTCTAAGCTAAATCAAATAGTTTTGAGTATACATAGAATCATGTCTATATTAGACCCAGTTCCACCATTTTTAGTCTGGTTATGTGTGCAGAACTTCTGTATTGTTACAGATTCAGATCAATTTCCAGTCACTTAGACCAGTTTACATGTGATATCTGCACCTGGCCTTTATGGCAAGTAAGAAACATGATCCTAGAAACAGGAACTGGAACTCAGGTCCCCATACCTCCCAATTGTGTACATGAATTACTAGGGAACTGATCTAAATAGAACACAAAGAGAAACCTATATTTTAATATCATAACAAGAGAATTACAATATATTTATTTATTTGTATTTATTTAACAATCCCCTTGTTAATTATAAGAAGAGGAAAAGTTTTTTAATCCCTCTACTAAACCCTACCAGCATATGCTCCTGAAACAATCAGCCACAGCAACAGCTGAATCTGGCAGTGGGAAGTGACAGGTTGTGCTGGTCAGCAATTTTAATGAAAAACAGCAGGGAAAACAAATGTATTTGATGAAAAAAAAAATTCCCAAGCAATCTCTAGGTGATTTGCCTTCGAATTCACTAAGGAAATATTTGTTGCAAGATATGGTGTGAACAAAATATTGTGTGTCATCCAACATCTGTAGTAAAATACCTTGAATAAATCCAACCATCAGCATATAGATATATAACAATATATCCTATGAATCAAGGTCTGTTCTTCAAGTCATGCACTCAACTAGTCAGTAAGTTCTTGAAAATTACCTTAAAATATAAAGATGGGATCAACTTGATAATAAAATATTTGACAAGACAGTGTAGCCATCTTACAGCTCCTCTGCCATCTGTCCCTAGCACGCCAACACAAGTTGGGGTTGGGGGGGGATTGGAACTTTGCCCCAAAACATTGCCAAACCCTGATCTAGACCACTGAAAAAAGGAAGGAAGAGGAGAAAGCAGCAGCAGCAGAAGAAGTATGATCAAGTTGTTAGAGCTGGATTTGTGCAACCCAGGTTCAATACCCTGATTCACCACAAATGTGCTAAGTGGCACTGAGCAAGTTCCTTCATTTCAGTAGGTAGCTAAAAAGTTGAATGCCTTAATGGATCTGGGTCTTGGCCTTTCTGTGCCTTAGTCCATTGATAAAATGGGGAGAATAACATTGCTGTGGGAAGCTCAGATGTTTCAGTAATGGGGACCTTTTAAACACCTGAGATAGATATCTTATAATAAAGCTAACCCACTGTCATTTAGTATGGCTAATTATACATATTTCTACATATTAAAAACGAGGAAATATTCCTCTAATAAATATGAATGCATAGCAAGAATAACAACATCAATTGCAAAACATAGTAAAACATGCTTTATTTACTTCAGGATCATGCTACACATTCTGAAAACTCTCACTGATGGTTGGCTAGTGGTACAAAATTTGAAGATATACTATGTTAAAGATTTTTTTGCAAATTGTATAATGTAAGTATTAACAGTTTAGTTTGTTTGATGAACTGATGGATAATACAAAAAGGATAAGATGTTTATGCTTTGCTGTATTTATATATATTCCATGCATACTGCTCGTAGTTTGGAACTTCAGTCAAAAAATGTAGTAAAAAAAAGTATAATTATATAAAAAGAATATTAATGTTACTTCATAACCTGATCATTATTAAACTGGCAAATCTCAGAAAGTAAAGCACGATAATCCTTAAACACTGCTATGACAAATCACCAGAATTACTATTGACCTGGCAAAATCCAGATAGGTCAACTAGGTGCTAAATGGGATTTAGGTGGACTGAAAGAACTAAATGGAGCTAAGATGCCTAAATCACAAAATGAGATCAAGATTAATACTGCTCCAATAGCTAAAATTTATTCCCTGCCTACATTCCCTGCATATGGAAGAAATCCAGAATGCCCTACTATGTGCCTCTAATTAGGCACATGGTACCAGAAGGATGAGTCAGAGTACCTAGTTTAGGAGCCTAATTTCTTTTACAGTTTATGGTAAGGATTAGGTGCCTACAAAGAGACCAGATGTTGAAACAGTAACCATAGGAATGCCCATCTCTCTAGAGCTTAGGCACTTTTGCACACTTATAGTTCAGACCGCCAAGTCTTCTTAGCTTTGATACCTAAGGGCATTTTTACACATACATTTGCCTGCTCTGATGCCCTGGAGATCCAGCACATCAGAGCAGACTCAACTGATTGAGTCAGATCTGTATGTGAGCTGATGTGCCCAGTGCTGCATCACATGCATTTGTATAAATGGCAAAATGTGCATCAGCCCTGAGAAAACAGTGGTGGTGTGCTTTTGAACTAAAACACCTTTGATGTGTTGAACTAAACACCTTTTAGATCAAAAGCATGCCACCACCATTTTCTCATTACTGATGCACATTTTGCTGTTTATACAAATGCATGCACAGCAGCACTGGGAGCTTTTAAAAGTGCCTGGCACTGCAGTGCAACCATGTGTACAAATGTCCTACCTGACCACCGACAGCATCTACCTTTTGAGTAAATTCCAGTGGTTAGAGCACAGATCAGCATGTGGGAGATTCTAGGCCGCCTCAGCCCTAACTTGGTAGAATAGTCCAATACCAGAACCTACATTTTGCATTGCAATATTTTGTAGGGGCAAAATACAAACTGCCCTGTTAGGGGTGGCAGTTTCTAAAGTCACACATCTGGTACCAGACTGAGGCACATTCTAGTACTGTTATTAAAAAGCTGAGTCACTAGGCACTGAAGCATACAAAATTTCTGGAGACCATGCCTGTGGTAAGCAGGGGGCCATGAATAGTCTTTTAGGATCAGTGTATAGACTAAGATCTTGGACATACAGCATATCTACACCTCACCATACGGAGATGTTGCTATGGTGCCGTGCCTTAGTACTTCCTTTTGGAAGCTCTAAAACGAGGTGCAATATGGGTGGTTACTGCGCCGTGTGCAGAGCACAGGTAAATTTTGCTGCTACGTTGCCATAGAGGTACACCACACCCAGGGAGCTCACTGCTATGGCAACATATCTGACAATCATGTGGAGACGCATGTGATTGCTATGTTGTCATAGTGCATTCTACAGTGATGTAGTGTGTCAGTAGTGCAATGTGTAGATGTGCCCATTGAGATTTAAGAATGCATTTAACTCTGTGTAACTGAATAATCCCATTGAAAATGCTGGTTTGCAAAATCTTTATACACACACACACACACACACACACACACACATATATACATACATATATACACACATATACATATATACACATATATATACACATATACATATACACACACACACACACACACACACACAC
>NW_017729032.1:165688154-165690412 GCF_001723915.1 Gavialis gangeticus
ACACACACACACACACACACACACACTGACAGATTTTTTCCTCATTTTTATCAGAAATATTGCCTCAAAATGTCTTTGTCCCTTCAAAATTGTTGAGAAACTCATACTAGAAATTTTAATTAAAAATAAAAACATTCTGTTTAATTGACAAAAGTATAAAAACTTTACACCTTCTGTGCCCCCTCCCCCTCCCCCCAATTTTTTTAAACATTTTTTTTCCAGAGAATTTTCTTGGGCAGGGATGGAGGGGGAGGGGGAGGAGGAGGGGAGGTATGAAAAAAACCCAAAACAAATCTATTTGCTCTAAAAAGCCATTTTCCACCCTTTCATATCACTTAGATATCTTATACTATGCAACATGAAATAAAGCAAATGCCTAATTTTTTCGAAGTTATGCCCCGGTTTTAGTCATGAAACACATGTAACAGTTAGATTAAACTAGGACAAGCCTCTATCTGTTTGTGAATCTGCTATTCTGTTGTCAAGGATGATCCAGAGCAGAATTATTTCCAGTTTATGCACCCCAGTGCCAGCTTTCTAGCAGTACAAGTGTCATTTTTGGCACTCATACATAGTTTATTATATTATTAGCCATGTTGTGTAGACACATTCATGCTTGCATGGTTCCTGAGCATGCCCACTAGGCTGCTCATTGATTGGGCAGGTATGTGGCTACATACGTGTGATGAGTACACATAAGTCTCAAAATTCTACCTGGCAAAAACCTATAACTTGGGGTGCTGGGCTGGATGAGGGGAAGAAGAAGGACTCACCTATGCTTTAGTACCAATAGCTGAATTGTTATGGCAGAAGGGTCAAACTCATATAACCCTGAAGACCAGATGAGTGAAGTGGGCCCAGTTCATGGGCCAGTTGGGCACATGGACTCATCCCCACCTACTTGGCATGCTGACTCTAGAACATATGGTGCCTGCTTGTGGACCCATGCTGCACATAGCTTCTTGGCCCAGCCAGGACAGATACCACATGCAGCTTGGTTTCCAGACTGGGTACTGTGTGTGGCAGTCACACACGGTAGAGACTAGTGAGAGCTGGCACCACATGTAGAACAAATCCTAGACTGCCTGAAGTAGGTTACATGTACAACTAGAGTCCTGCACTGGGTGGAGCAGGTTCTATGTATAGTATGACTACCAGGACCTGTCCATACGGCCAGTCAAGCTAGTCCTGCATGCAACATGTGGGTCAACTCTGAAACTCAGGGCAGCACTGAGGGTTGGAGAATGGGGGTCCATGGATCAGAGCCATTCAGTGAGCCATATTTTTGATACCCCTGGTTTAGGGGGTGTCATACTCATCTGAGCTTCAAGTACCAACTAAAGCTGAGCCTTGTTAATAAAAGCTTGGATTTAGCATGGCAGCATAGTTAAACCATTTGTATTACTTATCATAGTTGTAGCTAATGTTTAGGGTTTTTTAGGTTAATCAATGATATATTTATACATCCATATAGGCTAGAAACACACGTTAAATTTGTCCCTATACATTAAGTTGTTAAAGGAAGAACCAAAAACACCAAGAACAACTTCCACAGTGCTTGAGCACTTACATCAAGAGATTTAGCAGAACCTTTAGTACTGCAAAATATTAATAAAAAACAAACATAAATGATGTGAGCATTCTGTACTTTTATATTTCCACTTTTGAAATTGCCAGATGGATACAAGCCATGATGATTTATGTATCTGGTACTTTGGTATTTTTGTACTTCAGCTTTTAAGATAAGCAAGTGGGAGTTAGCTGGATTTTATGGAGCTATATATTGTAAACAAGCAGACTAAAAGGAGGGATGTGTGAAATATGATGAACCTGCTCTGTTTCATTTGATGCAGAACTAGTATAGACAAGGAAAAATTATATATGTTTTATATCATTGTTTGGTTAAAGTCTTTGCCTTCTAATTGATAAACTAGTTAAGCTGTGCAATTTTGATCTTATAGGACTCACTTCTCCTTAGAGACAACTAGCAATTAGCAACAGGTTTTTAACTGTGTGCTAGGTACCACATCGGCCTAAGAAGTAAACAGTGGTTTAGTAATTACACTGCTGTCTGGATATTGGCTTGGTTCTTCTGAATGGGTTGGATAGATAGATAAGTGTGGGACTAAGTTGATGTAGAAAATCAGTGCCTTTGGTTACAAATTTTCCCCCTATTTGAATAGCTCCTCACCATTTACCTCTTTGAATGCTACTTTGCGGTTCCTTTGCATATTTTTTAAATGATGCCGCAAGTTATG
>NW_017729032.1:165690423-165726094 GCF_001723915.1 Gavialis gangeticus
ATTTGTATTACTTATCATAGTTGTAGCTAATGTTTAGGGTTTTTTAGGTTAATCAATGATATATTTATACATCCATATAGGCTAGAAACACACGTTAAATTTGTCCCTATACATTAAGTTGTTAAAGGAAGAACCAAAAACACCAAGAACAACTTCCACAGTGCTTGAGCACTTACATCAAGAGATTTAGCAGAACCTTTAGTACTGCAAAATATTAATAAAAAACAAACATAAATGATGTGAGCATTCTGTACTTTTATATTTCCACTTTTGAAATTGCCAGATGGATACAAGCCATGATGATTTATGTATCTGGTACTTTGGTATTTTTGTACTTCAGCTTTTAAGATAAGCAAGTGGGAGTTAGCTGGATTTTATGGAGCTATATATTGTAAACAAGCAGACTAAAAGGAGGGATGTGTGAAATATGATGAACCTGCTCTGTTTCATTTGATGCAGAACTAGTATAGACAAGGAAAAATTATATATGTTTTATATCATTGTTTGGTTAAAGTCTTTGCCTTCTAATTGATAAACTAGTTAAGCTGTGCAATTTTGATCTTATAGGACTCACTTCTCCTTAGAGACAACTAGCAATTAGCAACAGGTTTTTAACTGTGTGCTAGGTACCACATCGGCCTAAGAAGTAAACAGTGGTTTAGTAATTACACTGCTGTCTGGATATTGGCTTGGTTCTTCTGAATGGGTTGGATAGATAGATAAGTGTGGGACTAAGTTGATGTAGAAAATCAGTGCCTTTGGTTACAAATTTTCCCCCTATTTGAATAGCTCCTCACCATTTACCTCTTTGAATGCTACTTTGCGGTTCCTTTGCATATTTTTAAAATGATGCCGCAAGTTATGACTGAAGAAATAATTTATACTCTAAGTATACTAGCTGTGGATAACAGCATGTAAATATCCACTTTATAGCATTAAAATATCCACTTCCCCTTTATTTTCTTATTGTGCTTCTTGGTGAATATTTTTTTAAAGACACTGGCATTTATTTTTTTATTCTGTGGGATACATGTTACATTGTGATGAACATTTCATTTTCAAGAACCAGCAGATTCTGATGTGCCTTGACATCTAGACTAGGCAAAGACTCAGTTCACTGTTACTTTTCAGAATACATAGCTTCAGTGTAAATGGTTGTCAGTTATTCAGTATCTGCACTATAAATAAAGCAGTCTGTAAAGAGTTTGGAGTTACTGCTTGAAGTAATATCAGGTCTATACTGGAAAACTATTGGAGCATCTGTTCAATATGCAAGCCATACTGACTTTTCCAGTAATTGCTTCCCTTTTTAGAAACAACAGCACCCACTTCTATTCTTAATCTCACACTTAAAGGCCAGGATACACAGCAACAGGTACATTTCTCCTTTGTAGCAAGACAGCTAAAATTTATCTTGTTCTTATGCCAATTTTCTGGTTGTTGTCTGCTGCCTCTAACAATCCTCTATAATCTAGCTCACTGAGGAAAAGGAAAAATACATGATTCAGATATCTTTTCCTTACGACGCCAAGTAAGAGTTAAACTGTAAGTGTTTGAGCTTCATATTTTGCCCTGTATAAATAATGTTAAAGGGATTAGTACATCTCTAATCCCACTAACCTATATTGTTTATAATAAACCTGTAAATCTGCAGTGTAATAAATTGTGACATGATAAATTAGAGTAAATTACTCTTATGTAACTGGAGACTTCCCATGCTACTAGTCTTATGAGATAGTTTGAGGATGGTGCAACAAATACATGAATACATTGCTTTGATGTTGTGCCACTTAAATAACATGGAGTAAATTGTATATTAATTAAATTTGTAAGGAAGGGACTTAAAAATGAACAATTCAATGAAGTTAAGACAAGGTGTATTTGTTATATGTCAAAATGTAGAAAATATAAAGCAAAGAAATGACAGCTTAATCTACAGTGGATGCAGACAGGTAAGACAAGAGACGGGTATGTTATGTGGGAGGAAGTAGATCAATGCTTTCAAAATGTAACAGGCAGAGATATGGTTTGCTACAAATAGAGATGGAAATGAAGAAAAGCTTGGAAGAATCTAGTGTAACAGGATGAAAAAGCACACTGAAAAAGCTGTATATCAAAACTGAGGGGTATGCCAAAGTAACATGGGCAGAACTGGTATTAAGCAATAAATTATGAAGAAAGAGAAGCACAATAATGTGACAAGGAATGAACAACACATACTATGTATATAAGATAATTGATAATGCCAGTGAGCAAAGGTATGTTTATGTGTAACTAATAATTTGAGTTACAATCTGGAAAAAAGAATGGTAAACAATTGAGAACAGCAAAGGCAAATATAGGGGCAAGGTTATAGAAACTAATCCAGAGTAGTTAGAGTACAGAGTAGATATTTGATATGAAGCACACTGGAAAGAATTAGATTTATCCAGAATAGTAGAGAGAGTAAGACAGTGCAGCACAGAAGCAGAGCAGGCATATTTAACAGTTTATGGAAAGCATTGCATTTGTATTCATTTCCATTGGAGATCTAGAAGATTTTCACATGAGTTTGTGACCCAACTCCTTCCATTGAAAATGGTGCTCCAAATAGGAACTAGGTATTAAGCACCTATCAGAAATCTCACCACTTTCTATTTAGACACTTAAATGAACTAAGTTTTCTTTTTTCTTCTTTTTTAAAAGAAAAAAAAATCTTCCATATAATCTTTCTTTAATCCTACAAAGTATTCTTTTCAGTCACTCCCTCCCTCACCACAGGGGCCTTGATCTGCACCCCCATGCTTCTTTCCCATGACAAACTTAGTTTTTGGGAGGAGGAGGGTGCTTGTGTGTGTGCACACACAGCCCTCCCAAATCATATTTTCTTCCTCTGCCTAAGCTGCTTGTTCTCCTGCTGTAGCAGTGGGGGGAAAGGGGGAATGATAAATTTAAGATGACCCTCCAACCCTGAAAAAATATAACTAATTATATATTTTCTGTAGATAGAATCTAATTATTGGAGGGTCTTCTTAAATTTGAAGTTGTCTTGGATTTGGGTGAATATGTCACTAATAATTGCATCAGATACAACTTCTTATATTAGGATGGATGTTATTAGACAAAAGATATATTGAAGCATGTTGCATTTAAAATACTAAGGCATCTAAAAGCCTCATAGGACTTCTTTCTCCAAGCAGGAATTCTGGTTAATAGAGGTCATTTATACTTTGGGCATCAGAAAACTCAAGAAAATCTAATATAATACTGCAGTAAACTAAAAACTGTAAATTAAATGAAGTTTTCATGGCTAAGCACCTTTGCCATAGATGGAAAGGTAAACAGAAAGAAGAAATTATTGAAGGCAATATTAAAGCTCTTTAATTAGAACAGTTTTTTTACTATCTTGCAAATAATCAAGTCTAAAAGTAATTTCCTGTGCCTAATTAATATATTTGAATACTTTTGTAAATTTTGTTGACAGTAATTAAAATATTATTGCTCTGATTCTTTCTATTGGAATTGGGTATTAATATAATGGAAACAATTCTCCATTAAAGATGTTAACGATGTATTACCATGGAAGCAATCATGTTTTCCTTTTCAGGAGTGTCTTCGCCAAACATCTTCTTTAAATCATCTCAAATATGTTACTCCAAATGTCTTCACTCATGCTACAGAGTTGTCAGAACTGAACAAATATTCTCCAAATTATCCCAGCTGCAAACCTGCCAAGCCAATTTCTATCCTACTGTTTCCATCCCTTTAAAGGTACAAATGAAAGCTTAATATGTAAATAATAACTCAAATAAAAAAAGTTTCAAAATAGGGGACTTCCGTACTTACATATATACCTTTAAAATAGGCTGGGCAAATCAGCAGGTTGTTGCAGTCTGTTCTAACTGATAGTATTGTAAATAAAGTATATATTTGGCAGATTGCTATACTAATTATTGTTTGATCTTCCATAAGACTAACACATATTAGAAACTTAAATTTAAAGCTGTCCCATTAATTCACAGCAACTAGACATCAGGTCCATAAAGAGATCAAGCAAAAAGTTGCATGACTATAATCAGTGATGAGGACATACCCCCAAAAGGAACAAGACCTGAATTTCAGTCTCCATTCCAGGCTGTGTATTTGTGTTACATTAAACAGTCACAGGAAAAAGCAAAATCATCTGAGGAGGAGGGACTTATCCCCAAACATCCCTCATATTGAAGCATTGGGCTACAGAGGAATGTTCTTTCTAGTTTCTCTCCTTGTGATCTCGTGACTCTTACCTGCCAAGTTACCCAGCTTCCAAAGAAAGGGTGAATGGCGTCCCACCCCATATCCAACCTACTCTGTCACATGGTGACTAAAGACAGCTCCTAGGGGAAAGGAGATCGGACTCCCTCACTCTGGGGAGAGCCTAGAACTCAGGTCTTCTACTTACTTTTTGAATGCTTGAGCCCCAAGCCTACTATGAAAAAGATAAATAGCTGCATAACCTGTTGTGATTTTAAGTGGCAGTGACCATAGATGTTGTTTTGTATTGAACTTCAGAACTGTTAGCATTACTTAAGGAAACTTTGAGGACATGTAACACATTGTACCTTCCTTAGCTCGAGTTTAGGTACCATCCCAAGTACCAATCCGGATAGAAATATATCTAGGCAGGAATTAGGCAATTAGATTACTAAATGTCCTTGTGTCTAAATATGCTTAGAAACCGAGTTTAAGAACTGGGGGTGTGGGGAGGGGTTGTGGTGGGGGGAAGATGGGGATAATTCTCAGACCAAAATTAAAAGACCTAAAAAACTGACTTTTCAGTTGCTAACCAGGAAAAAAGAAGCTGAAATTCAGTTTTTGCAACAGAAGACCTGACGAAATCATTAAAAGCAGCCATTTCTCATCAAAACTTGCTATATTCTTTCATTGACTGATTTTTTTGAATGAAAAATGATGACTAGCTCTACTTTTTGCAGACAGTGGAAAGGAATGTTGGGAAGCAAAAAAGGAGCAAAGGTGTTATCAAGAATCTGACTGAATATGGTTTTTAAAAAAGCAACTACTACTACACCTTTGAGCTGAGATAACATTTGGTGGTGGCCTTTACAAATCAGAGTATATTGGGAAGGTTGCAAAGACCATTTCCTCAGGATTTATAGTAAGTTTGTCAACTAGGAATATAAATATGCAGCATAATAACTCTGCATCTCTATTGCTACTTAGGAATAATCATTGCACAGTGGCAAAAACTCATCTATTCTAATAACCTATATGCAGCACTATAGTACCCACGTAGGTGGTTCTTTGCATTTCTGCTGCCACTTTTACACTGTGATAAATTCCTGGAAAAGAGTTTATGGATTATCAGATGACAATGGGTATCTATTTCTTTCTTCATATTTTTTAACTAAGATGTAGTTTTAGAAACACTCTCATGAGGAAAACAAAACAAAAAAAAAGCCCATGTATTTGCAGTCACTAAAAAATATGAGTCTTTCACAGTTCATAAAGTATTTTAATTTAGTTTTCCACACTAGATATTTAGCATATTAATGATTAATCTTTTATGTTTATCATTTTTTAAATTTATTATAACTGCTAGGAACAATGTGGGCACTAGTGAGGTAGTGCACTGTGTCTACTAACCATGAAAATTTTGAAGGAATTGGAGAAAAATATTGTTAGCTCTTCACCTCAGTATATCTGTCTTCCTACATTTTATGATTCCTGTCCTGTAGGAGAGTTTCCACTGACTAACATAATACATCCATTCAAAAGAAGAGGAATTAAACTTAATTACTGTATGTGAGTGGGTAGCCCATTAAACATGAGTTAACTGCAAGTAAGATCATGTATAACAGACACTAGTACCAGAACCATCCCTAATAAAGCTGCTGTGATATCAGTAGAGGTGAATTTGCTTAATTGTGACTTTGTTAATTAATTATTTTTTTAATCCTTCCCTCCAGCCTCTCAACTACATCATAGTAACTGATATGCTGGTGTTTTGCATTTTCCCGTCTATCTATAACCACCTTTTCCTCGATGGGCAGATTGCTAGATGGATCATCATCTGATACAGTTAGTCATGTCCAGTCACATAGCCTCAAAATAAACAAAAAGAAGCTATCCAGGAAAATGTTCAATATCAAGAGCTTAAAAGACCCTGCTATATGCAGTGCCTCAGTGGGAAACACTCCAACCTTTTTGATGATTCTGACACCAATTAACACCGGAGAACCTCAACAAAGGGATCCATGAGGTGTGTGAAAAATCCTTAGGCTTCTTCAGATAGGAACATCAAGCCTGGTTTGATGAAATGCTTAGATTCCCTGTCAAATTCACTAAAACAAATATACTTTACCAGACCACCCCAAGTAAACCAGCTGATTCTCCATGTATTATAATTAGAGGTCAATCATTTGAGAAAGTAAGGCATTTCCCTTAGCCACCTTTCCCAAAAACAAATATAGACATTGATGATATTCAGCACCATATAACATATGCCGGTTCTTCCTTTGGACATCTCTAAAATTGATGAACATGACATCTTTGAAATTGCTGATCATGATATCAGACCCAAACCAAAGTTCCCATTTACTATGGATGACATCAGAAATACCTCAAAACTTTGGAGTGTTACCATCAGCCATGTCTTCATGTCTTCAGAAAATCTATCATATCAGTTGGAAGGAAAGAAGAATGACTACCTGTGTTCTAGCAGAAGCAAACACCACCAGCATCACAGTCATGCCCCATGTTTATATGCCACCAGCTCTGGACAGAATATATCATAAGGATGCCTGACAACTGGCTCCTGAAACAGGTCCTATGCTACCAGCTCACTGATGGTCACTGCTCTACAGCTGGGCAAAACAAGAAATTCAAGGACACCTTGAAGACCAATCTGAAGAATGTGATATTAACATCAATACTTGGGAGACATGAGCACCTAATCACCATCATTGGTGCCCTGCTGTACAACAAAGCATCAATCTTTTAAAGTAAACTTGCCTCATTATGAAGCTGGATAGAAAAGAGGCAAAGGGAAAGAACTGTGACTTGACATTACCAGGACCCACTCCATTCTACCAGAGCTATATGCCCTGTCTGTAGACAATAAACAGATCTGAGATTGGCCATCCCAGCCAAACTCACTGATGACTTCCCTGTTTCCTGGAAGACTGTGCTCCTTGTATCAAAGGATTGCCACTGTTGCTGAAAATAAGCAGTTTTTGTCTTTTATTTCATACCTAGATTGTAAAACATTTCATACAGGGTCTGTCCTTTTGCTCTATTTGTATGGTGCCCAGTAAATGGGATTCAGGCCTTTGATGGCATTATGATAACACAGATAATTAATAAAACCAACAATATTTTTTTAAAGGGTAAAAGAGAGACAAAGCAAGGTCAATAGTACATCAGAAGAAGACAAACATTAATCCCATCTCAAATGGCCGTGATACTGGGTTTGTCTTTTTCATATGAAAATGAGCAACCAATAAATAAAGTAGTTTAGACAAAGTGAAGAATCAAAGAAAGGGTGCCCTGTAAAAATAGCTAGGTCTGATAAAGGATAGGTAAGAAAATCCTTGAAATGTGAAGATGTATACTAATCAATCTGAAAGAATGGTATGCGCAGCAGAATTTTAAATAAGTTAATTTATTATGTTGCTGATACTCAATATTGAAAAACCATGGATAACAGGAAGAACTATGCCATAAGATTGAAGGAAAGTTAGTTGTGGTGTCAGTCCTCACTAATAGAAAAATAACTTTTGCACAATTACTTCTGCATTAATGCAGTTTCTATGACTGTTAAACTGTTCAAACAAATAATGCACAGAACAAAAACTAAAATGTTCACTAGATCTAACCTATAAATCCTGATAACCATACTCATGTTTATTAGCACCTCACTCCATAAGTTGTCGTTGTAATAAATGGGACTCTTTGAGGACTCATGGGCATGCTTTAGCCTTTGCTAGTAGTCAAAATCCATAGTACTTTGAGCAAGTAGATCTCAAAATTCAGATCCCCTTGATGTTATACAAAATGGGATATTTTGCTAATTTCCCTGCAAAATTTCAAGTCAGATAGATTACGAAAACTTATCATACTCATGACCAGTTTTTTTTTTTTTGTTTTGTTCAGCAAATAGTCACTTTTCAGGGGGAAAAATTTTCAACAAAAATTTTCTGACTCGATGTACACTGATCCTCCCCAAAGGGTTGGAATTTATGTCGGTAACGCTAGAAACTAGTATCATCTTTGTGCCCCAATAACAATTTTTATGCTGACACAAAGGCCAAGCATACATCCATGCCCAAAACTTGTGGCCATGACATAGATCCATGGATCCTATATATATCTTTCCCAAAATGTGATTATCTAATCCAATGCACCAGCTACCCTTATAGCAACTACGTAGGTGAAACTAAACTATAGACGAGAATGAACTCTCACAAAAAATACAAAGGACAGAGACACACATACATTAGATCCTTGCCTCACATAATGATTGTACCAATGTCACTCCAGCATCCTGTCACCACTACCAAGTTCATAACAGGCTCATGAGCATTAATACTGGGGAAGAAGAATTAAGACACGCTGAAAATGGATCGTGTAGCTTACACCCCTAAGTATTCATCTGCCCTGGGTAATCCAATGCAATGGAAAATATATCATTGAGATGAATGGACCCCTTCCCACTTCTCAAAAACTCCTATGGAGATTGTATTTTATATATACCTGGCCCAAATTTGTGTTAGGCACTAGGGCTGTATGAAACAGCACCATTTTGTTTCGACTTCCATTTTCCTGTTTCAAAGAGACAATGTTTCATTTTATTATTTCATTTCATTCCAAAGCATTTGCCATTTCTTGCCTGATTTGGATGAAAAGTACAGGGATGGTAGCCCCTTCTGAAGCCTTGAAGCCTGCCATGTTTCAAGGGGATAGGTGCAGGTGTTTCTGGGAAACTGCACCTCAAACTGTCCAAAGCAAAACTCTTATCACTTGCTGGCAGCAGCAGCCTGCTATCATCTCACATGCAGATCTGGGGGCCTGCACCCCCCAGGAGGGCTGCAGGGCTGTGCCAGACTCCTCCCAGGGGCCACGGGCTCCTGGATCTGTGTGTGGGATGACAACAGGCTGCTGCTGCCAGCTGGGACCTGCACTGGGCACAGCCCATGCTGAGCACTGGGAAGGCTCGTGCTGCTGCTGGCCCCAGATGGCAACCTGCTGTCATCCCACACACAAATCCAGGGCCCATGTCCCCTGGAAGGGCCACAGCTGTGCCAGACTCCTCCTGGGCCCCCAGATCTGCACACTGGGTTTCAGGGGCAGCCTGCTGAAACCCCATGCACAGCTTGGGGGCCGGCAGCCCATAAGAAGAGCTGGGGGAATTGATAAGAGAGCTGGGGGAAGTGAACAAGGAGCTGGGGGAAGTGAACAGGGAGCTAGATGTCAATATCATAGCAGCCCTTCCCTGCTTCTTCCCCTTCCCTCTCCTTAGTTTCTGTTTAGCTGCAACAAGCCTGGCTTCAAAACTTGAAATGTTTCAAAACTTTTGAAACATTTTGAGTGCCCTCATATAGTTTCAAAGCTGTTTTGAAGCCTTTTGTTTCATTTTGATTTTGCTGTTTCGAGCTCAAAACACATTGAAACAGCTTCAAAACAAAACATCCATCAAAATTTTGCACAGTCCTATTAGGCACCCTCTCTTTTTCTGTACTGTCCCCTCCTGGTACAACAACAACTCACAGCTTCACCAGTTTCCCATGGTCCCTCCAATTTGACCACAGACATAGAGTAACAAGCAGATAGAAATATTATGTACATGGAAGAAGTTCATGATGTATATGTAGGGCAGAGGTTGGGGTACTACTAATTCTACACCCTACTAAGATGTGAGGGAAAAACCCAGAGCAATGAAAAGAAAAATTGGAGGAGCAGTAGTGAATAAAATATGGCTGATTGGGCACTGAAAACAAGTGTTGGAACAATTCATAGAAGAGAGCCAAAAGTATGAGACAAGAAATGTATAACTGAGGGTCTTGGAGAACCTCAGCTCTGTTTCCACCAAAACTTTCACATCTGTTCAGTCAGCCATCAATGAATGATGGGTACTCAAATGGTCCCTCTCCTCATAGTATCTAAGTGTCTTACAATCCAACTTTATCTTCACAATGCCTCTTTGGGATTGGAAAGTACTACTATCCTCTTTTACAGTAATGAAGATCAGGGAGAAAAATAACCAGATCCAACTTGATCACAAGTAAATAAAGAGGACTTAAAGGAGAGTTAGGTCCCTTCATCTGCAAATAATATGCAGATCAACCCAACTCCAATAGCTGCAAAATCTCATAGGCACCTACTTACATCATGTGACTTCATTTTGGACTGAAAATATAAATGACAGTTAGTGTAATCTGCTACACATGCTCAGAATTGTTTCAGATTGGAAATCTTGTCACCTTACTCTTATTTAAACCTTGTTAAACTGGAGACCAGGATTTAAGTCCTTCTTATTTATATATTAGAGGGGAACAAAAACAAAATCTTGGATTTGTAGCAACATTTAATCTTGTTTTCTGGCCAGCCCTAGCCTTGCTTTGCCAAACAGATGCTAAAATACTGCCTTGGTACACAGTGCATAGGACTCAGGGAAAAAGTCCCCACATGTTTATTGAGAAATAAAATCTAAGATTGTTTCTTTCAAAAGGTAAACTGGTGAGGTTAGGTGTACTAAACCAGATCTATATACCACTACTTCTTGCTTAATGTCATAGTTATGTTCTTGAAAAATATTACTTTAAATGAAATGATGTTAAACACATCCAATTACATCACAGTAGTTACCTACTAGGAGGTGGCAGCCAAAGAATGTTATAACTAAACATTACATGACTTTTAAATTAGTATGTTTTCTAATAGAGCAGCGACATAATAATGAAACAATATTAAACAGGACGACATTAAGTAAGGAGTACCTGTACACACGCTTTACATTAAACACTGAGCCTACTCCACAGGAAAAGAGCAGCTGTTGCTAATGTGAACTGTCATTTCCCCTTTGCACAGATTATTCTATCTAGCATCATACTTTCTAAACCCATAGATAACTCAGATTTCAACTCATCTACTATAGTTCCTATGTTCAGAAGAACACTGTGCCTAATTCCTGAAACAAACTACATGACCCATACTGGATGTCTCAAGGCTAGGGAAAGACATTACACATTAAAAGGAATAAATGATTGGAAATTTGTTCAAATCTGTAACACAGCACAAGTTCAGTGCATGTAAGATAAACCTGGATGGATGTAGTATCAGACTTCCCTGATTTAGGTTAAATCAGTTTATTGAACTTCTGTCCCAGATCCCCTCCAGATACAAGTCAACTCACAGTCCACCAGCATCCCAAAATCCTTTGCATTTCCCCTGCAACCCGTCCCCCCCACACACACACCAAGCAGGATGAGCAGATTAGTCTTAGCCCAAGCTGTCCCCTAAGTCAAGCAGGAAGGCGTGCTCTAGCATTCCCCAGCTTCTGGCTTGGGCCACCTCAGGCATGTGGCTGCATTTTTGGAATCAAAAATGAATGTCTGTTCACTTGCTTATTAATTCAATCTATGAAGTTTAGACTAACCTAATAGGGGCTGGACTTGATAATCTTCCGAGGTCCCTTCCAGCCCTAATGTTTAATGTCTATGAATTGATTTAGCCTCAGGCTTTTTGACTGTCTGTACTTACCCAAACAGTGTTTTCCTTTGATTGCCCATACTGGGTGGGAAAGCAGTGAAAGGAAGGCAGAGTGGCAACACCCCACAGATCTCTTTATGTTGTTTGCAAAATTTCTCTAATTAATCATCCACCTTTCAAAGCAGCTCTATTTGTAGCTCCATCTGTATATATAGATGGTGTTTATGAAGATTATGCCAAATGGCTGTAACTAACTAGTTCCAGGGGTTCAGAATTAAGGTTTATTGGATTGTACCATATATCTGTGTATCACAGTTCTCAGAAATGCATGCTTACACTCCCTAAATGCCTTATTTCTCAATTTTCAGACATTTGAGATTACCTTAATTCAACATTCTGAAGGGGTACAAGGCACCACTAAGGAATATTAGCTCTACATTAACAAAAAAATGTTCTTCAGAATTTACTGAAATTGTTGGACAAAAAAACTATTGGATAAAATATTCAAACTCTGTAAATAACATGGCGTTGTAAAGAATAGGCCAAATGGGTTTTAGAACAATTTAAAATTGGGTAGGTTAATGCAATCTATGAGTGCTGATACCCCATAATTTAGCTCCCAGAAAATGGGCTGCAGAAGTTTGTACTGTGGTCTGTATCTATCAGTCAGCATGTGTGTGTGTGTGTGTGTGTTTGTGTTTTAAAAGATAACTCTAAGTATTAGTCTCCAAATAAACTAGTTGCCAGCCACTGGGTGGGAGACTCTCTCTCTGAAAATGTTAACAGATAAATAATAACCAATAGAGTAGAACTGTCTGGGGAATGACCTTTTGAGATTTTGAAATTTGGTTTAATTTTGTATTGGAATGAAAACAAACCCTTTTGAATGTTTTCACAAAACAGAATTAGATTAAAAGTCTACTTTGAACATCAGAAATGTCCTTGTTGAAAGAGTTGTTGAAATTGATGAATCTATTAATGTTTCAACATTCCATGAAGCGGTATATTTTGAGGGAAAAGACATGTTTAACCAATCATGTTGCAACCAGCTCTACGATGGACATTTTTAGTGCATTGTGTATTGTATTCAGTATCTTACAAAGCACCCATCATCACAGGAACTTTATTTACACTGTGAAATAATTAGCTTAGTGCTTATCACATGCATGTAAATGTTTGCCAAAGCATTCTTGCAAGGTTCCATAGATAGGCAATGTTATTATCCCCACATCCTAGCTGGGTAAAATCACACAGGGGTGATTTAAGTGAAATGGCTTGAAGTGAATCACAAATGTATCAGAATGCTCTTGCTCTTCCAGTAATCAGGCTATCTTTCCTAATTACTTTCTTTTATCTTTTAGCTGTTCCTAATAACATTTCTTTATTTCTATTTTGCAGGCCTCCTCTATTTCCTTAAGAAGCCTATTTCTTTGTATTTGCATAAGGAATTTAACACAGGCTATTCTTCTATCTGTTATTGAGTTTCTTTCCTGGACCTGAGGAAGGACCTGAGGAGGACCTTTTGCCAGAAAGCTTGTGTAAGATCCAGCTAGACAATTTGGTCTAATAAAAGCTATATCCAAATAAATCTCTGCCCTCAGTATCAGATCCATTTTTAAAAGTAAGGGTCCCTTGCTCATATGCTTAGTACAAGGGTGTCAAATTCAACCTGATCCCTAACCTCTTGGAACAGGGGTAGCTGTGGCAGGTCAGGTGGCAGTAGCAGGCAGTGGCAGCTGTGGCAGGTCCAGGGATGGCAGCAGCATAAATCAGGGAGAAGTGGTGGTGGTGAAGAAGAGGACTGGGTTGCATGGCAACAAGACAAGTGAGGGAAATATCCACACAATCCATGCTCATCCCCCCCTCCACCACAAAAGGCTATGTTCTTTGGGCCTACTCACGCCATCTCTCAATTTCTGGCAGGCTGAATTGAAGAGTTCCATAGATTGGATTGTATGTTTGATAGCACTGGCTAAGTAGACTACAATACAGTATCTTCCACGTAATAATGAGGACCCTTCTAATCAGAAGTCACTCTCTTTATAGCTTCTTTACCTCATTACATACTGCTTGGGAACTAATCAGAGACCCCCATAAGTGAAAATCAAATCAATCCATGTGTCAGTTTTATTTTTTCAGTATAGCCTTCCTCCTAACAAATTTTTAATAATAATTATCATAATAATTAAGAGCCACATGCATGTCTCTGTACACATGCTCTAGCACATGCCGAATTGGGCCAGGTTGGGTAGGGGAGGTTGGGCCAGCACTTGTGCAGGCCCCAGCAGCCTTACCGGGGTCTTGGGGGGCTTCCAAGGGCAGCAGTGGTGCCAGTCTGGCCACACAGAGCCTGGCTGGCAACCAGAGTATGGCTCTGGAGGGCCTGGCTCCGTTTCTAGTGGTGCACACTGCTGCCACATGTCCTATGTTGCTGCTGCAGCATTGATCTGCTTCTTTTTATGGTGTTTTCTTTTTTTACACCAGGATCTCCTGGTGTCAAATTTTGGTGCTTGTGCATCATGTGCAGTTTGTGGCACCTTAAATAGTCTTGAGGGGCCTCAAACTGCATGTGGTTGCTCATCTGGATATGCCCAAGGAAGCCTAACAAGTGGTTTACAGTGGGTTATGTCTCCAAAGATATTTTCACAAGGAACAAGCTTTAAGACATTTTTAAATAAAAATTAATATCAGGCCTGACATCTCTCAGCCCTGCATATCATGAGAGACCCAAAGCAGGGAACACTTCAAATCTGACAGCAGTTCTTAATATTGTTCAAGTTTCACAAGAGACCCTGTTCATTTCTCTGCTTTTCCTACTACCTCCCTGATGGATTGTGACATGTTCCTATAGGTGAGGCTTATTTTGTTTTATCTAAGTTCCTTTCCTGCTTTCAGCTCTGTAACACTGACTAGGTCAGATCTCTTCCTCTAGGATCACTCTTTTCCTTCTGCCATTATCAACAAAAGAGTTTTTTGTTTTATTCTTTCTTTCTGCATAACAAGGCAATTCCACACCCAGGACAGCTGTGATGCGTGGGGCAGTACCAGCTGCTGTGGTGCTGATGGCTGCAGCAGTAGCTATTTTTGCTCACCTCCACAAAGGAAGTACCCTGGGCTGCTGCTCTAGTTACTCCCCCCTCAGTTATGCTCCTGGCTTCTTCCCTGTCTTCTTGAAAGGATTTAATGATTCTGTAATACTGTTTAAATGGCTTTTATTCACTGGTCTATAGTGCTTTCTCCTAGTCCATGTATAAACAAAGAAAACATTATTTTTCTGCTGCCTCTCCATCTCCATTATGTGCATGGATTTTAAAGTACAGTGGGCTCATAGGTTTATTTCCACATCATCCAGTAAAAATAGAAAAGTTCCATCAAGGTTAATGTAAAATTGTGATCAGGTATCCAGATATAGCTATCTCTCCCTCCCTTACAGTCAATATGCCAGGGTTTAAAGACAAGTTCCTGAAAAGGAAAGGAATACAAAATAATCTGGTGGAAAGGTTTTACTAACATTCCACGCTTATCCCCCCCTCCATGGGATTTCAATGTTCCCATTTCCAGATATTCCAAAATTCCTGTTTTATTTTGTTTTCTCTCCCCAGAAAGGAATACTGAATTTTATTTCATACTGTTTTCCTTACCACCCTTCATATGGAAAATTATATTATAACAATTAAATATCTTTCCCAAGACTAGCATTTACAAAGCAAACTAAATGTGTAGCACAAAAATGTTTTATATATATATATATATGACATTTCAGGTTCACAAAAAGCTTGCAGTTTTGCAGTCCATAGAGCTCAACCTATTTTAACAATAATGTGAAGTTTCCTGTTTACATCAAAGCAAACTTTTCAATGATCTTCATTATAACTCCAGAAAAGCTGCTTAAGATGCACAATTACTGCTTTCTCATCCATAAGCACTATATTTCTAGCAAAATTATCGAAGCTATATGGTCTGTTGGCTGCATAAGGGCTCCTGGGCAGCTTGTGGAACCAGCTCAATTGAGAGTACTGTGGCTCAGTTTCTGGCATGACTAATATGGGGTTGGGAAAAATGCCAAGCAACAAACTCTTGAGGGGGGAGGGAATGAGAAGGGAAAGCTAGAAAGAGCCCAGAGGGAGAAGTTCCAAGCAAATGAATACTACTGAGCCAGCAGGCTTCACAGGAACAGCATTTGACATTTGCAGGGCTGTAATGTTAGAAAGCCTGCAGCAGTACTGAAACCCTGCTGCACTAAGGGGCATCACCATAGGAAAGCAAGCAAAGAAACCCAGGGGAGGGAAGTTGAAATATGGACATAAAATGAACATGCCTGGCACATCAACCTTAATGTTCTACAGAGATATAAAGCAGTCCAGGAAGGGGGAAGGATGTAAGGGACATTTTTTTTTCCCTTGTAAAGAAAATGCAAGGGATTTCAGCTAACAAGAAGCTTTTGGAGGGGAAAGGACTAAGCCCACAGTCACCCTTGCTGTGAATTTGAGTCTGTAAACAACTGCCAGCAGTTGGCGCTCTCATTTTTGGTCTCATAATAATAATAACCTGATAAGACAGGTTGCTGCCGGAATCACTGTACTCCATAAACACTAAGGTCACCTGTGCAGCTAGAGAGGACGCTATGCAATTTCTCTGTCTAAATTACCCTGGTGCATATCAAATACAACTCTGCTCTTCACAGGAATGATAATTTACAGCAAGCTGCCAGATTCAATGTCAGAAAGGTTAGACTGGTGATTGCCTAATTTGAACTACCTTTGTTTGCTTGCTTGCTTTTTTCCTCTGTATTTTGTATCTGCTCTAGAAATGCCATCCACCTTGGGAAAACAGATTCTTATTTATAGTGCTGCAAAGATATTAAGGCTGTTAAACTGAGTGAGTTCTTTAAGGTTCATGGCCAAAAAAGCTGACAAAGCGCTCTGTCTTCCTCTCTCAAAAAAGTGCATCTTTTGTTCTAGAAGATGATAAAAACTGCAGCATTGAGCACTGACAGTAATTGTCTGTCTCTAGTGTATGGCATGAAGAATGAATTATTTGATCCTGTGACAACTGGCTCACTGCGTGGCTG
Organism: Gavialis gangeticus; assembly: GCF_001723915.1. Lineage (NCBI taxonomy): Eukaryota > Metazoa > Chordata > Crocodylia > Gavialidae > Gavialis > Gavialis gangeticus. The sequence goes on from NW_017729032.1 coordinate 165,707,180, forward strand.
GAAGGTAGCAGTAAATGCTGTAGGATTCCAGAGGAGTAAACGGTTGCTCACTGCAATGCAGGTATCTGAATGTATTATCCTGCTTTCAGCATGCAGTCTGTAAGCATGTTAAAAAGCCAAACACTGCATCGCTTCAAGAGAAATGTGTCATTGGGAATACAAATTGAATGTGTTTTTGTGTGCTGTCGAGTTTTTAGGGACTTTAAAGCAATAATGATCTCGTATGCAATAGTTAAAAAAAGATATCCTGTACCTGTCCCTGGACAAGTCATCCCCACATCTAATACAGTAGAATCAGCTCTCTGTTCAGCAAGCCAACACTATCACTTAGCCAGACATCTTGGTACTTCTGCATATGTTTATCATAAGGCATGATAAAACCCATCTGATTAATCATGTACTATGTATTCACTATATAGAAATATATGTTTTGCACATTTTTATTTTCTGTATCTTTTTCCTCTGGGACTTTCTCTGGACTTCTACAATTAAAATTGGCCCAGAATTGCTTTCCAGACTATAGGAGGGGAAAATATCTATTAAGGAATAATTCTTTTCACTGTATATATGTCTATATTTTTGATATTTCAAATTTCCAGTAAAGCTTGACCTTGAAGGTGAAAGGAAGTATTCTCCACTGACTTATTTTAATGTCCATACAGATTTTTGTGATTCTCCAAAATTTAGCTTCTGAATGTGTCATTTCTACCAAGACATATCACTTGACAATCCTTTCATTGGGTTGTCTAGTGAATGAAGATGTATGGCTATGAGAAACAAGATAAGAGTATGCTACCTACATCTCAATCTGTTTTTTATTTAAAGCATTGCCATTAGTGAATACCTAAGTTAAAGCATCTTGGAGTGTTTTTAGGTGAGAAAAAAGAGAGAAAGAGAAACCATGGAAGTTTTTAAATCAATGCAAACTCTCTTATTTGGTCAGCTATTACAGTGTCATGTGAGATTTTACAGTCATTTCTATCAGTCATATCAAGGAATGAGTCTGTCATATAACTGAATAAAACAGGAAGACAGAACATATTACACAAAAGAAAATGATAAAGAACTTTGATCTGTTAGGCACCTAAGGCTCTAACAAAAATAGCTTTTGAAGTTTGCCACTGGCAACAAATGCTTCAGAGTTCATTGTTTATGGAAATAATTTTACTGATAAATAAAGCCAAATTAAACACTGAGGGTTGTCTGTGGAGCCCAAGAGACATTTTAGATATTTTTTTACAGGAGCAGACAATAATAAAAAAAACAAAGAAAAAATATGACCTGAAAAATGGGGGGTGGAGGGGGGTGGCGGCACAGAGTGGCATGTTTTCATGATATTTTTCCCACCTTTGCTATACATTAAGCTTTACTTACTGTACAAGTGGTGGCAGTGCCTATTAATAAGAGGGCAGTGATTCAGCTTCAAAAGTATCAGAGGAGATGGGAACTGAGTGATGTCTAACCTGTAACCATTGTACAGGTTTCCTGCACTTTATGCAGGTTCTGTATATGTCAATTCACTCTTATGTGATGACCCTTTTTATACCCAAAATTTGTTATATGTGAGGTAAATTCATTCTTATGCGATCAGCAGCAGGTAAGTCTGTGCAGGGAGAGGAAAGGGCCACAGACAGGGGGGCAGATTAAGACCCCAGCAAGGCTATGGAGGGGGCTGCAGCCACCCCAAAATTCATCGTAGCCCCCCCAAGCCCCTCTCAGCACCACTGCTGCCCGGTCCAAGTGCAGCACAGTCCAACCACTCCACCGTGAAGAGCCCAGCACAGCCTCTGGCCCCAGCTCACAGTGGCAGCCCATAGCAGCAGGAGTTGTGCTCCCCATCCTGCACCCTGTCCTGGCTGTGCAGTGCTTGCCTCTACCCCAGCCCCAGCCCCAGCCCTAGCCGCACTCCCTTCTTTACTACCAGTGGGGGGGGATGAGACCCCACTCACCGCAGCTCCTAGGGCTGGGCTTTTCCCAGCAGGGGGGTTGGGCCACACTATGCTCAGGGTGGGCACTGGGAGGTGAGCACTGGGCACTGGGAGGTGAATTTGGGGGCTATGGCAAATTTTACGGTGGCTGCAGCCCTCCCAGCCCCCTCCCAGCACCAGTGTCTCCCACCCCAAGTGCAGCCCAGCCAGCCCCATGCTGGGAAGGGCCTGGTGCCACCCTGGCCCCAGCAGACTTACCTGCTGCCAATGTAGTTGAGGTCTTGGAATGTATCCCTATTTATTACCCTGTAAAGTGGGTTCCCTTTATGCCAATTTCAGTTATGCACTGTTTTTCAGGAACACATCTACCATGTTAAACGAGGAAAACCTGTTCTGAGAAGCAGGTTCAAATCCCTATAGTTTTTAGAGGGACCTAAACCAAGGTCTCCTACTTCCTGGGCAAGTGCCCTAACCACCCATCTCTTGGGATCAAGAGAAAGGAGGTCCCGTTCATTTTTTTTTGGAATTTGATACTGGTACACATACACGTTTGGCTACTGTATAGCCATCAGAGCATATTTCACTTAAATGCTTATGCTTTTATGTCCATAGTTCAGTGGCAGGGCCCAAAACACCTAAGTATATGGATAAACTACTGCCATTTTGTAGGTTCCCAAGGGAAATTAAATTCCACATGTAGTGTTTAGAATCATAGAAACATAGAAAGGTAGGGCTGAATGGGAACTTGGAAGCTGATTCAATCTAGCTCCACCCCTCCACACCCCTCCCTGCTTAAGGCATAATCATCCCTGAAAAAACTGTGGATACTGTTTAAAGAGTTTTTGTTACATGTTCTGTCCCATTTGCTTCTAGTTAGGCTCCGGAGCGGCGAGATACACGTGGGTGAAAGCCCGCTGCGCCCCCACTCCCCTGAAGCCCCCCAGACACACCCCAGCAGCCACAGAGCCCCTGCCAACCCCCAGCACAGCCAGAGGCAAGCAGGGCTCGTGGGAAGGGGTTAACCCCTCTCTGAGCAGGAGGAGGCGGCTGCGTGGAGCCAGGCTGGGTCAAGCTGCTGCCCAGGCCCCTACTTGGCCCAGCCCCACAGGGAGAGAGAAAAGTAGGAGGGGGTACTCACCAGTCCCCCTCCAGTAGGGCAGGGCCGCCCAAATCCCAGGCAGGGCCCCCCTTGTCCGAGAGCAGCTTTCCCCAACGGCGGGCCCACTGAGCATGCACGCAGTTTAAAAGGGCCCACCAAACAGCAGAAAAAGCCCAGTTAGGCTCTGGAGTAGTGAGAGATGCACGGGTGAAAGTCTGCCATGCCCCTGCTCCCCCAAAGCCCCCCAGACACCCCAGACACCCCCCAGCAGCCACAGAGCCCCTGCCGACCCCCAGCACAGCCGGAGGCAAGCGGGGCTCATAGTGGGAAGGGGTTAACTCCTCTCTGAGTGGGAGGAGGTGGTTGCATGGAGCCGGGCCGGGTCAAGCCCCCGCCCAGGCCCCTACTTTGCCCAGCCCCCCAGGGAGCCACGCAACCGGAGCCGCGTGTACAGGCTGCGCAAGCAGGCGAGCTTGTCTGCCAGCGCGAGAGTTAGCACAGAGTGTGCGTGGGAGGCCCCGAGACCCTGCCTGAGAGCCCCTCAGGGTAGATAGTCCCAGCCGTAGCCAGCCTACCAGAGGCATGACACAGATGGGCATGCACTGCACCACAAGGGTCCCCTCAGGCTCTGCGGCCCCCCCCTTGGGCACCTCAGAGACTGCCACCCAGATGGAGCCCATGGTTCCGGGCTCCACACAGATGGAGCCCTGGGTCTTGGCTGCGGGGGCTGCCTGTCCCTTTTTCAGGCTCTAGGGCCCGGGAGCATGGCCACCTCCCCATGTGGGGTCTGCTCCCTTTTGGGGTCTCTGGCGCGCCAGCTGGAGGAGCTCCAGGCCACAGTCCAGAGACTACTTGCCATCAGGGACTGGGAGCAGGAGATTGACTACTACTGCCAGGCCCTTCTCCCCTGGGAGCCAAAGGGTAGACCACCGTCTCCCTCCAGGACAAAAGAGGACTCCAGGACTTCCCACTCTGTCCAGTCTGTCCAGTTAGGGGCATGGACCAAGGTGATAAAGGGCCCTAAGGCCCGTCACACCAGAGCTTAGCAACAGGTACGCACGTCTTGCTGCTCCAGCAGAGCCTGCTGAGTTGCCAGCTCCCACAGGCAACACAGGCTCACCTGCAGCTATCATCACCGCTCTCCCCAAGACAAAACGTAAGGTGTTTGTTGTGGGGGGCTCCATCCTGAGGGGTACTGCGGGGGCAATCTGCTGCCCTGACCCCTTAGCCTGGGAAGTCTGCTGCTTCCCGGGGGCCCACATCCGGGACATCGTGGAGAAGATCCCAAAGCTCCTCCAGCCCACAGACCACTATCCTATGCTCCTTATTCATGTGGGCACCAATGACATGGCTCAGAGCGCTCCCAGCCAGGTCATAAGGCGCTACAAGGATTTGGGAATGGGGCTAAAGGGTCTGGGGGCACAGGTGGTGTTCCCATCGATCCTCCCAATCTCAGGCTATGGGCTGAGGAGGGAGAGGAGGATCCACATCGTCAACCAAAGACTGCAGCACTGGTGTCATCGGGAAGGCTTTTGCTTCCATGACCACAGCCCACTCTTTAGCGAGAGAGATAGTGAGCTGCTGGGAAGAGATGGCCTCCACCTCTCTCCCCTGGGGAGGAGGCTCTTTTCAGCCAGATTGGCTGACCTGCTCCATCAGGCTTTAAATTAAGCCTGCTGGGGGACAGGGGGACTACTGCCACTGCTGGCCCACTGAGTAACCCTTGCAAAGCCAGGCAGTGGTCAGTGCAGTTGTGGAGCATGATGAGTTCAGTTGCAAGCAAAAGCCCATGGTACTGCCAGAGCCTGAGTGAGGAGCAGCCACAAATCACTGGGCACAGACTATGGGGACAACCTCCTAGAGAGGTGTGTCAAGAGGCTGCAGACTGCTCCAGGCCAAAGAAGCACGTGGCCAGGGACCAAGGTACAGGCAACCTTTTAATAAGTGCCCCTAGCACCCAGTCTGTTGTGGTTGGAGCCTGGAGCTCCCCCTGGATCCTGCAGGGGTGTGCAGAGAAGGACAACAGCAACCCTGGACCTGACTGCTCCCATTGGACTCAAATGTGTGCCTGGGCACAGTGCCCAGCACTGACAGGGCACAAGTGTAGATGCATTCCCAGGCAAAATCAATGCTCCTGAATTTACTGCACAGTAATATTCGAGCACATTAATTGCATGTGTAGATGCATAACTGAGAAAGAAAGTCATTCGCGCTGTAGCCTTATGGATGATGAATTTTTAATCAATTTTGGACAGCTTCAACAGAAGAGCTTTGAAAGACTACAGCTGGTGATTAGGGAATTCAATTGAAATGTGTCTTCATATGATTTGGATCTGTATAATATTGATCTGTGAACCATAGCATGGAGGTGTGGTAAAGACTGTCTGTACTAGTGGTCCCCAACTTTTGTAGAATGCAGGTACCTTTCATTAGCCTCAAGCGGCCTTTCCATAACTTTTGTGAAGGTCACAAATAAAGAGAAATAATGTACTAGGAATTGTATTTATTAATTTTTAATTGTTGCTGTTTTCACCTTGGTCCCCTGAAAATATTGTTTTTTAGAGTATTATGTAGTAGTCTGAACTGATACTCAACGTCAGTCAACTTAATTTTCACTAAGGAGAATGTGAGTCAGATATCACTTCCCTACCTTATTTTCCTAGTAAGTCACAATGACTATTATAGTGCATGGGGGAGGGGAAGGAGAGAAGCTGTATTGCCGATGTGGTACTGACTTTTGATGAAGCAGGTGTATGGAAATTTTTGTGCCAAACCTGTAATTATAATTAAAGCTTGTTATTTCACTTCTATATAAAGACATTTCAGCAATTAAAATTCATTCTAAAAGGACTTATTTTCTCTTTTATAAAATGTTAGGTGTTTTTGTTTGCAAAAACTTTTGTGGGCTGGTGCATCCTGTAGGCTTATAGACCTAACTCTGAATTGGGTTCATACTTTTACAGAGAAGCATAACCAATGAGTTGGATTCCATTTTTCTGTCAGGAATATTTCCCTTGAAACAAATGGTGCTACACTAACACAGAACTGTCAAGAGAGCTAGTAGAATTAGATTCAATGGCTCAACCCAGTTGCAGTCTGCTTTTCACATCAATACATGCTCCTCCTTGACAGAGTTTGTTTACATCTTTCCATTTTGTACTTGCCCAGTGTTAGACTTTACTCTGAAAGAGCCAAAAGGAGTAGGAAACCTATCAATTCATTTTACTATTGAGTTTCTAACAGATCAGGGCTGTCCGGCGGCATGAACTGTGTGCAGACAGGCTACTATGCTTGCAAACAACTCTACTGCTTTCCATTCTAAAATCTGTTTCATTGAGTTTATCAGGACACAGAGTTAGGTATAACATAGCATCATTACTGTAAGTCAATTTGGTGAGTCCATGAAATATTACATTCATACCCTGTGTTCCCTACCCAATAAATCCTAAAAGTGCCACCTAAGAAGTTATCTGTCAGATCATGACCTTTCCAAAATCCCTATAAAAATAAGTGCTCATTTCAGGCAATATAGTATTTAGAATACTTTCAGGGCTTCTGAAATTAAACTAATTGCTTACCAGATGAGATGTCACTGATTCAACAAGTTGTGATTCATAACATCATTTTGATATGACACTCATGTAATTTTTTCCTCATTTTTCAGTGCTTCATAAGAACAGCAAATATCTGAATGCTCATTAGACTTCCTTTGCCTCCAAAGGGAATTTAAAATATGAAGTATTAGAAATACACAGTCATCCTCAGAAATAGCACAGACCACAATTCATCTTCTTACCACTATAATTTCAGTCTTTGACTGTCTCACGTTGAGCTGTTGTTCTTCATCTTCATGAACAATTAAAAAAAAATTTAAAAAAATGAAGAAAAATAAAGTACTGTCATAATCATTCACTGCATGATTCATTACATGACCCAATCTATTATACGTCCTATCATTTGTGAAAACATGTATACAAGCAGTTTATAAATTGAGAGCTGAGGGGCTCATTTCTAATCTTTATTTCACTTCACTGGAGTTACTACTGATTTATGCCAGGATAAATGCAACTGGAATCAGGTCCACAGAGTGCTCCAAAAGATTTGTGGGTGTGTTAAAATTTATTTAATTTCTAATCTACCAAATACCTGCATTTAATTTATATGAATGAAATACTTTTCTGGAGGCCTAATGCAAGTCCTATGCACAAATGAAGGTCTGAAAATAACACTTAACTGGCACATGCATGGACAGGTTCTGTATTTGCCATTTCCAAAGGACAGAATTTTCTGCATACAATTCTACAGTAGAAATAATATAAAATATTGTACTTAAAAAATTATCTGCTTGAACACATTATAGTGTTATTAAATGAAACACTGCTATAAAGAATAATTCTGCTTAGAAAACACAAGTGTAAAAATGTATAAAAATAATGAACTGCTCAAATGCCCTTCATCTACTTTAAAGTATTCCAGAAAAATGGATTTTGGTTTTAAAAAAAACCATTTGAGCAGTTTATTATTTTTATTCCTTTTTACACTTGTGTTTTCTAAGCAGAGTTATTTGCAATTAATTAGCCAAGACTTGTAAGTGTTAAAGTGTGTTAGGAAATATTTTCATTCAGAGTAGGAGGGTGAAGCATTGGTAAGACTGGTTCTTAAATTAGGGGGTTGGAGCTGTTATTTTGTGCTCAGGAAGCATCCTTTTCTGTGATATCTGACAAAGTATATCACACTTTTCTTAACTAAATATGCAATGATCACTTCTGAAGCAGAGAATGCCTAGTTGATATGGCAACACTGAAGTATACTACCCTGGAAGTCTAGGTCATACTCTTCCTCCAGTTATACTTTTATAACCCCTATAGAATCAATGGGTTCCATGAATATGAGGGCTTGCAGAGCTTGTCCTTATATTTTTATAAGGTATTGATTTGTGGGGACAAACCAAGTTATGCTGGGATAGTGCCTGAAGTCATTTATTCTGCACATTACTCAAACAGCACATACAATGTTTATCTGAAATAATTACTTTACAGTCTGTGTTGCATGGGAACATAATACTCACTGCAAAGCAATACTCACTGTAGCATCAAAAAAGCCATTACAACCCTATGTTTTCCCTATGTCTCTGGTTGGGTCTTATAATCTTATATTCACCAGTTTATTTTCATCTACAATGTCAGATGCAGTAAGTCTATGGTTTATTTGATTATACTGTATTTTGAGTCATATCTAATGGACACTAAAATATTTCTCTAATAAAGTAATAACAGCAAAATTCCATTATCTAGAAATCTAGGTAAGAAACTGAAGAGGAGTCAGCTGGAGACTGAAGCTGGCAAGACAGCCAAACAAAGCAGTTCAAGCAAGTACCGTACACGGTAGGGAAAGAAAGAGGTAGTTAGTCATGTTGGTCTGAGGTCAGGAAGGAGGCAAGGTGGAGGTGCACCTTATAGACTAATTGAATCAAAGATGCATTAGCTTTTGTGAGCCACAAAAGCAGTAAACAACAAAATGCTTCTACATCTCTGATTTAGCTAGTCTATGAGGTGCACCTGTACTGTGAGGGAAGGGTAAAGTGGAGCTTAGCCAAAACTGACCTTGACTGTAGGGGGTAGAGCTCCTTTATGGCAGCACAAAGATTCTTAAGCCTTGTCACCTTTGACAGAGGGGGAAAAAATAAGAGGAAGAAGCAGGTTCGAGGCTGAAGTGGGACTTAAGTGGGACAAACGTCCTTGAGACATCCTCAGACTGATTTCTGCCGTTTTCAGTTGGAGTATTCTGCCAATTAGCTGTTTGTTCCCTAACCTCCCGACCCTCTGTCACCATCTCCAACCCTCTCTTTGTCTCTTTATCTAAATGCTTGCAAGCATAACTTCCTGAAAGTACTTGCATAACAAAAGAAAACAAGAATACCAGAAGAGCCATGATATTTGCTATTGCTACCATCATATTAGCTACTGCTTCTGTGTTAAGCCATTTATAATCTTGTTTTTGTTTTGTCTATTTGGATTTTAGGCTTTTGAAGCAGGGGATGTCTCCAGAATAGGAGTTTATACAGCATCTAGATTGTTGGATAGTATATTTTCTTTTAAAATATGTAGGGATGATAATAGTATAATACTTCACACTAATTTTACATACAATTCTGAAACTATCTTACTAATGTTTATTTATTATGACAATACTCTGCTAGGTAAGCAAGGGATCCTGTCACCCATTTATGAAATATATAATTCTAAGATAGCAAATTCTAATTTGGCCTTGTTCTAATTGGCAAAATATTAAATTGTGTTTTTAAAGATGGAAACCATTTCTCAAAATAACTGAGAAAGGTAATTTTTGACAAATAGAAATTAGAGAAAATATGAACCAAAAAAAACAGGCATTTTTTTTTCTTGACCATTTCAACTTCATAATAAAAACCTCTGCTTTTCATCTGTTGCTACCTAGAAATCTGTGTCCCTTGTCTTTTAGGATGAACCATTCAAAAAACTGAACCTTTTTTTCCCCAAAGGTCACTTTACCTCTTATTTACAATGATGTTCAAAAACACCAGCCTGAGATGTTCACCACCACGTGGTTCATAATTTTAAAATCTGGATTCTGAGATAAGCTTAAAAAAGGGACTGAGAAAGAGAGAGTTCTGATTCTAATAGGTGTTGACAACTAGAACTGGCGATACATTTTCTAAGAGAACATTTTTTAGTTAGAAAATGCTGATTTGACAGAATCAAAAGTTGTGAGTGAATAAGTTGATTCCATTACCATACTTGGCTAGTTTCCTGTCAGCTCATCTCATAGTCCTCCACTGCATTCTAGGGCTGCCCAGCGTCCAACCTTCTGACTCTCTGATGACTCCAGCAACTCTTAAAGCAGGTACTTGAAAATTTGGGAAGCAAGGAGTGAAGTGAAGAATTTTGTTCCAGTTTCCCAGAAATGCTATATTTTCCAATATTTTTTTCTGACAGATTAAACTCTTGATTTCCAATTCAAGCCACACTTATTTTTCCCTCAAATCAAAATTTGCTAGGAGAGCAAAATTCCATTTTCTAGCAAGAGCAACCGTGAGCGTGCAGTTCTAAATGACTTCAGCTGATATACTTAGCAAGCCCTGAAAATATTTTTAAAAGCCCAAATACAGATTTAGCCATTCATTTTTTGTCACATATGAAAAAATGCCCGTTTTAAAGTGGTGAATTTAAACAGACCATAGTCTTTTAAACATCACATACTTTAATGACTTCAAATACCTCTGAAACCCTTACTGAAGTAGTGATACATTTCAAAGCAGTTCACAATGATCATGCTGCTCAACTGCCACTAACATTAATAGGAGACACAGAGCTAAATCCCTATGCAGCATTTTGAAAATTTACCACAATGTGTCTCCATTAATCACATCACTCTTTCCACCAAAGGAACATCCCAGATCAGCTGTTTTTTATTAAGCCAGCGCAATTCACTTTAAATATTAATGCTCTGCTATAAATCACTGCATAGAGAACCTTTCACAAGCAATTACTTGACATGAAACCCCAAATTTATTCAAATTAACTATGTATTTAATCGTAGTGCAAACATGAAGAGAAAACAATTGGGACGATACTTAAACAAAGCAGAAAGAACCAAAAATACTTTATACATTGCTTGTTTCATGTTAATAATAATAATCTCCTATGATGTAAACTTTACTCATGTGTTTAGTCAAGTGAAGTTTCTATTTATTGATATTGCACAAAAATAAAGAGGATCACTAAAGGCCTACTTACACCTTATGCTGTGAGCTGCACAAATGTTGAGTGGTGTTTGTGTTAGTTTGGAGTTCAGAGCAGTCACGCCCTTAATTTGTAAACCTTATCTTCCTGTCTCCAATCTTCACAGCTGTGACTTGCCACTGGAGGTCTAGTGAGCAGGGACAGGACTAGCAGTTGGAGCTGTGAGTTGCCATTAAAGCTCTAATGAGCCAGGACAGGCTTCTATACCTGCTCTATGAGAGATCCTGGGATACTGGAGGACTTCAATTTCAGCAGCACATCTATGGGGAGTGGCCAAACCTTAATGGAATGGGACCTGGGTAATGCAGATCAAAAATAACCGTGCCATGGACCGGCATAACTTGGAGCTGCATAACAAGTGCTTAACACCACATTAAGGTGTTAATATGTGGACAAGCCTGGGGTTAAGAGCTCCAGGAACCACCCAAAATTATTGTGTAACAAGGCCCTAAGGTTGCATGCAGGCATTCAAATGGCCTGGTAGAAGTTGAATAGTTTAAGTCACTTAAAACCCTACTGACAGAAATCTATACAAACATTAATTTGGCTGACTGCCTACTCTGTGTAGATGGCACCCAGCCATGGTCTGTGTAGGTGGTGGGGAAGTTGAGGAGCTCTGGGAATCCCTTTTTGTAGAGGAGAGGGCAAGGCTGCCAGATCTCACCCTCTCATACCCAAGAGGTCATGTCATACCCATTGACATGGCCCCTAACATTGCTAGCGACCCAGCAGAATCAAAGGCTGTCTCTCTTGAGGAGATGGGGGGGAGGGTGTAGCCTGAGCAAGGCACTCTGGGATGCTGGAGGACAGCAGGGGAACTTCTACTGGATAGGAAAGTGTACAAGTGTTCATGGCACCTTGGATATTTGAGATCCCTAATGTAGAAGGTGGTTCTGCCATTCCAGAAGTAGGTAGCACTGTGGACCTTCTCTGAATTAACCCAGTATTTCCCCTATATTTTAAAAAGAGATACATTTAACAGTTAAAGACAACAGAGTGAAGACAGATATGCAGGCTTTGAGATTTTCTCAGACTCCGTTTTTGAAATTAATAAATCACTCTTTTGGCCTAGAAACCTTGATCCCTGAAGAACAAAGCCACAGACAATGATAAGCCATTATGAGCTTGTGATTTATTTTGTGAGATATGCAGTCATCATGGGGAAGTAGTGTCAGACTGCATATTCAGGCAGGATATGTTCTTGCAGGAAAAATGCCACAGATGACCTACACAACTATTTGTGATTTTGTTCTTTGAAGAAATAAAAGGGAAATGGATCTCTCCATTAGAGGAAAATTTGAAGTGCTAGGCTAATGAAGGAAAAACAATTTAGCCCTTCTCTAATAACTCCCCACCACCTATACAGAACCTGGCTGGGTGCCATAGGTGTATTTGCACAACAAATGAGAGCCAGAATCAAATAGAATTCCCTATTTTTAAGTTGTTATTCTACTGTTTTATATTGCTTCATTATATTCATTTTACATATCTTCGTAAGGTTGATTTTACTTGTTTAAATTAATAGAGTGTGTAATTTTATGATACGCTTTTACCAAAAAAACACAAATCATATAATTTTATTATATAATAACCTTATTGTTAATTTGACTGTATCAATTTAGTGAAAGCTGTAAATAAACTACTACTATTACCTTATCTGAAGCAGACTTCTTTGAGTGTTCTTATGAAGGTGAGGGTGCCAGGAGGGCAATCTATGTCCATCCTGCACTGAGAGAGAAGACCTATTCATGTCCCAAGACGTATTCATGCAGGACCTATGCAAGACCTACTCATGTCACAAGTTAGTTCTGAGAAAGCAACTCTGATGTCACTCTGACTAGCAATACACTTTCCTCCCTGATTATGCCCCTCTACTTTTATACTCATAATTCCTGTGTCAAACTTGAATCATCCTTCCTGGGCACAACTACATCTTCTTTAACGTGCTGTAATAACAGGTACTAACTTAATGTGCCGTAATCAGCACTACTGCACATGAGCTAAGATGAACAAATGTTTGTGATGCTTAATGAACATCAGACTAAGTCTACTGCACATTAGCACGCGTTTTGTGTGATGAACTAATGCACAGTACAATTAGTCTAATACACATTTAGTGTGTCATGTAGACTTACTCATTGTGTATGTTTAGAAATCCTTAAGCAGGGCAGAAAATGGTAAGTATTTTATTAAGAATGTTTTTTTAAATAACTATTTTTTCCGTTTTACAAAAATACAGTCTAAGGTGGGGGAGGGGAAGGGAAGCAATTTTTCATAGGGGAAAAAAATCCAATATCCCCCATAACTAACAACCACTATAAATAAATATTTATTTATTATTTTAAAATATTCACTCCGCATTTGCAAAGGAAATTATAAAATATATACATAGTATCAACATTCATCCCTTATTTCTTTCCTTAATCTTTTAGATAAAATCAGAACATAATATGCAATAAGGAAGATGAGAGAGATCTCAATAGAGACTCTGGATTCTTTCCCATTACATTAACTAGATTTTATATTGCCTATGACCCTCAATGAGTTAACTTCTTTGTTCGTCCCTTTTGATCTCTTCAAACTATCTCCTCTCTCTCAGCAGTGCCTCTTCTTTTTAAACTACATTATTCCTTTCTATATAGCACCCCAGTTCCCTGCAAGTCCATAGAATCTGAAGTAGTCTGTTGTTCCCCATGAAATGTATGCCTCTCTGAATAGATTAGTCTATAAAGGCATGCATAAGTATTACATTTATATCAACCTAACCAGGTCAATGTAAGGGCTGTGTTAAGAAAAGTGATGTTGCGTGGCTCTTGGAGCTCTTAACCCCTAGGTTAAATCAGTTTATTAAATTTCTGTCCCAGATCCCCTTCTGATTCAAATTAACTTTCAGTCCCCCAGCATCCTGTGATGTTTTTCACCTCCCTTGCACCCCCTCTGCCCCTCCCCCCTGCCTCTCACACGGTGGGTGGGGTAGCCTTGGCTCAAGCTGTCTGTTCCAGCTGAGCAGGGAGGAATGCTCTAGTGCCCCCTGGCATCTGGCCTGGGTCACTGAAGGCATGTGGCTGCTTTTCTGGAATCAAAAATGAATGTCTGTTCACTTGCTTATTGGTTCATTCTATGCAGCTTAGACTAACCTGTGAAAATTGAGTCAATTCAGCCTTGGGCTTTTTAACTGTCTGCACTTGGCCACAATGAAGATAAACATATGCTTTATACAGTCTATTAGAAACTGGTAGCCATCTTAGTACCCCCTTTTTTCATTTGATATTCTTTGCAAACAGCACTTTTAAGCCAAGCTTTGCTTAGTATTTCAGTTATTGGATCTTGTAGCAAATCTTAAGGAAATAGAGTTAATGCCATGGATATTCAACATAAATATAGTTCTTCACCTAACTGTGGACTACAAAAGGTTTTGCAGTTTCCAAGGCAGCTTCAGAGATTGTTTCTTGCTGAAGAAAAATATTTTTGTAATAAAAAAATTACACAGGTGGAAGAAGCATAAGCTATAATGCTCTGTTCTGGCATCACTTCAGTCTTACTCTGCATTAAGATTGGCAGTACTCCAGAATATTATCCAGAACAGCCTCTGAACCTATTATTGCTGAATATTGTTCTCATATATGTTAATATATAGGATTATCAAAACAGTAGTTGTCCCCAATGAGTGCATTTTTTCTTGCAACAGATGTTCAGTTTTAAATTAGGCCTTCTATTCCAAATAATACCGTTCATTATTAAACTCATCAAGAGTTTACTTTATTAAAAATAGATCTTGAAAACTTCTTTGATCACAAACCCCATAGTTTGCGCTAGCATTGTGTTTTTCATGCATGCAGAAAAAGAAACATAAGCAAGCAAAGAAAGGAACAAAGAGGAACAGAATAGCCAGGCACTGTATTTATTCAGATAGTAACGGATGTTTGAAATGCTTATTTTATTACAATAATTATTCCCATTATCACTGATAAATAAAAAGACAAAAAATTGAAGTGGCAAATACATAGTTCCCAAGTCATAGACAGTCTGATTCCAATATTTTGGGCCAATAGTGCCCTGCAAAAATATGTATGTACTCGTCCGATTATATTTATGCATAAGGTATTGAAATTGCAAGCTAAAAATTCATTCTTCCATGCAGTTAGTATACACAAACATCTGCATTTATATAGCATTTTTATTGATACATGTCAAAGAATTTTTAACATGAAAAGACGTATCACAAAAAGAATACTGAGGAATACAGGGGGGTTATGCAATGTGCACATTCATGGAGAAATCAGGTTTAGAACTAAAAGATAGCAAATTTGAGTAAATTTAGATACGTAATTTCCCTAATACATTCAATGGAGAGATTCAATTTAAGTACCTTGAAAGCAAAACATTGTTTGACCAAAAGCATGTGCCTGGATTTCCTATACAAAGAGAGTGGAAATGAGCTCCTCAAAAAGGTAATCCAGAAACTGTAGAGGTATGTAGATGTACCCAGTATAAAATGCAAAGCAGAAACACTTTACTTATACTGAACATTAACTGCTACAATTCACTTGAGATAGAACACATGAACCATTAAGGAGGAAACCTCACCTATAGAACCTTCTCATCCTGTGTGTAATTAAGAACACAGTTCTGTGAGGGTTCTCGAACTACAGAATGAACTTTCTAAGGCTTTCTCCACACCTGTTGAATTTGAGTCACTGGATAACTAACCCTCCAAAAGAAATGGAGACAGGTCATTGCAAGAGAAAAAGCAAGGATTTTAAATGTATTCTTTATGCTGCTCCACTAAGAAAGGGGATTCTGATACTAGAGTCTGTTTTTTAATCCATATGGGTTGTGTCTGCACAAGACACTGCTTACACAGCAGCTCATCACCACTGCGCAGTAGCTCGTTACTACTGCACAGCAGTGTTGAGAGGCATGAACCATGATGTGATGCAGCTGCACAGTAGTAAAGAGGTACTGCATGATCAGCACCACCAGGAAGCTGTTAAGAGACGCTACTGTGCAGTAACCCTGGCTACTGTGCAGTCATTTAGTACTTGAGTATGCAAGTAATAAATGACTGTGTAGTAACAACAGGGAATCTCACAGCAGGGAATCTGGGATTGTCCTGTCTCCTACTACCAAAAGATAACATAACCACTTACTTTAGAGGTCTGTTCCCTCTCTCAGAATTTGATTATATTTCATGGTTTGTAAATCATAGAATCATAGAAAGTTTGGGTTGAAAGGGACCTCAGGAAGTCATCTAGTCCAACCCCCATGATCATTATTTGAAATTTAGGTACCAAAATTCTACCTAGGTCTTGTTTAGGCACCTCAGAGACCCATCTGAGTTTGGCGCTAAGTGTCCTAAGTCATAGGCCACAGCTCTCATTTAAACTATTATGCCATTATCATACTCAAATTATCAGGCTCAGAATATCAATAAAATGTTTACCGGAAAGAAAGGATTAGAGAAGTAAGAATATTCACTTTAAACAAAACATTTAAACAAAATCTTTTCATAACCCTGTATCATCCTGTTTAGATATTCAGAAAGAACTTTTCAAGTCAATTACCCATAGGGTGTGTCTACACATGTGCATTTGATGTGCAGTAACCCAAATTACTATACAGTACAGGCACATGTCTACACATACATGTTCATATTGCACAGTAAATATGGCAACTTACACTGACTTCGGCATAAATTTGATACTGCATTATGCAGGTATCAGATTTACTCCCAATTGGTTACTGCACAGTAACACATGTGTAGACACCTTACTGTGTAGTAACACTGTGTGTGTAAACTCATTTGGAACTAACTTCAATCCCAAATCAGTCCATACATATGTTAATGCACTTTAATGCCTGCACATGTAGATGCTGGCTTATTACCGTTTACTTCACAGTAAACTTAAGCCAGCATAAATACACGTGTAGACATGCCCACAATCTAGGAAACTATAATCACATAAATAATGTATTTATTGTATTAAAAGACAACTCTAACAGCTGCAGCCAGAGGCGACCCAAGCAGGGTGCGGGGCCCGGTGCAAATCAGCTCATGCAGGGCCCCGCCCCTGCTCCAATCCCATCGGCCCTGGACCTGAAGAAGCTGCCACTACCATTGGCAGTGGCGGCAGGGAGGGGTAGCAAATGGCTGGATGCAGAGCCACCACTCCACCCAGCTCCGCAGGGCTCCCCAAGCAGAATGGCCCTGGCTGCAGCAATGAATTAAAACTGTAAGATAACATTAAGAAACTGAGGACATTAAAATATGAAAGGTAAAGGTCAGGAGTTTAGATTGGGACTGCTATACCTGAGCTGCCAAATACTCAGAGGGAAATAGGAAAATCATTTGACCTCTTTGGTTCCTTAAAAATGTAGGTCAGGTGCTTGGTGCCTGAAGAAATTATCCACTATATGCCTCAGGTGGCAGTATATATTCTCATCTGTACTCTACCCATATATCACTGTCATACAGCAGAATGAAAGTGGTAAAAATGACAAAAAGTGAGGATATACAAAGAAGGGCATCAAGGAGAAGACAAATACTTTTAGGTAAGCTATAAAGAAGTAAAAGAATCAAAGGGATTTGGTGGTTTTCAGGAACCTGTAGCTCTTTAATAAACAAACCTTCAGTCTTTCTAAATGCAAAACTCCTATCAATGGAGGTTTTCATGTTTAAAGATTGCAACATCAGGAAAGGGAAAGCTGTGCCACAAAGAATTTAAAAATTGCAGAAAGTGTTATAAACTGCACTGTAACTGCAAAACCATCCACTTAGTTTTGAGGTGCATTACACTCTATAAGCACGTCATCTATGTTGATAATAATAAGCCAGTAATGACTTTTTTCTATTAGAATTACTCACATATCTCTTTAAAAATCTGTTTAAGTACTGGAGGCTGGATTAGCAGATTCCGTAGCAGGGATGGGCAAAACTTGGCATGTGGGCTGGATCTAGCCCACCAACTGATTAGATTCAGTCTGCAGGCAGGCACACACCTATTTATTGTATCTGGCCCATGGCTGTTCCTACGGCACTCTGCTTGCAACTGAGCCCCACCCACTCCCACTCACAGTAGCCCACACTGTTATCCTGCCCACACCCTGGCCTCCACCCTGGCCTCCACCCCATGCAGCATGCACAGCTTCCTGGTGGGGCTGCTTCTGGTGCAGCTACAGCTGCCTGGGTACTGTTAGGTTTCCCTACCTTCAGAGGCTCCTCCTTCTCCTCCTTCTTCCCCTGCTGTGCCACTTCAGGCAGTAGGCAGTGCTGGGAAGGAGCAGCAGCAGCTGTGGGGACATGCACTGGGGACCACGTGCCTGGCCACATGGAAGGAAGCTGTAGCCAGGTGGTCCCTGCTCCAGTGTGTGGGGCTCCTGCTTCAGCTCCTGGCTGCCTTCTACCCACTCAGCCATCCACAGGTAGCTGCTCATTGAACCAGGTGGGCAGAATGGGTGGAAGGTGGCTGGGAGATGGAGCCCCATGAGCTGGGGCAGTAGCCACTCAGCTGCAGCTTCCCCCTGCCTGGTTGAGTGTGCGGTACCCAGAGTGCATGCTCATGGATGCTACCATTTCTCCATGCTACCTGCTTCCTGGAGAAGCACAGCAGAGCCAGGAGGAGGAGAAGCTACTATAATGGTGTGGTGAGGGGCAGGGGCTAAGCAGTAACAGAGTGGTTGCAGCACTAGCAGGAGAAGCCCTATTCAGAAGCTGTGCACACTGGCTGGGGCCAGGGTTGGGGTGGGTTCAGGAAGAAATATGGTTCAGGCTGCCCTGGGCAGAAGCAGGCACAACTTGGCCCCATGCAGAGTGCTGAGGAGGGCAGCTGTGGGCTGGATGACAAGGGCAGTAGTGGATGACACCTGCACTGCCTAGGCTAGCTCTGCTGCATGCACACCCTGCCCCTGCTTCTCTCCCTCCTCTGGCTGCTCCTAGGACCTAGTGCACAGGCAGCCTCCCACATGCGTGTATCCCCCACCACACATAAACACCAGCCCCAACCATCCACAACACATGCCCACACCCTGCCCACAAACACACCACCCCAACCCCTACCCCACTTCTAACATACACTCATCTCCCATACCCTCCCACTCCCTCCACACC
>NW_017729032.1:165731094-165732187 GCF_001723915.1 Gavialis gangeticus
GGCTGGGGCCAGGGTTGGGGTGGGTTCAGGAAGAAATATGGTTCAGGCTGCCCTGGGCAGAAGCAGGCACAACTTGGCCCCATGCAGAGTGCTGAGGAGGGCAGCTGTGGGCTGGATGACAGGGGCAGTAGTGGATGACACCTGCACTGCCTAGGCTAGCTCTGCTGCATGCACACCCTGCCCCTGCTTCTCTCCCTCCTCTGGCTGCTCCTAGGACCTAGTGCACAGGCAGCCTCCCACATGCGTGTATCCCCCACCACACATAAACACCAGCCCCAACCATCCACAACACATGCCCACACCCTGCCCACAAACACACCACCCCAACCCCTACCCCACTTCTAACATACACTCATCTCCCATACCCTCCCACTCCCTCCACACCCCTCTTTCACCCCTGCTCCCATACCCCCTCACACAAGGGTGAGACTTTATTCTCAGTATTGTGCAGTCACCTCTATATATACTACTCAAAAAAACATAAATCAGGACTTTTAAAAAATAAAATTATAATATGTTATAGTAGATGTTTGATTTTTAGTATATGATTTGATTTTTTATCTACAAATTGTTAAAATGATATCGTCTAAAAAAGGTGTGTGTGCAGCCCTCAGTCACTCACCAAAGCTCATTAAGTGGCCCTTCAGTGAAAATTATAGCCCCACCCCTGTTCTAGAGGCTATATCTTATTTCTCTTTACATGCTTAGATGGTATGCATACAACTGTGTAACTCCATTTAAATAGCCTTATGTGCACACCTATTTTACTGTACAGCTATCAAGCTAAAGAATAGGCCAAGTGAACATGCTCAGGGTTTTTATATGTACACATTGTCTGTTGAACACAAAGATGAACTGGAAGCTGCACCTAACTGCAGTTACACAGCCTTGCGCTGCACATAAACAGGAAACAGGATTTAGTCCTAAGTTCCACAGGCTCCAAACAAGTTCAGCCATTTCTGAGAATGAGGCTGCACTTGTTTCTGGCTCATAATTATTTTCTTTGCAAAGCTCTAGTGCCTGCATATTGTAGCAGGGACTCAAAAGTCTATAAGGAGAACACCTTAGGATTTTTTTTTTTTTTTTTTTTTTT
>NW_017729032.1:165737187-165740566 GCF_001723915.1 Gavialis gangeticus
GCTGCACTTGTTTCTGGCTCATAATTATTTTCTTTGCAAAGCTCTAGTGCCTGCATATTGTAGCAGGGACTCAAAAGTCTATAAGGAGAACACCTTAGGATTTTTTTTTTTTTTTTTGCTTTTCCCATAGTAACCATCTGAATGTAGCCAAATTATAAGCAGTTGTAAAATTACAATTCACACATACTCTACCGAGGTTTTAGATATTAGCAAGTGTGCACCCAAAAGATTCCATCTGTACTGAATAAGCTGCATCCCAGGGCTGAGCAGGGTTTGCAATTACAGCTCACAGCTGCTGTGAGCCATTCCAGGTTTAATTCCAGGCACAAACAGAAGGTTTTGTGTGTGTGTGTGTGTGTGTGTGTGTGTTTTCAGATACCATACTGTACAAAAGCTGTGAAGGAGGAATCACCTCAGTTTGAATGCAGATAACTTGTTGAGGGTAGACAGGGGGCTAAATGGGGACAAAAAAATATTCTGATAGATAACCAGAACTGAAAGCTGTCATGGAAAGTAGAGCAGGGAATTGGGATTGACTAACCAAGAAGACCATGCTAGAAACTAGGGAGGGAAATGAGGAAAAACAGCAATCATTAAGTGAGGGAAGGAGAGAGAAATCATGTAAGGAGCTAGAAAGACTGGCTGAGGGCACATCTACACATGCAAATTAATGTGCAGGAATAAACTCCTGCACATAATTGCACCAGAGTTTATTGTTCCTGAGTACCACATTTACATGTATAACTGGGACCACAGCACATGGAGCTTGGTCAGAGCAGCCCTAGCTGGTAGTGGACCCTGGGGGTCAGCCTTCCAGCCCTGGGGATGCCCCAACCCAGCTCAGTGTGATGCAAAAGGACTGGCTGGGGCACAAGGGTGCTCCAGTGCAAATCTAGATGGCTGGCAGCCCCTACACTGTAGCAATTTTGTGCTCGAACCAGCCAGGTCAGTGTCAACATGTACATTGCTGTGCAAGAAGAAACTCTTCAGCAGGACAGTACTTGTATTTACAAGTAATAACCTGCTTTAGAGTTTATTAGTTTTCTGCAGCTTAACAGGGCTGCATGATGCCAAGATATGCCCAGAGAGTAGACAAAAAGACTTGGAGTGAAAGGTAGCAAGAAGAGGAAAAATAGATAAAAAGATCTGACAGGGAAGAACCAGGATGTAGGAGAGAACTGATGCCAGGTAAAACCCTGAGACTGAGCAAGGGCTAAAGGAAAATTGGGCCCTGTAGCTACTAGACCTGGAGAATAGGACAGAGTGGACATGTCAACATAAGACATGTAGCTACACAGTAGCATAGTTTACTACACATTAAACATGCAGGTCTACACATGCACATGCTTAGTCCACAGCACAGATAGCTAATCACAAGTAAATTTGCTACCTGCAAATGCAATTAGTTACTGTGCAGTAGCACACATACAGATGTCAACAAAGAGCAAATTTGCTCTTGGTCAGCCCTGCCACTAGGGGTGCAGCCTCAGGCTAGTCCCAGGAATCTGGGCTAGGAGCCTCTTCTGGCCCAGGGCTGTGCTGCCTCTATGGCAGCCCCAGCCTCAGGCCCTTGAAAGTCTGCAGGCATGTTGAGCCCTGGCACAGAACAACAGGGAGCCTGAGGCCACTCCAGGCCCCTGTGTCCCTTGGAGGAGGCTGCAGGCAGGCTGCAACCTGGTGCTACTGGTTGGAAATGCAGTGCCACATGCCTGCCAGGACTGCATTGTCCAGCACTCAGGCTCAGCAGCAGGCAGCTCCTGGCTGCTGAGGCCAGTTCCAACTGCCTGCCCAGAGTCTGCAGGTACTTTGGGGCATTGCCTCGCTGTGTGACCATCAGTCCCTCATCATGCCCCTTTGCTTCATGCTTCAGGCAGCTGCCCAGGCCCTGCAGCACACGGACAACCATGCAGAGGCCCACACATCCTTACCCACACCTGTGCCCATGCCCATGCCTGCCACCCAGGGCCCCAACTGGTCCATGCAAGAGATTGGCAACCTTATGGCACTGTGAGGCAAGGTGGAGGTGCAGCACCAGTTTGTTCAGGGCAAGCTCTCCAATGTGCATGTTTATGAGGGGCTATGAGGCCAAAAGCTGGAGTGCGGGCACAACTGGTCAGCATGGAAGTGTTGCATAAAAGTCAAGGCCTTGCAGGCACAATGGGTTGCAATCACTGTGGGTGGAGGCTGGTCCCAGAGTGCCTCCACAGAAAAGCCCCCTGTGGGGAAGACAGGGGTAGGGGCAGCTCTTCATTCCAGGCATCTGGGAGGTCTGCACAACCTGAGCCCAGTTGCCATGCACCAGGTGGCAACACAGCAGATCAGTTGGCTGTTTGTTCCCTGAAGGGAGGGTGGGGGAGGGCAGTGGGGTCTAGACCTGCAGCAGGAGTTGCCAGGAGCCTGACCTGTCCCACCCTGGGAAGGGGACAGGGAAGGCAAGCTGCCTATGGACAGCACCCAGCAGTTCACCTGTCCCAGGGAAACAAGCAGGGATGGCAGGGCTCGGCTTGTGGTAAGCTGTGCCCAATGCTCCCCAGCTAAGTGTCAGACATGGTCCCTGTCCACCCATGCATAACCAACCCCCGATCTGAGGCTGGACACCACACAGGCCCTGGTACAGAGCATCTTGACTCAGAAATTTTGCAAACTCATACAAAAAGCTTCTTTCTCATGGCTCTACAGGGCTTGCAGCTGCATGCTGGGGAGAGGTCACACTTGGAAGCCAGGGTGTGGTCTCAGAGTCACCACTGTCCACAGCAAGGGCCATAAGGATGTACCAGCTCTGACAAAGGAGGACCCTGGACAGGACCCTCCTCCTGGGCTGGGTGATGATGGCATGGGAGGACCAGTCGGTGGATGCATGAGTCTGGTGGGCAGAGGACATAGCCAATGAGGATGCATGGTGTGGCAAAAAGCCATCTTGGTTTCTCCCCAAAAATCTCTGCCCTGTGACACTGTGATTTAAATCTCTGTGCTGTGACCATTCAATTAGGATGGGCCCAGCACACAGGGGACCACACCCTCAGCCTGTCTCTTTAGGGAACTTGAGCTGGCTGCATTCCTGAGGGAGGGGGGAAACCTGCTCCCTCTGCCTACATGACTGGTACCTGGGTGAGAGGCATCTACATGGGGAGCTGGAATCTGCCTGGTAACAGGTGATGCATTTCAAATTGGTTGGCTGACAGCCAACTGGGGCTGACCTCCACTGGCCCAGGTGAATGAGGTCACAGGGGTTATATAAGTTCAGACGGGGAAGAAGGCAGTCTCTTCAGCCATGAGGTGAGGCTGCAGCTATGAGGGGGGGACTCAGAGGAGCATAAACATCAGAAAGGCCCTCTCCCCCAAAAACTCATGAACAAGGAACAGCTGGACGCTAGAAAGG
>NW_017729032.1:165741466-165743612 GCF_001723915.1 Gavialis gangeticus
AGGCATTCGGAGCCTGGAAGGTGGTCGGGCGCAGGGAGGTGGGTGGCTCAATGCAGGAGCACCCCCTACTGGCCCGCCTCACATGGTGGAAATAGCGGTGGGATACGAATACCCAGCTGTTTTCCTGAGGTGGGGTCCCTGCACCCGCCACACATGGGACTGGGCAGAGTGGGAATTCTGGGCACAGCTCCTGGCCCTAAAGCATGAGCAAGTGGGAGCAGATCACTGGCCAGGGCAGTGCAGGTCATGGACAATGACCGCCGGGTGCTGAACACAATCCTGGCCCTGGCAGTTGTGTTCATGCAACCTGCTGCTTGGCCTCTAACCTTAGCCCAACCTGCCCCCTGGCGATCACCTGACACCCAGAAGCAGGGATCCCCTGGGCCTGGGAGGAGGTCTTGTGCTTCCTCCAGCAGCCAGGAGCACCCTGCCTCAGGTCCATCACCACTGAGCCCACAAGCCTGGGCCCAGGACCACCGCTTGCCCGGGCTTCATCTGGGCATGGAGTTGGAGCTGCCTGCAATAGGGCCAGGACTTCATGATGGCCCTGCTGGCCCTGGTCACCAGACACCAGAGGATTAAGTGGCCACTCTGGGGTACCACTAGCTGCCATTGCCAAGATGTGATGATAACCTGGAGGAGAAATTGAGGTGATGGTGAGAGTACTCCAGAGGCCTTTGAAGGCAAACTCCTCCAGGGCACAGGTCTGGCCCAGGCAGTGGTTGAAGTTGGCCTGGGGGTGGGGGGGTCCAGTGGCTGGTGTAGGCCACATAAGTCAGGGCAGGAGCGGGCAGGCAGGGAGCAGGGGTAGTACTACCATGGTGCCCAGCTGCAGATACAGCACCCATGGCATGAATAGACTGTTCTGCACCAGGGCGGTGGAGTGGAGTTCCTGAAGATGTAGGCATTGTGGGTGCTGCCTGTCCAATTGAAAGTCACATGCATGAAGGCCTGGTGGTGGTCCAGGACAACCTGGAGCACCATGGAGTGAAAGCCCCTCTGGCTATGGTAGGGGTGGTCACCATGAGGCAGGCAGGTGATGAGGATGTGGGTCATGTCCAGGGCCCCAGTGCACTGGGGGAATCCCAGGGCACAGAATCCTACCACCTCCATTAGGGGGATATGCACACAGAGAACCATGTCCCCTAGCATGTCCTGGAGGGTGCCACATACCTCCAGGATGGCCTTCCTGGTGGTGACCTTGCCCACTCCAAAAGGTGGCTGACATAGCACAGGCTGGTGAGTGTGGCCAGCTTGAAAAGGGTGAGAGTCAGCTGGGTGTCCATGTGGAGGGGAGGCCACATGCTGGTGTCATGCCAGTCCAGGTGTGGGCAGAGCTACTCCAGGAGATCCCAGAAGGTGGTTCTGGTCATGTGGAATGCCTTCAGCCACTGCTCATCATCCCAGGTATGCTAGATGATGTTCTGCCACTAGTTCTGGCTGGCCCAGCAGGCCCAGAGGCAGCAGAGCTGGAGGCCAGGAGAGCAAGGACAGCCCCAGTGGTGGCATCCAGCAGCATGTTGTCAGCATTCCTGCTGGGATACGGCCAGCCAGCCAGGTTCTAGGAAGTAGGTGCATGGCAGTGACAGCCCTTGGACAGTGCATGGCGATCACTACGTATAAGGGAGCCGACAGGACTCAGATGGCCATGAGCCAGCCAGCAGTCAAAGGAGCAGGCCAACAGGGCCAGCACAATGTCCACCAGGAGCCCAGGGCTCTGGTCATCACTGCCAGGGGCAGGCGCATACCATCTCCTGCCATGTCTCTGCACATGTAGACACCTGCCTGGGACGATTTACTTTTTGGGTCATTTATATGCAAGTAAACTGGTCCTGCATCAAATGAATATGTAGACGCACCCACTAGGAGCCAGTGGAAATCTCAGGAGATGAGAAATCAGAAAGGACAAACTAGAGCTTCCTTACTGGGCAAGGAAAGTGATATAATGAGAAACCTAGGGAGTGGAAATTTGGGCTACTTAAGTGAAGAGAGTAGTACTTGGATGAAGAGAGTGATGAGGGAAGAAATGGGGATGGGAAAAGGACACACGACTTCACACTTCAGGGAAATGGAATGAAATATTTTTGCTCATTAGAATACACTCCCCCCAAAAAGCATGGTACTGAACCCACATTCCTGACTTTCA
>NW_017729032.1:165748612-165751696 GCF_001723915.1 Gavialis gangeticus
GATGAGAAGTCAGAAAGGACAAACTAGAGCTTCCTTACTGGGCAAGGAAAGTGATATAATGAGAAACCTAGGGAGTGGAAATTTGGGCTACTTAAGTGAAGAGAGTAGTACTTGGATGAAGAGAGTGATGAGGGAAGAAATGGGGATGGGAAAAGGACACACGACTTCACACTTCAGGGAAATGGAATGAAATATTTTTGCTCATTAGAATACACTCCCCCCAAAAAGCATGGTACTGAACCCACATTCCTGACTTTCACTATTCCTCTGCTGTCAGCAAATACCTGTAAAATTAACTTGCTGCTGTACATAGAGGATTATCATTTAGTATTTGCCTCTATTACTGACCCACAGAGAGAAGGATAATTTACTACTCCTATGTACTACACTATTAGATCAGGACAAAGAGGTCAGTGTGTTAGATCTAAAAGTTCCATCTTTATAGATGACCAACATGTGTTTCTATATGATAATACATGATGGCATTTCCAGTTTACTTTTTTTATTATGTTAAAAAAAAAGGAAATTAGACACACTCACACAAAACCTACACTAAGGAAATAGTGCTAATTTAAAAAGTCAAGCACACCAAAGTTAGAAAGCATCTCACTTGAATTTACTTGCAACTTTAATTCAGCTACTTTGTGTACACGTGTATTACATGGTCTCTACTTATCTGATCATATATTATTTTCATATACTTTTTAGTCTACTGCAGGATATGTTGAGCCAAAACTTGGTTTTCCTTACACTGGTTTGAATCAGAAGGGAAAACTAGTGCTAAATGAGAGGGGAATGTGTACCATATATACTTCATCTCCTAATGAAGAACCCAGAGCCAAATTATTCATTTGTTTATTTTATTATAAGCATTAAATAACTTTAGTGGTTACTGAGGTGTTACTCCACTGGTACCTGGAAGCAGAATCTGATTTTAATTAAGCTAAAGATGTGAGTTCTGAGGCCAGACTGGCCTCTTTTTTTTCAATCATTCCTGATAAAGAAAGCTCCGGTTTGGAGTGCTGTGATTATTGGTATACATTCCTAATTATTCTCATCTGAAAATTTCAGGCAATAACATTAAATAAGTACTCATAAAGTGTTATCTTATGCATCCAGAACAAATAGGATTTCATGGGGGCCATTTCTCTGTAAGGCTTCCAGGCTACCAGTTTAAGGAACAGAAAATGGATGTTCCCATGGATAGGCTTTACCTTGCAGAAAATATTTGATTTTGATTGTCTTTACTTGTTTCACAAACTACATGCCTTGGGCTTTAGTGAAGAACTCATTTCATGGACAAAATTACTATCCAATTGCTCAATGTTGTTCCCTCATTATTAATGTTACAGGTTCAATTTATTTTCAGTGGAAAAAGGAATATGCTTATCCCCACTGTTGTTCATTATGGTAATGGAATCCCCTATCATTTAAATTAGGGGAGCCATGAATGTGCAGTATATGGAAGTTAACAGGATAAAAGCATGCTAAATATAAATGCTAATGAAAGCACGCTAAGACATTTCACTCCTAATTTTACTGCCCTTGTTCATCTCTTTCTTCCTCTTTCATATATAGGTGAATCAGCAGCTTATATGGCAATGATAAGCCAGTAGATAGCTTCTATACTAGACAATATGCCAGAGATATTGTCAGTGAATAATCAAAGTAAACAGTGGTGTATAACATGATTTAACATCTGGAATTCATGACAGTACACCTTTGGCTACTTTTGATAACTCTGGGATAAAGACAAGCCCTTCTGCACCAATGTCCTGATGTAGGGTGGTGTGGAACAACCTTGGAATGTGTAGATCAAAACTTGGACTTTTTTGTTTTTAGAGGTTATTAATAAGGTAGTTCTTGGGGCATCCAATTTGTCTAAGGATCCTACCCGCTGTGGCAAAAGACCTCTTGATCCCAGATGGGTTTTCAGTACTTTATACAGCATAATGTATCTGGAATAGTTCTGAATAAGGAATATAGCTGGGTTACCACAGCATTTTGTTTTGGCTAATTAGCGTATATCAGTCTAGATGGAGCACTACTCTAATATGGCAGCACTACTACTAATGTCCATTATATCTGATTCTGAATTAGATTGGTAACTTTTTAGGGCACTTCATAGCATAAGTCCAATGTTCCCCAAAAGGTCAGATCTCAGGAGGGCATCAGAGTGATTACAGATACT
Source organism: Gavialis gangeticus (assembly GCF_001723915.1). Classification (NCBI taxonomy): domain Eukaryota; kingdom Metazoa; phylum Chordata; order Crocodylia; family Gavialidae; genus Gavialis; species Gavialis gangeticus. The sequence continues at coordinate 165,750,804 of NW_017729032.1, forward strand.
GTGTTCTTTGCCAAGAGACCCAGGGAGTTAAGTGCTCTAATCCCACTGAAAGTTAGGAAAGTGAGGTTCCTTTGTAAATCCCTTGATCCTTTGTAAATTGAGAATCTATGACAGCTTGGATAGGTATTAAATGTCCTATATCATAGCACTTCCAATTATTTGTTCCTGATGCAATCTATCTCAGGACAAATTAATATGAGAGCAGCTTATGACAAAGCACATGACAAATTCATCCTCAAACTAAAGCATATGTGAAGACAAATTAATAGGATAACTACTCCTAATAATTACTTTCAATGATTAGTTAGTACAGGTGAAAGGGACAGTCTAGCTTTAAAAAATAATAGGGTTCTTTGGAGAAAAAAAATAGCAAGGTTTCTTAGTACTTGGAATAGCTTCAGTGCTCTCCTGATTCCTTTTAGAGACTGAAAATTAGTTCTTTGTCTGTCTTGTTCCAGTGGAACACTTATGCTTCTGAAAAAACTAAAAGTAGTTAATTCATGGACAATAATTCATGAAAAGCGCAATGTCAGATATTCACCTGTCTGTGGCATCAGTAGATCTGCCCTTATTCTTTTCCCTCTTTGTCTACCTCTTCTCTACAGAACCACCTGGCCACAGGATTCATGTTACCAACAGACTGCCAGACAGCCTCAGGTTCTTGCCACATCTCCGTACTGTGACTGGTCTCGTAAAGCCGTGTAGAGAAGTTAAATCTCTGACAGTGAATTTTGAATGCAATTTCTGAAACACTCCATTTAGGTTCCAGTTACCATTTGTGCCCAAGTTCACTCCATTAAAAGGATCATTCTGGATGCATTTTTTTGTCTATATCAACAGCTCCCAGTAGTCCAAGCTTTTTTTATTATTATTTTTTAGACTTAGTTTTTATG
>NW_017729032.1:165751758-165756218 GCF_001723915.1 Gavialis gangeticus
ATTATTATTTTTTAGACTTAGTTTTTATGTGTTCCACTTTCCATAAAATGCACAGTTTGTGCAAAGTTCACTTTCAGGTTAACATTACAGATACTTCTCCCTGCTATAGCTGTATAAATTAATTTAAAATATAATTGTTATCAGAGATCTATGCTTAAGATATCATGATGTGTACCAGTAAATATTGGTAAATATTTATTCTTATATTGTATGCCACAATTGCAGTTATTTTACAAATATAAATAAATAAATAATATGCTAAGGAATATAATAATTAATGTACGTAACTTACCCACTATTGTTAATATAACTTCTCTATGTTTTATGGGAGTATTAAATGAACAGGCAAGATTTATATATGAAGGAACACCATACTTGAATGTTGTTCAATAGGGGCTGGGTGGCATGGGCACTAAGGTGCATGCTTTACAGCCCTGAGCAGCAACTCTGAGGACACAACAGAAGGAGTCACAATGTGGCCCTGTCAGATTTCAACTAAATCTGTGAAATCTGAAAAATACCCTGTCACAAGGACATGGAAAAGGAAGGATGTCATTCAATTAAAAATGTTATTAGACACAATTGTTATTTAAAATTATTTTATGGATTTATGTATTCCTTATAGAACTCTCAAAGCATTTTTCATTGTAAGACCTGAAATACCTTTTCATGAAATGATTATGGTATTTTCCAAGTACTGCTATTGCAATCTGCCTTTTTTCTCTCCTCTCTTTATTAATCAGGATTTAGATTTAGCACCTGTCTTTTGCTGGTTGAGTTTTAGCTATTTTTAAACCTGCATGACAGAATGCTAAGCAATCTTATTTCAACACTATAATAGAAAGAGACCTCAGCTAAATAGTGAAATGAATCCTTCATTGACTTGTGCAGTATTAGTGTTTATGAATTCCGTCAGTAACCAGTTTAGAAAACAAATGTCTATACCTGTTATAGATTCCATTTATATACATCAGTTGTTTGCCAAAATAAGTCAATATGGAGTTCTTTTTCACCTTGCAACATGCAAATGAGAGTCAATTTAGTCTTTTCTAGATGAAGGCTCAATATGCTTCAAGCAAGAGTAAATATTTTAGAAGTTTTAAACAAAGTGCTTATAGACATGATATACAAAGAAACACTAAGAAAGGGAATAGGTTTGCATACTTAGTAGCATATATATATATTCTGCTGAGATTTCCCATAGGGAGACTGGAGATTAAAAAAATTAAGTGCTGTACTTACCCTCATATCTTCCTTTCAGAAAGCCAAAGAAAAAAGATTCAAAGAAGAGACCCCAATCAGGCAAGTAATATTATTGAAAACAAAAAGGTAACTTGTAGGTCAGATTTCAGTTTTTCCAACTATTTCCCATCTTTGTCTACCTTTCTGGGTGCCCTATGACTCTGACACTTGGGAGGTTGATCCCATTGCAAATTGAGTAAAATCTTATTGAATTCGTTAGAACAGAACTGAGTCTTAAGGGCTAATTAAAAGTTTCCAAAAAATACAGTATTTAGAATTGGAAATAGGTACCTCCAAGGGAATTATTTTCCTTGGAGAATTCATATAATGGGAGTTTAGAAGTTTATATTAATCTAGGCTAGAACCATAATAAAAAAAAATATTGGGTTTATAGCCTATAAGAACTACTAACCTAAGAACATTTATGAGGGCAATTTCTCTTTTGCAGCTCTATTGCTTCATTTCCACAAAGAATGGTAATGCTGAATGTATTAGATATGACTGCATTCTTTCAAGATTATTCATACCTTTTTGCAATATACATCATAGGTTTATTATTGAATATACAAAGGGCTTGACCTCTTCCCATCAAAATCAAAGAATTTTTGCATTGCCTTCAGAAGCAGAAGGACTCTATGCAACAGTCTTTTGGCAAATATAGTTATTTCTCTATTTTCTTCCATAAAAAAAATCTACAATCTGATGTGAAGTCCAGTGAAGTCACTAGAAGTCTTTTTATTGACTTCAGTGGCCTTTGGACCATATTCTTATCCCTCAATATCTTCTGATGTCTTACATGCCCTAGAAACTCATGAATGATTGTACATAATGATGGCCAAAAATGCATATTGTAGTTTTTTATAATTGGATGGTGAGAAACAAATTCATTGCTCATTGCTAGCATTATTCAGAGGCAGAATAAGAACACAAGCTATAGCATACATGTGTGTACATTTAAAGCACGGATTTAAGAGCTGTCATCTACAATAATTTTGGAATAAATGCAGAGTGACATATAAGCTAATCTAAAATCAAGACAGTAGGATGAACAATCAGTCAGGAAGTAGTCTTCAGAGCAAATTATATAATGTGTGTTTATGTTACAGTGTCCTTTATTTATACCAGTGTAAGTGTAAGTGCTAACATATTGAATGATATAACAATATGATATGTGTGGAATATCATATGTAGATGTATAACATAATATGTATATGCCTAAGCATATATGTCTATACATGCATATATATTGCACAATGCATGCACTAATACAGGTGTACACCTCTCACACACATCCAGAGGCAGGACATTATTTATGCCTCTGATACTATCTATACCAGTGACTATCACCCAGAGTGCCAGTCACCCCAGGATGTCACCTCACCTTTGAAAGGGTGCCCTAAGATGTGAAGAGATAAGTTAGGTGTTAGGAGATAAGCAGACAAACTAAGCAGATAAGCACAGACTCAGGCTTGTCCCTGTCTGGATGATCTCCCACCACCATTGCCAGGCCCCTCTTCAAGGAAGTATACACTGTAATCTAGAAATTTATTTTTGAAACTGAGGTCCAATCAATTCACAGAACTTATGGAGGCAGTGTCTCAAGTCCAGTGAGGAGTACTTTGAGGCCACAAAGGTTGAGAACAACTCATCTATACTATTACATTTCAACCATTTTCCCCCTGTTTGATCAAGTTATTGAAGCCCCTCAATGACTAAAACAAAACAAAACAAAAATGCTTTACTTTTGTTCAGCAAAATATAATTTAACAGGCTTACTCATATTTTTTAGAAATAAACTGTATGCTCATTGATGTACGGTGTGCTATTGCCTTACTTCAACCTTATCTAATTTAAATCATTTGTTTTATAAACTTATGCAAATGCAAGCTGTATATGGCACAGAGATGCATTGCAATAAAAAGGGTGTAGACTGCATCAATAGTAAATTTCTGGAGTTGACAGCTTTAAACTTATGGTCTGTCAGCTACAATAGCAAATAAGATACATCATGTATACCTACATTGCAGAAGCCATGATGCCAAGAACAGAATACAGCAGTAAATTTGGTCTGGTTTGATAGCAGAATCCTGAATTTTAATAAGTCCTTCTTTTCTGTCTAATCTTCATTATATAAAAAGTCATTTTTTTCTATGTAAATTTTTAGGGGTTCACACTGGAATAAGTACAAACACATATAAACCAATGCAAGGTTAGTTTTCTTAATTCATGTATTATTTTGATAGTAATTCAACTTTTAACCACAACTAAAATAAAATATATCACCTTCCTTTTCTTTCCCTGTGCATACCTGCCAGAATTGAAGTTGTGGAGGGTTCTCTCATCCGTCATCACAAGACCCTGCAGTTACCCAAAAGTTAAAAGACCCTAGAATCCCTTATCTGGAGGAAGTTTAAACCTTGTTTTCTTGCTCCAAACACAGTACCACAATCACAAAGCCACAGGCAAAGATGCTACTAAGAGCCCTCCCCTTGAAGCTGGGGCACAGCACCTTGCATTTTCTATTCATTGGATTAAATGAAAAAAAAAAAACAGCACCAAGGAAGTTCCTATCACACTGGGCTCAGTGGTCCAGTGCTAGAGAACAAAGCTGTTATTTTTTTTCTTTTACTGTCTATCACAGTGAGCTACTCTCCTTCTCACTTGCTTTTTGTTTCCTTGTCCTTCTGGGATGCTCAGTGGGCCTGTTTCCAAAGTAAGGCTGGAGAAGGGTCTGGTTAATGCTTAGCCCACAGGAAGCACAAAGTGTATATACATGTGCACCCTAAATGAGGGGGGCCTAAAATCTGGGTTTTCTGTCCCCCTGAGCAAATACTCTACTAGGCTTGGGTTAAAAGTTGGAAATGCCCTCCTTCTCTGGCATCCAACACTCACTGGTCATTTTTTTTTTCTGTGATTAAACTTTTGGTCCTTACTCAGTGCTGTGGGCAAACTTGGGAAATCTTATTTTGTTGCACAGACACCAATATGGAGAGCAGCCCTACAGAGCACAGTTTATATATGTACAACTTGCAGTTCAGCTCTGTATAAGTGTTAAAAACTACATTGACATGGCTGCATATGTACTAATTAGCCAGGTTTCTAGTTTTCTCTGATTAAAACAAAATCTCCAATATACAGATTTTAAAAAGTAACCCAAAACCCACCAATAACCCACAACACACACACACACACACACACACACACACACACACACACAC
>NW_017729032.1:165756233-165756902 GCF_001723915.1 Gavialis gangeticus
ACACACACACACACACACACACACACACACACACACACACACGGTTTGATCAAAAAGTTCTAAGAATTTATGTTCGGGATGTTGTTCATCAGGAATTTGTACCGAGTGGTCAAACAATCAATCAGGCCTTTTATAAAGAGGTTTTGATTTGATTGAGGGATAAAGTTAGAAGAAACCACCATGAGCTGTGTGAAAATGGTGGATGGTTTCTGCACCATGACAATGCTCCTTCACACACTGCTATCTCCATTCAAGAATTTTTGGCTGAAAAAGCATTCCTGTGATACCACACCCTCTGTATTCACCTGCCCTTGCCCCATGTGATTTTTTTTCTGTTCCCAAAAATCAAAATGAAGCTGAAAGGAAGGAGATTTGATGACATTCCAACCATCCATAAGAATGTGAAAGCGGAATTCAAAAAACTCACAGTTGAAGACTTCCAGCATTGCTTCCAAAAGTGGCAGGAACATTGCGACAAGTACATATCATCTGGGGGAGATTACTTTGAAGGGGACCACTCATAAAAATGTTGTTTGTGCACTGTTCTTTAAAATAAAGTCTAAGTCTTAGAATTTTTATATCACCCCTTGTATATAAAGTTAAGAGTTAGGTTAGGTGAGAGAAAGACTAAATTATGTCAAACAGCATTTTGAACATAAGAGAGACTGG
>NW_017729032.1:165761902-165763095 GCF_001723915.1 Gavialis gangeticus
GCGACAAGTACATATCATCTGGGGGAGATTACTTTGAAGGGGACCACTCATAAAAATGTTGTTTGTGCACTGTTCTTTAAAATAAAGTCTAAGTCTTAGAATTTTTATATCACCCCTTGTATATAAAGTTAAGAGTTAGGTTAGGTGAGAGAAAGACTAAATTATGTCAAACAGCATTTTGAACATAAGAGAGACTGGGACTGATGTTTGGCATAAATCATAAAAAAGATGGGGAGCTGGGTTGAATCAGGCAGGATGTTAAGACTTGCTGATCAAAAGATTGGGACTAAATGCTGGAATGGCTAAGTCAAAAAGACTTGAAGACTGATAAGGAAATAGGAAAAAAAGGGAACGTAGACAAGACAGAATAGAGGAGAAGGCAGGAACTAAGAATTGTTTACATACAATGAAGTGGTCTGAGGAAAGGAAGTCATATTTGAGGATCCAGGTATGAGAGAACCAGCACAAAGACTGCATAAAAAGCAAGGGAGCTTTGGGGAAGGGCCATGTAACAGGATGGGGTCCCCAGGCACCCGAAGAGATTGATACCCCCCTCCCACCATTCTATTGCATCCTGTCCCAACACTCTTCTGCCACGCCTTGATGAAATGGATATATAAATGTGGGAGGCTGCCCTAATTTGTGGGCCTGATGTACTGGGCCAATTACATGGCTCCGAGTCATCCCTACACCATGTCCCATGCCTCCTAGATGGCATCCTATTCTCTGTACTATTCCCTCATCTCCTCACTGGGCCATACTCAGCCTCTGGCCCATACAGGCCTCAGGCTCTACTCAGTGATCCATTGGCCCCTTACTGGGCCACATTTACTACAACTCCTTGGACCACACTTAATGCTCTGTAGGCCTCAGGTCCCTCTCAGTGGACCTTGGCCCCTCTCTGGGCATTTTGCCTCTCAGGCCTTAGGTCCCTCTCAGTTGACCTTGCTCCCAAGCCTTTCCCTCCCATAGTGTGACCCACAAGGCAGTAGGGGCTGAGGCTTTATTGCATCCCATCCTCATCTTTCACTGGGAAGACACAGGTGTGGCATTACTTAGGGTCTGCCCCACCTCAGGAAGTCCCACCATACCATCCATCCCCCACAGGATGCAGTTTCAGGTCTTACCCAGAACCAACAGGTACCTCCTCCATCTCCATAGTTCCTACACTAACCTCCAGGCAGTATAGGAGC
>NW_017729032.1:165763106-165765157 GCF_001723915.1 Gavialis gangeticus
TCCATAGTTCCTACACTAACCTCCAGGCAGTATAGGAGCTGTAGTCTTCAGGCTGTACAATGTTATTCCTCCAGCTCCCCCGATGTAACTTCCCACCCTGCTCCCAGGGTCTGGACTCATACTCTTCCTGCCCAGCCCTCCTCCAATCAGGCAGCCCTCTGCATTCAAGTGACTACCTAATTGGGCCTAAACCCATCTGCCAGTTGTTCCACAGCCTGCCTGATGGTCTTAAAGTGGCAGGCACAACCAGTGCACTGCAACAGCCCATAACAGATTAGAAGAACTTGGGGAGGGAATAAATGAGGACAGATAACCTGGGATGGATATACCAGGTAAGTTTGAGAGGAGAATAATTATCTGAGGAGTCACAAGAGGGAAAATTGGCAATGACTGGTCAGTTAAACAAAGAAAAGGAGTGTGAGAGGCTAGGACTATAGTAGGTAGTCCAGAGGGGGAAACAAGGATCAAAGAAACAAGCTTTAGATGAAGATGAGAAGTAAAAGTAGTAGGATATTGGATGAAGATGAAAGAGGGGGAAAGAGAAAGCACTGTAACAGATTAGAGAGACTGAATCAGATGGAGTCATAACTGGAGTTATGGGCAAAATAATCTGTATCTAGTAGAGAATACTCCTTCCAGTCTGAAAGGAACCCAAGATTCCTGAGGCTTATTCTTATCCTACATGATCCTACATGAGGCCAATATTATCCTACACAATGTAATTGCAATACTATTAAAATAACAAATGAAATTTACTCAATAAATTATTAAGGTAACCAAATCCTCAAAAGTTAGGAAATGCCAGAATTGCTTATAACAGAATTTTCACAATTGATTACTAATTTGTTTCTTATTACCTAGATATTTTGGGACACTGGATTTACACAAATGATGAGTGCTTCCAGGCACAACTGAAGTCAACAGAATATGTGCAATGAACATCTAAAATGGAATATAATGCCAAATCCTATGAAAGGTCAAGTCCTAGATAGAAGTGGTCAGATTACAGCACATTGGAACAGACTTGATTAATCAAATCTGCTGAAGTGTAGTAATTACCGCACTCCAGCAGACTCCAGTATCTCATGTATCAGCATCCCAATGCTGAAAAATGGTGTTGGGGGTTCTTTAACTAAAGCTCATTCAATGAGCTTTAGTTAGAGTGCCCCCACCACCATTTTTCAGTGCAGGGACACTAATACACAAGATGCTCTGGGCACTTTAATTAGCATGGCTCTGAGAGCCATGCTAATTAAAGTGCCTTCCCCAGCACCTGGAGCACATGTATAAACACCCTCAGAGACTTGAAGCTGGAATTCACACATTCTAATGCCCTGGCCCATGGGTGGGCAAAATACTGTCCACAGGCTGAATCCAGCCTGCCAACTGACTAGATTTTGTGTATGGCTGCCCCTGCAGTGCTCTACATGGGACAAAGGCCCACCTACTCCCACCAATGAAGCCAGCACCATGCTTCCATGAGTCCAGGCCCTGAGGCTGCTTCTGGCAGCGCTGTTTCCAGTGTGGCTGCAGCTGGACAGATGCTACTGTGCTCCCCTCACCTCCAGTGGGAGCCACTGGACTAAACCTTCTTCCTGCCCATCCACCTGCCCAGAGTGGCACAGTGGAAGGAGAAGCTGCCTATGAAGGCAAGGGGAGCAGAGTGTGGCTGAAAATGCATGGGGAACAGTCCCACTGGAAGTTGCATATGCTAGGTGGGGCCTGGGTTGGTGGGGTTGTTCTGTTCCTTTCACCTCCAGCTTCAGCTCCTGCTCCTTCCCCTGCCCTTGCCATGCTATTGCAGGCAGGTGGACAGGAAGTTTCATCTGGGTGGCTCCTGCCTAGCTTGTGGATCTCATGGTCCAGCTCTTGGTGCCCTCCACCCTTTCTGTCAACCTGGCATGATAAGCAGCCACCTGTGGGTGAGCAGAGTGGATGGAAGGCAGCTGGGAACTGGACCAGAGCTCCACACACTGGGCAGAAGCCATCTGGCTAAAGCTTCCTGTCTGACCACTAGGGCTGTGTGAAGCTTTGGGTGCTGATTCAATTCA
>NW_017729032.1:165765168-165765474 GCF_001723915.1 Gavialis gangeticus
CTGTGTGAAGCTTTGGGTGCTGATTCAATTCAGAGGAGACTCGGATGGATTTGGTGGCCGAATCTCTGAATCCAAATAGAATCAGAGAACCAATTAAGAGGTCTGAATCAATTCAAAACTCTCTGAATTGATTCAGAAAACATTCAGAGAGCTTCTGTGATTTGGACAGTCCCCACTGGCTGTAGCAGGAAGCTGGACCTAGACTCCATGCTAATAAGTAGAGGGTGGGAGAGGTGGGGCTGGAGGAGGGAAGAGGGCACCATGGGGGATCCCTTGCCAGGCCCCATCCCCTGCCTGCTCTCTCAG
>NW_017729032.1:165770474-165770745 GCF_001723915.1 Gavialis gangeticus
CCCCCCCCCCTGCCTGCTCTCCCACCCCCCCTGAATCCCCTCTGACCCCCGCCCACTCTCCCAGCCCCGCCATGACTGCCCCGCCCCTCCCAGCTCCTGGCCCTTTAAAAATACAAGGTAACTCCGGGCTCATTGGCTGTTGCAGTGACCTAGGGGTTTCTGGGGGCTCATGACAGAGCTCCCAATGCAGCATGGGGTGGTGGGGGACAGTGGGGATCACCCCCTGCTGGGCAGAAGCCGGTGAGGTAGGGCTCTTTTTTTTTTTTTTTTA
>NW_017729032.1:165770755-165774242 GCF_001723915.1 Gavialis gangeticus
GCTTTTTTTTTTTTTTTTTTAAGGGGGGGGGGATTCCCCCCCCCCCCCCCCCCCCCACCTGGTAGCAGCCAGTGAGCAGGGGATTTTTTTTCCAAAGTGCTTGGAGCTGGGCAGGACTGGGAGAGTGGACAGGGGATAAGGCCTTTGTGATTTGGAGATTTAGCAGCAGCCATATCTCCAAATCAGATTCAGCTGAAACAATTCAGGACAATAATTTAAATCACCAAATAGAATTACTGTCCCCCTGAACTGGCTTAATCTGAATCTGAAGTGAATACTAGCTGCTTTGCACAGGCCTACTGACCACCTACCCAGAGTGGTGCAGCAAAAACAGGAGTAGCAGCAGCAGTTGGAGCTGGAAATGAAGAGCAGAACAGAACAGCCTCACAGATCTGGGCCCCAGCCAGCACACAAAGCTACAGATAGGGCTGTTCCTGGTGCTGTTCTGCTGCACTCACCTCCTGGTGACAATGTGAGCCCAGCCAGCTGAATCTATACTATGAACAGCCCTTCCAGAAGCTGTGTACTGACTTGGGCCTAAGCCAGAGCCAAGGCCATCATGTGTGGGTAGGAGCATGGCACAGGCTGCCCTAGATTGGGCTCAGCCCCATGTGAAGTGATGCAGGGTAGCTGTGGATTTGGCAATCTCTGTTGCATGTGCCCCCTGCCTCCCCCTCTCTCCCCTCACCCCTGGCTAGCTCCCATGAACCCCTCTCTACACATGCATGCACATCTCCTCCACACACACCCATATACCCCCCTCCCCCAGGGAAGGGAATGCAGGAAGCAGATCACCCCTGTCCTGCTTCCCGAACACTACTCCCTGTCCACACAAAGACCCATAAAGAGTTTTGGTGAGTTGTTACTAGAAGGGAGGGGGGCAGGGTTCTGACCCAGGCTGCAATAGCTCATTGAAACTCCCTATGTGACCCTCAGGACCAAAAAATTGACCACCCCTGCCCTAACCAATAGGACTCTTTTTTCACACACACACATTTTGACATGTCTTTGATTGAAAATAGATATTTCAATGCAATTCTATTTTCACATCTGAATAAATACCTGAAGTTTTCTGTCCTTCCTCCTCCAATACAGAACAAAAAATAAAATCTTTGAAGTTGCCACAAAATGAAATTATTAGCCTCTGGTCACCACTATTCCTTTGTATCTTAAATGTGTATGCAAAATTTATGGATACTTTTGTTCTTAATGTTTTGGTTCTTCATTTCTAAAGGAAGTTGGGAAAATAAATGGATATTTATGAAACAGAGGTGAGAGTGATGATTGTGGTAGAAAATACCATGCAAAAATTACTAATTCTGCATTCAGGTCAGGATTTGAATAGTGTGCATGGAGTCAAACAGTGAACTATGGGGAAAAGGAGGAGGGAGGGAATCAAACAGCTGATCATCAATTTGAGCACCACCCAACAAGGGCACTAAATGAAGAAGAGTTCTTTCCTGTGGAGAAATAAAGTATTTGATCATGTAATTAAGGATGGTATCATAATACAGATGCAAAAGGAACCAAATTAAGGTAGCACATAGAGCATGCTAGCACATAGAGTATGCTATTTTGGTACATCTTAACTTAAAAATAAACAAAGCAAAAACCCTAAACTGTGAGGGACCACATTATTGTGTTTACAATCTGGTTATAATTTTTTTAGGCTTAGCTAATTATTCTTCAGTTTGGCTTCTATTACTAGATTTTTCAGGACTAGATTAATTCTTCCTACTTTATACCTGTTTCCTTTGTGAGGAATTTAGATTTTTTTTAACTCTGATTTACCATTTACTTCTTATATTAATTCAGTTGCTAGATCATGTAAATTTCATATAGTTAATACCTATAAAATCTGTAATTAACTATATCCACAAAAGAATTAGTCATTTCCTTCTTTTATTGCAGTAAAGGCTACTTATCCTGCCTTCTTCTACTTTTACTATCTGGTTTCTACATTAAGAGTTTGGATTGAGATTTCCAAAGACAACCAAAGGATTTACAGGCACCACTCTGATTAACTTTTACTAGAGAAGCTACATTTCATAGTCTGCTGTGAATCTCTCAGCCTGTCCTATTGGCCTTACTCAAGCAATAATCCTATTAAGCCAATGTCCACCTGAACTCTTAACCTAAGAACAGATGTTCAGGGAGCCCGAAGCACTCTAAAAAAAAGTGTCAAACTTTACTAAAAGCACTCTAGGCTAGGTCAGAAGTTAATGTAAGAGACTTTTGCCTCTTGGTGGGGGGCTTGGAGCCTGCCCCCACTGGCTGAGGCTGGTGGGTAAGGGGGTCTCTTGCTTGCCTCCCTGTATGCTCTGCAGACTCCCTGGACTTCTGAAGACTCCTGAGTGGATCTGAATGGGTGCCTGACTACTGGGCAGGACCATACAGCATCCAACCTCCTGCTGCATCACCATGTGCCTTCCACTCTGCCCACCCACCCCCAGGCTTTCAGAATAGCACCAGAGCAAACATGACCCCCCACTGTTGTAATATACATGTGCCTCCATACCCTAGCTTGGCCACACCCCAACCATGGCACCCCACTGCCCATGCCCAAGAAGGAAGACCCATGAGCTGCAGGTTTACCTTCATGTATGTCATCATGCAGATGGCTCCCCACATTATACACCATGATGTTGGCATGCAGCCACCCGTGACTCCAGAGAAGCAGGTGCCCACCCCCATCATGAAGCAGGACACCCTAGCAGTTACTGCTACATCACCAAACAATTCAGTGTAGGCAGGAGCACAGCCAGAGAGGCCATCTGGGATGTGTGCCTAATGATCAAACAGGATGTCCTGGCCAGTTCCTTCCTCCTCCTCAACCTGCAGGAGGTAGTCATCTGCTGCTGCAACTATGTGGGGGCCATGGACAACACCCACTGTCCAACCCAGGCCACCCAGACATCCATCAACCACAAGGGCTACTTCTCCAGTCTGTGGAAAGATATCATCTACCACGAGGGCCACTTCATCCCCACCTTTTCCAGCTAGGTGGGCAGCACCCATGATGTCTGTGTCTTCCACAACTTCTAGTCCTGAAATGAAAGAGAACAGGTGTTACACTCCTGAGGTCCCCAGTTTAATCACTGGTAATGTCATCATCTTCCTGCTCCTCATTGGGGAACCAGCTTACCCCCTCCTGTCCTGGATCATGAAGCCCTATGGGGAGCATCTGGACCACCACAAGGAGCACTTCAACTACTGCCTTATCAAATACCGCATGATGGTGGGTGCACACACTAAACCACCTCTGAGCATGCTAGCAGGCTCTCAGTGCATGCCTCAAGGTGGATGAGATGAACCTGGAATGACTCATCCTAGTTGCGTATATCATCCATAACATTTTCAAGACCAGGGGGAAGGTCTTCCATGAAGACTCAAGGAGACATGGTGCACAGACTGGGCCTGGCAGTACAAGGACACACTGTACAAATATGGTGGAGAGAAAGAGTCCCCTGTTGATGGGGGGGGGGGG
>NW_017729032.1:165774423-165774787 GCF_001723915.1 Gavialis gangeticus
AGTCACTGCTTTGCTGAGTGCTGAAAGACAAAAAGTGTGTGAGCACTTACAGACCTGGGGCCCAGCAGAGCAATTCACCAGCCCCCAAGCCCCACTATCCCCACACTGCCTCCCAGCCTCTTTCTGGACTTAGACACAACAGCCAGAGAGAGGGAAATGAGTAGCAGCTACTGTTCCCTGGCTCCCCCTACCTCACCCTCCTCTTCCCCTCAAGAGCTCCATCCCCCCCCCCAAGACCTGGGTCCCCATCACAGCCTTAGGGAAGTATAGGGGAGGGAAATGCCTATCCCAGGCTTCACAGTGTCCTCTCTCAGGGCCTGAGTCATCAAGATAAGTGGGTTGGACATGGTTTGCGTGGGTTGTG
>NW_017729032.1:165779787-165787300 GCF_001723915.1 Gavialis gangeticus
AGAGAGAGGGAAATGAGTAGCAGCTACTGTTCCCTGGCTCCCCCTACCTCACCCTCCTCTTCCCCTCAAGAGCTCCATCCCCCCCCCCAAGACCTGGGTCCCCATCACAGCCTTAGGGAAGTATAGGGGAGGGAAATGCCTATCCCAGGCTTCACAGTGTCCTCTCTCAGGGCCTGAGTCATCAAGATAAGTGGGTTGGACATGGTTTGTGTGGGTTGTGCTGGCATAGTGGCCACTGCACTGGTGGGGTGTGTGTGTGTGTGTGTGCGCGCGCGTGCGCTGGGGGGTTGATATGTACTCTGTGCCTTTGGGAGGGGAGACCACAAAGTGGCTGATTAGTAGGTCAAGAATAGTCAATAGTCATGGTCTTTGTGTGGGGAAGGGTCTCCTAGAGCCTGTGAGCTCAATCACGATCTGTGGAATCAAAGTCCAGGGTGGCGGTGGCTCCCAAAAGATGTTTGTCACATGCCCTGACTCCAGGGTCCCAATGTCCATGGCATCAGAGCTCTCCTTCCACTCCTACATCCTATGTTCCATGGTCTTGGCCACAGGTGAGAAGATGTCCTGGGGGCACACTTCCAGCAGCAGAATCAGCTCAACTCTCACATCCTGTGAAGAGGCAGGGACCATCAACAATGCAACAGAGTCCTCAGGGGCCAGCTCCAGCAGCTGTGCTCCTGCTCTGTGGTCCCTATGACTTGCTCCTGGGTACACAGTTGCCCTGTATTGTCAAGGCCTCCTTGCACCTCCCCCTACTTCAGAGATGTCTCTGCTGAGCAGAGATGGGAGCAACTCTGTATATGGAGATTGCTCTGATCTTATTAAAGTATCAGAAAACTGCACTTTAAAAGAAGGCAACTAAATCAGGTAAGTCTATGGCAGAGGCTTTTCAGAAGATGACATTGATCACAACTCAAATTTGTGATTCTTTGACCCAAAAAATGAACAAAACGATGCTATAATTCTGTGGAATAATTGGAGAAGAAAGAGTATACTTAAGAATAGATAGTGTCACTAACAAACATGGTAATAAGGATATCTAGTATTCAATTGAGTTACTCAACAGTTTTTCACTAAGCAATTTGCTGCCCCACAGGCTCACGCTTCAAGTGGAAATGACTGTAATTCTGTTGCAAAAAATGAATTGAAAAATTGGCTTAATCAACATCATGCAGCTTATTGCAATATTAAAAAAACAAAACAAAAAACTTTACAAACATATAGACTTAGAAGTGATAACAGAAGAAACAGAAGAGACTACTGGAAAATGTGCTCTTTTGCCAAGGATCACATTGTGTCCATCAGACACAGATATATCTTTCAAGATATCTGGAAAGCACTTTTCTGTCAGAGTAGCTTTTTCAATGACTGTCAACAAATGCTAAGGTCCAATACTTGACAGAGTAGGTGTTTGCCTTCCAAAGTCGGATTTTTTGACATGGCCAACTATATATTGCAATATCAAGAGTGAAATATTTTGACAACCTGAAAATGCATATTATACAAATTAATGATCAAGGAATATTAGCAAATATGGAACGCATTTACGTGAAGTGTGTTATCTCATAAAATCCTGCAATGAAGTTCACCATTATAATACTCCCCCTCAGGATCACATGTTGTTTTCCTTTTTCATGACTTTCAAAATGAATAAACGTGTTCATGTTTGTTTTAACGATGCTTTTGAAAACCCTTAAAATCAGTATACAGTAATAGAAAATTAGGCTTGGAAGGAACCTCAGGAGGTCATCTAGTCCATCCTCCTGCTCAAAGTAGAAC
The DNA here is from genome assembly GCF_001723915.1 of Gavialis gangeticus. Lineage (NCBI taxonomy): Eukaryota > Metazoa > Chordata > Crocodylia > Gavialidae > Gavialis > Gavialis gangeticus. The sequence continues at coordinate 165,781,567 of NW_017729032.1, forward strand.
CATCCTCAACTAGATCATCCCTTCCGAGACTTTGTCTAGCCAGGTCTTAAAAACCTCCAATGGAGAGTCCACAACCACTCTGGGTAACCTGTTCCAGTGTTTTGCTACCCCACTAGTGAGAAAATTCTTCCTAATATCTAATCTAAACTTATCTTGCTGAAATTTGAGATGGTTGCTCTTTGTTCTGTCATCTGCCACCACTGAGAACAGTTTCCCACCATCCTTTTTTAAACCCCCATTCAGGTAGTTGAAGGCTCTTATTAAACCTCCTCTCAGTCTTCTTTTCTATAGACTAAATAAACTCAGTTCCCTCACCCTCTCCTCATAATTCACGTGGCCCAATCTTTGAACCATTTTTGTTGCCCTCCACTGTACTCTTACCAATTTTTCCACATCCTTTCTGTAGTAGAGATGAGTGTAACAGGGTTCTCATTGAGACCCTGTTATTAAGGAAAAGAGGGGCAGCTGGATATAATTACACCATGAGGAGGGCAGGCCCCTGGCCCTAAGGAGCCAATGGTGGCTAAAACCCCGGAGGATAAAAAGAAGAGGAAGAAGAGGAAAGGTGCCTTCAGGCACCCCAGAGAGTGAGAGAGAGAGAAAGGAGGAGCTGCGAGAGAGATCCCCCCCCCAGAGAGAAGGATCTGGGAAAAGAGACCCCGGCACAGGATCAGAGGGATCGCAGAACTCAAACTTCACCTTATCTTACCTTGACTCTACCAGAGCAGGGAGAAGCGGGGCCGTGCCATGGGCCGGAGCTGCAGCCAGCATTTAGGATAGGGGACGATGTTGAGTCAGACGGGCAGCGGGAGGGATTACCCCCACCCAGTCCCCTGAAGAGTCCGGGTGACTCCAGGACCCCAAGGGAAAAAGGGATACCAAGGGCTGAGCAAGCAAGCCCTGACCGTGGGAGAGCTGCGGAGCCTGCATGCTGAAGCCACCCTACAAAAGAAGATCAGCGGTGTGTGTGTAACGAGCCGCTAATTGGTCAATTAGCGACTGAAATTGAACAAAAGGAAACTTTTCTTTTTTTCTCTTTTTTTTCACTTTCTTTCAATTGGGGGGGGGGAAGCGGGCTAGGACTCAGGAAAGACAGAGAAGCCCGGAGACTCCCTTCGCTGGGCAGAGGTTGAAGAAGACACCCTGTGGACCTTGATTCTTCAGTGCTGACACAAGCAAGTAGGCACACTACCACACTTACTGCTATAAGTATGGGGCCGGAGGTCTTTTGCTGAGAACAGAGAGTGACCCAGCTGGGATTCAGGTTTAACCCTTCAGACTGTGATTCACCTCCTCCCTTAAAGGAGAATTTCCTGTTAAACTTGCAAAACACTGAATAAAATCGTAAAGGAGAAAACCAAGTTTTTCCAGCATGTTACTTCCTACAGGTACTTCCTCGGGTAACAATCACTTCCTCCCTATGTTTATTTCTTTAAGATCCAAATCGTGGCAGGTGGGAAACATGAGGATAGAGGGGGTACTCCACAGACACGCTGACAAAGAGGAAAAGTACTGGAGCAAGCAAAAATAAAGTTAGGCCATAAGAAGGAGCATAAGGAAAGGCCAAAAAACAAAGACACCTTGAAATAAGCTTATCAAGAGACAGCTGGAGAAAACGGGTTTAGTCTAGCAAGACTCAAGGGTGAATTTTTGTCAGACTTCCAAGACTGTATTAAGGGGGGCAGGCTGATCTGTGTCTTTTTCTCACAAGTATATAACAGAGCCTGTGCCCTGCCTCTGTTGAGAATCAGTCGCCCTTGCTTCTTCTCCTGTGGCCATGAAAAATAAAGTGCTTCTGTTAGCCAAGCAGTGATCCTGTCATGATTTCCACATCAGTAGGGGGCCCAAAATTGAACAATGCTCCAGATGTGGCTTCACCAGTGATGAATAGAGGGGAATAATCTCTTCTCTTGATCTTCTGGCAATACTTCTACCAATGCAGCCCAGTATGCTGTTAGCCTTCTTGGCAACAAGGACATAAAACTTTGCAAGCTGCCCAAGATTGCTTTTTATATCTGGCAGACAAAGGAACCCATTCCTAGGTTTGTTGTTATAGCCCCTAGGCCCACAGCTTACCACAAAACTACCTGAGCAACAGAACACCAGCTAGGCTTTTTTGGGGAAAAAAATGCAGGGGTGAAATCTGCTAGAAGCACAGATTGAACCTATGAGCTTTGTACTAGTAGACCAGGACCCTATGACTTGAGGCAGAAGATGAGCTTAAAGACTATTTACCTACTCCCAGACTTGAATTTCCAAACTTTTTGTTACCAGCTTAATATTCAGGCCCTTCATCCCCAGAAGAGGCTGCCTGTTTTGTGTCTTTCTGAAGCTACTTCAGGTGCAACAAGTGATTTCAAAAGGTAAGTGGACTATTTTGTTATATTTTTAACCCCATTTTTCTTAGGATTATGTGGAAATATTTTGAGGCAAATTATTTTATATTTCTTGATCATCTGTATGATAAGCTTGAAAATATTTAAAAGGCTGGTGCAGACTGGAACAGAGTTTTAGACAGAATCAAGAAGTTCCACATTAGTGAAAAGGTCAATTATTTTTACATTAAATGTATGCAGATTTCACACAGAATTTGGCAGAATATCAACAGTAAAATCAAGAGAGTCAAACATTAGAAAGGAAAAAACTGAAGTACAGTGGAAGGAAGAAGAATAAATGTTGCAAAAACAAATGAAACAAGCTAAAATTGATTAGTGGTGTGATGCATTTGATTGTGTATTACAACCTGAAGCATTTTTTTTAGCTTTGTCTTCAGAGAGCTTGTAGTAAATGAAGAATTTTGATATAAAGAGGTATTTGAGAATACTTTACCTTAGGGCCTTGTTACACACTGCACTTTGAGCTGTTCAAATATTGATTGGTATTAGTTCTAGCTTGAGTTGAAGAGGTCACACCTTAGGCAATTTTACACATGCTCTGGGACATGGTAGTGGGTGCTTTAATTAGTGAGCCATGCTAATTAAAAGTGCCCTTGTGTCATGTATATCAGCATTCCCACACATCTCTACACTGAAAAAATAATGGTGGGGTGCTTTGAACTAAAGGTCATCAAGCATGTTTTATTTTAAAGTGCCCTGACACCATTTTTTTCAGCACAGAGACCTGTGGGGACACTGATATGTGTGACCTGGAAGGCTGCCAGAGCATGTCAATTTGCATGCTTCAGCAGACTTGATTAATCAAATCTGCTCCAATGCATTAGAGCAGGCTCCCTGCACATCTATAGGAGCCCCTTAAAGCTAAAAACCTTCTCTGACTATGCCCCACCTACAGAGCTGTGACCAGGAATTCACTAGGGAACTACCTGAGACTGCACACTCCCCATGCATGGTTGTCATGGGAGATTTCAACTACCCTGACAGCTTGTGGGAAGAGCACCTGGCCACATTCAAACCATCACAAAGCTTCCTCATGTGCATGGATGATCTCTTTCTGACTCAAGAAGTCTATGGACTGATGAGAGGCAAAGCGCTGCTCGACCTAGCACTGGCAACCAGGGATGACTTAATCAGTGACCTAATGATCAAGGGGAAGCTGGGAGACAGCAACCATGACCTGATCACCTTTACCATCTGCCTTATAGGCAAGGCAGTTAGCAAAGCAGAAGTCCTCAACTTCAGGAAAGCTGACTTTGACAAGCTCAGGGGGCTTGTTGGCAAGGCCCTAAGGGACCATGACCCAAAGGGGAGGGGTGTTCAGGAAGAGTGGTTGTTCCTCATGGGAGTGATCCTGGAAGCTCAAGCAATGTCTATCCCGTCTCAAAGGAAAGACAGCAAAGGGGCACAGCAGCCCCCTTGGCTCTCCAGGGAACTAGTGGATCTCCTGCATTAAAAAAGGGACCTGTAGGAAGCAAACCTGAAAATGAAGGCTGCGACTGAACTCCAACTGGCTACACATATTAAGGACAATAAACAGTCCTTTTTTAGACATGTGGGGAGCTGGAGAAAAAGCAATGGTAAAAGCAAGGTCAACCTGCTTAACAGGTATTTTGTGTCAGTTTTCCACCAGCCCCAAGGGACAGCCCTGCTCAATATGGTACAGGATGGCCAGGGCAAGGGAGAACTGTTACCTTGCATCAATTTTGAGCATGTGAAGGAAAACGGGCTGGACACCTTCAAGTAATCTGGCCCAGATAGCTTACACCCCAGGGTACGTAAGGAGCTGGCAAACATCATAGATCTGCCAGTGGCACAGATCTTCAATAACTTGTGGTGCTCAGGTGAAGTGCCTGAAGATTGGAAGAAGTCCAATGCGGTTCCCATCTTCCAGAAAGGAAGGAAAGTAGATCTGAGGAACTATAGGCCATCAGCCTAACCTCTATCCCAAGGAAGATCTTGGAGAAAGACATCAAAGAGACCATTCTTGACAAACTGACTGAAGGCAACTTCCTGAGGGATAGCCAACGCAGGTTTATTGCAGGGAGGTCTTGCTTGACTAATCTCATCTCCCTCTACAACCAGGTAACCTATCACCTGGACAAGGGAGAAGAGATTGACATCATATATTTTGACTTTAAAAAAACTTTCAATCTGGTATCCCACAATCGTCTTATAGAAAAACCAGCCAACGGCGGCCTTGGCTACATCACAGTCCACTGGCTGGGGAATTGGCTTCAAAGTCGGACGCAGAGAGTGGTAGTTGATGGAAGTCAATCATTGTAGTGTGCTGTGACCAGTGGGGTCCCCCATGGCTCTGTCCTTGGGCCTATTCTTTTCAACATCTTCATTAATGATGTTGCCATTGGTGTCAGAAGCAGGCTGACCAAGTTCGCTGATGATAGTAAAATTTGGGTAAAGCATCCACACCTGAGGACAGGATGATGATCCAAGCCAACATTTACAGGCTCAGAAAATGCGTGGATGAAAACCTGATGGTCTTCAACACCGAAAAATGGAAGCTCCTCCTTGGGAAGAAAAGGCCACAGCATGCGTATATGCTTGGCAGTGCTACACTTGCTAGCACCATTGCCAAAAGGGACTTGGGGGTCGTGATTGACCACAAGGTGAATATGAGCCACCAATGTGGTGTTGCATCTGGCAAAGTGATCAAAACTCTGGCTTGCAGCCATAGATGCTTCTCTAGCAAATCCCAGGATGTCATCTTCCTGCTATACTGTTTTGGGGAGGCCGCAGCTGGAGTATTGTATCCAATTCTTAGATTCATAGAGTCATAGATTCATAGATGTAGGGTCAGAAGGGACCTTGTAGATCTTTTAGTCTGAACCCCTGCCCTGGGTAGGAGAAAAATCTGGGCTCAAATGACCCCAGCTCAGTAAACATCAAGCCTTCTCTTAAAAACCCCCAAGTCAGGAGCCATCACCACTTCCCTTAGAAGTTGGTTTCAGATCCTAGCCACCCTGACTCTGAAGTAGTGCCTTCTAATGTCTAGTCTAAACCTACTCTCTAACAACTTATGGCCATTATTCCTTGTTACTCTGGGAGGTGCTCAGGGGAACAAGATCATAGAATCATAGAACATAGAAGGAGGGTGGGAAGGGACATTATAGATCTTCAAGTCCGACCCCCTGCCAGGGCAGGAGAAAAAAAACTGGGCTCAAATGATCCCAGCTAGGTAGGCATCAAGCCTCCTCTTAAAGATCCCCAGGGTAGGAGCCAGCACCACTTCCCTTGGAAGTTGGTTCCAGCTCCTAGCCGCCCTGTGAAGTAGTTCTTACAGATGTCTAATCTAAACCTACTCTCCAACAACTTGTGGCCAT
>NW_017729032.1:165787376-165793733 GCF_001723915.1 Gavialis gangeticus
AGTGCATCCTGTTCTTGCTAGCCCACCCCGCTAACCTATCCAGGTCTTGCTGCAGTCTTTCCCTCCCTACTAGCATGCTCACCTCACCCCAAATTTTGGTATCATCAGCCAATTTAAACAGGTTGCTTTTCACCCCATCATCCAAATCGCTGATAAAGAGATCGAACAGCATGGGCCCAAGGACCGAGCCCTGGGGGACTCCGCTGCCCACTTCTCCCCAGGTCAAATATGACCCATCCACCACCACCCTCTGAGTGCGACCCTTCAGCCAATTTGCAATCCATCTGACTGTGTAGGCATCAATGCCACAGTTGCCCAATTTTTTAATGAGGATGGGGTGGGAGATGGTGTCAAAGGCCTTGCTGAAGTCCAGAAAGACTAAATCCACAGCGACACCTGCCTCCAGTTCTTTTGTGACCTGATCATAAAAGGCAATTGGGTTGGTCTGACATGACTTGCCCCTAATGAAACTGTGCAGGTTGCCTTTGAGCATCATCTCTGAGGCCGGCCCATTGCAGATGTGCTCCATGATGATCTTCTCAAAGAGTTTCCCTAGGATTGAGGTAAGACTGATGGGCCTATAGTTGCCTGGGTCCTCCCTCCTCCTTTTTTTAAAGATGGGGACCACGTTGGCTACCTTCCAATCATCCAGCACCTGGCCCGAGCACCATGAGCGCTTGGATCATGCGAGTGGCCCTCCTTTGGACTCTCTCATTGCTGTCCACATCCCTCCTGAAGTGTGGCACCCAGAACTGGACACAGTACTCCAGCTGTGGCCTGACCAGTGTCGCATAGAGGGGAAGGATCACCTCCTTGGCCCTACTTGAGATGCATCTGTGAATGCATGACAAGGTACGGTTAGCCCTACTGACGGTGTCCTCACATTGGTGGCCTATGTTCAACTTGGAGTCAATAGTAACTCCAGGATCTCTTTCTGCCACTGTGCCTTCAAGAAGGGAGCTCCCCAGCCTATAGGTATGCTGCTAGTTCTTACTGCCTAAGTGCAGCACCCTGCACTTTTCAGTATTGAATCCCAGCCTATTTTCATTTGCCCACCCTTGTAACCTGTCCAGGTCCCCTGTAATCTGTCCTTCCCTTCTAGCATGCCCACCTCACTCCAAATCTTGTTGTCATCTGTGAATTTAAATGGGGTGCTTTTCACCCTGTCATCCAAGTTGCTAATAAAGAAATTGAACAGCACGAGCCCAAGGACCGAGCCCTGGGGTACTCCGCTGCCCACTTCCCTCCAGGTCAAATATGACCCGTCCACCACCACTCTCTAAGTATGACCCCTCGGACAATTTGCAATCCATCTGACTGTGTAGGCATCAATGCCACAGTTGCCTAATCTTTTTAATGATAATGGGATAGGAGACTGTGTCAAAGGCCTTCCTGAAGTCCAGAAAGACTACATCCACCATGACACCTGTGTCCAGTGATTTTCTGACCAGATCATAGAAGGCAATCAGATTGGTCTGACAGTATCTGCCCCTAATGGAACCATGCTGGTTGCCCTTGAGCATCATCCCTGCTGCTGGTCCATCACAGATGTGCTCCTTGATAATCTTCACAAAGAGCTTTCTTAGGATTGAAGTAAGACTAATGGGGATATATTTGCCTGGGTCCTTCCTCTTCCCTTTTTTAAAGATGGGAACCACATTGGCATTCTTCCTGTCATCTGGCATCTGGCCAGAGCACCACGAGAGCTCATAAAGCCATACCAGGGGCCCTGTGATAACCTCCTTCAATTTCCTCAGCACTCTGGGGTGGAGAGCATCTGGACCTGCTGATTTGAAAACATCCAGCCCCTCCAGAAGTTCCCTAACTCAGTCCTCCCTGACCCTAAGCCTGGCAGAGTTTCTCCTGAGTCTGTCCTGGATCTCAGTAGGGGAGTCCCAGTACCTGCACAAGAAAATGGAGGCAAAGAAATTGTTAAAGAGGTTTGCTTTCTTCTCTGGTGCAACCACCAGATTGCCAAGGAGGGGTCCCACATTACCTGGTGCCTTGTTCATACTCCCTATGTATTTAAAAAAGGACTTTTTGTTATCCTTGATCCTTGATGCTAGGCCTAGTTCCGTATCTGCCTTAGCTTTCCTAACAGCCCCCCTACAGACCCAAGCAGTGGAGGTATACTCCTCTTTGGTGATAGCCCCTCCCTTCCACTGGGTGTATGCTTGTTTTTGGCAATCAGACATTCCTGAATGCCCTTGGTGAGCTTGGGGGGCAGGGGGGAGGCTTTTGGGCACTCTTGCCTTCTTTGCTTCTCATTAAGAATGTCACCCCTTGGGCTCTGAGTATCATCTCCTTAAGGAATGACCACTCATCTTGGGCACGCAGCTCCTCTACTCTCCAGGACCCCAGTGCCTCTCCCACTAATCTCAACTCATTGAAGTTGGCCCTCTTGAAGTCAAGGGCTACTGCCTTGCTGCAGGCCCTTGACACTCTGCACTGGATGGTGAAATCCAGCAAATGATGATCGCTATCACCCAGGTGGTCGAGGACCTGGAGTCCCCTCACCAGGTCATCGCCTGTGGCCAGGACCAGGTACCCCTGGTGGGACTGTGCACCTCCTGAGTTAAGTGGAGATCCTGTATTTCAGCAAGGCACCTTCATGAGTGGTCAGACCTGACTGACTGCTCCTCCTAGCAGATGTCCGGTTAATTTAGATCACCCATGACAACTGCATCCCTTGCCTTAAGTGCCCCTGCAAGCTGACCCAAGAATTTGTGGTCCAGCTCTTCCCCTTGGTTGGGAGGTCTGTAGTAGATCCCCACCATTAAGTCCCTTTTCCCATGACCCCCCTGTATCCTGACCCAGAGCACTTCAGCCTGCCCCTCCTCAGACCCCATCCTGCTGGTTGAGGATGTGTATTGCTCTTTGACGTAGAGCACCACACCCCCACCTTTCCTCCTGCTCTATCCTGCCTGTATGGTCTATAGCAGCTAATGTTAACCGCCCAGTCATGGGATGAATCCCACCAGGTTTCTGTGAGCCCTAATATGTCTGGGTTTGAACTAGCAATCCAGAGGGCGAGTTCCTCCTGCTTATTCCCCATACTAGAAGCATTGGTGTAGAGGCGTTTAAAGCCTTGAATTGGTGTGTGTGCCACCCCCAGATTCCCAGAACTATCTGGACCCCTGTTGCTTACCTGGGTACTCCTTGTGCATGTCACGTGTCTTGGTTGGGAGGTGTCCTCAAGTCCTCCTGTGGCCCCATCCCCCGGTGAAGATAGTTTAAAGTGAGCTGCATGAGATCAGACAACCTGGAAGAGAAGATACGCTTGCCTTTAGGAGAGAGGTGTAGCCCATCCCACCCAAGCAAGTCCCCTGCACAAAAGTATGGGTCGTTATCTAGGAATCTGAGGCCTGCCTGGTGGCACCAACTCCATAACCGCCAGTTGACCTCGCCAATGCAGGCCTTGTGTTGCTGTCCATGCCTACTTACCGGGAGAATAGAGGAGAATACCACCTGTGCCCCCATCTCCTTGAGCTTGGCCGCCAGGTCCTTGAAGTTCTTCATGATGCAGTCTGGGTTGCCTCTGGCCTCATCATTTGGTCCCACATGGATGAGAACTATGGGGTACTGGACTGAGGGTCAAATGTAGGCAAGAATTCTCTCTGTGATGTCCTGAATCCAAGCCCCAGACATGAAGCAGACCTCTTGTGCCATGGGGTTGGGTCGGCAGATGGGTCCCTCTGTTCCCCTTAAGATGGAGTCCAGATGACAAGGACCCAGCATTTCTTCCTTCTGATGTTCCATCTCTGCGCTATCTGTGTCTTGCGTGGAGTGGCATTGTCCCTGCTGGAGACATCCCCGTTGTCCTTCTCTGCCACAGCTGCCAGGGCCTCATATCTGTTCCCCAGTTGTACTTGGAAAGCTTCCACCATTATAGCTTGAGTACCCCTGCATCTGGTGGGTACCTTCTGCCACTCCTGTGTTGAAGATGTCTCCTGGGGGGACTGTACACTGGACGACTGGTCCTTCACTGAACAGAAATATGAGTCAATCTCATCCTCTGCAGCCCTGATCCCCCACAGCCTGCTCACCTCAGCCTGGAGCTCCCATACCTGCTCCTCCAGACCCCTAAGTTGGGCACAGGAGGGGCAGGCAAGAGAACCACCGCCCCCCCACCAGCTGCTGGGACCCCACCGAGTCTTCCCCACAGACGGGGGGCATGGGGCTACCAACCCTACCAGGAGCTCCGTCTGGGTGGAGGCCTTAGAAGAGCCCAGAGCAGGTGGTGCCACTGGGGTGGGGCCCCTAGCAGCTGCTCTCCACATCTTCACCATGTCCATGGAGCTGAGTCTACTACCCTTGCTTGTTGGAGGCACCCTTCCAGGCCGCTACCACGTGCCTGCCTTATGCTAACGCCGGCCCAAACACCGATGCACCCTTACAGAGGGCGGCTGTTTGCGTGCATGGCTCAGAAGCTTGGCTCCCTGCTGGCTGAACTAAGAGGAATCCAAAGGGCTTCCCCTCCAGATCCACCTCAGCTGTGCTGGCACCCTCTGCCCCACTTACCTTAGGGGGTCAGCTGCTGCTGCCTCCTCCGCTGCCGCCGCTGCCACTACTACTGACTGCTGCCTCCACCGCCAAGGTAAGGGAGCACGTGTGTGTGGGGCACATGTACGCTCTGGTCCCTCTGCTCCTGAACCCCAACTGCCTATTCTGGGCTCCACAATTTAAAAAGGATGCAGAAAAGCTTGAGTCCATAGGAAAGCCTTGCACATGCTTTCAAAGGGCAGGAAAACAGGCCTTATGATGAAAGGCTGAGAACTATGGGACTCTTCATCCTGGAAAAGCACAGGCTCCAGGGATACCTGGTGGCTGCCTATAAATATATAAGGTTGTACATCAGGATCTGGGGGAATGCCTGTTCACCAGAGCACCCCATGGGATGACACCGTCAAATGTCACAAACTTCTCCAAGACCATTTCAGACTGGGCATAAAGAAGACCTTCTTTAAGGTCCAAGCCCCCAAGACCTGGGACAGACTGCTGCCAGGTGGTACAAGCACCTACTCTGAACTCCTTTAAGAGTCAATTGGACATTTATCTTGCTAGGATCCTGTGACCCCAACTGACTTCCTGCCCCTGGGGCAGGGGGCTGGACTCAATGATCTTCTGAAGTCCCTTCCAGTCTATGAAATCTATGAATCCTTTGAGGAGAGCATGAGAGAGAGAATTTTTTTTTTTGAGTCTTTAAACCTTTAGTATAAAAACATTCAAAACAAAAACTTGGAAGTGAAAAATGTGTAGCCTTCCCAAGAAGCACCCCCCACCATATCATCAAGGTTTAAATTTCTTCCTCCTCCATGCCCTTTATGTAGCTACACATTAAAGACTAGCTGTCCATTTTCTACCTTGCAGAGTGCCCCTTCAGTGGCCCAGCATGACACAAACTGATCCACATTTTGTGGCAAGATGATGTGTCCAAACTCAAATGTGATGCATACCTGGACCAAGAAGCAGAAGAGCTGGAGGGTGTCATCAGAACCAGCCCTGAAAACTGATTTGTGCCACCCTTCAGGGTAACCATCTTCACCTGGCCCAGCAGGAAGCTGTCCAGGAGGGTGACATTCCCTTTAGTACAGGGACAGTGTTCACAGGGACTTGTCATATGTTCATTTTAAACAACTCCTGGACCTCTTAACTCCTAGTATATCCACATACTAACACCTATAACTAGTGTGACCTCCTCCATAACACATACCAAACAAAAAAAAATATCCAGTAATTCCTGTATCAAGTCTGTAACTTTTTATTTGAGCCACAGTCAGCCTTTTAGAAAGATACACAGTCTTGTTTTAAAGACTTTAAATGATGGAGAACCCTCATATCCTGCAGTAAATTGTTCTTGTTTCCCACTGTGTTAAATATGGGTGCCTTTTTTCTAGTGTGAATTTGTCTAACTTTACTTTTCCAGTCATTAAATTTCATTACACTGCTGTCTGCCAGATGCAAAGCTCCTTTGTTGTCAATAGGCTTCACTTTTGTGGGTATTTATAAACCATAATCAAGTTCTCCCTCTCAACCTTCTCTGGGATAAACTGAAAAGAGAATGTCTTTAGTCCTTTGTAATTGCTGATAATTGGATGTAATATCTTTCTTATACCTAGACAGGTTTACGAATAATCTCTATGGTAATCTTTACTTGCCAGCAAGGGAACAAGGCCATCTACCTAACAATCATCTCTCTCTGGCTAATTTCTATCCCAATCACTTTGCTTCCTTATTATTCTCATGTAAGTAGTTCTAGATAAATTATCAGTGGTAGCTTTGGTGATAGTGAAGGCATGTCTTAAACTGTGATACTATAGGTAATGGACTAAATCACTCATATGTAGGGACCTACAG
>NW_017729032.1:165798733-165800562 GCF_001723915.1 Gavialis gangeticus
CTCTGGCTAATTTCTATCCCAATCACTTTGCTTCCTTATTATTCTCATGTAAGTAGTTCTAGATAAATTATCAGTGGTAGCTTTGGTGATAGTGAAGGCATGTCTTAAACTGTGATACTATAGGTAATGGACTAAATCACTCATATGTAGGGACCTACAAAATTCACAGTTGAAGTGGGCTGCACAGCAGCAACTTTAATCTTACAGGCTCCCCTGCACGGCACCCCCCAGTTGCTGATTGTCTGAGGGACCCTGGTGGCCCTGTTGCTTACTGCTGACGAGTTGGAAGGCAAAAATAGTGCCATAAATTACAACTGTAGTTTTTGCTTCCCTGCTGATCAGCAGGGATCCTGGTTTTCTCTGATAAAATAATCCCCAATTCTTGGTTTAAAAAATGTAACCCAAAATCCATATCTTTCCATGATCAAAATGAAACACCACTAAATATAAATATAACTAGAAATATAAGTAGTGAGTAGTATGTAGGATCACCACCTTTCAATGCAAATGTGACAGGTGGATGGGGCTACCAGTCCCGCCCCTTTCCTCTTGCATGGTGTGTAACATCACCAGCCCTGCCCCCTGACCCCAGTCACGTGATATGTGACATCAGCAACTCTGCCCCTTGGCCCCAGTCACGTGGTATGTGATGTCATCAACTCCACCCCCACCCCCAGTCACGTGATGTGTTACATCAGCAACTCCGCCTCCACACACAGTCAAGCGGTATGTGACATGAGCAACTCCACCCCCATCTCCAGTCACATGGTGTGTGACATCAGCAACCCCACCCCAACCCAGCCCCCAGTCATGTGGTGCGTGACATCAGCAACTCTGCCTCCAACCCCCAGTCACATGGTGTGTGACACCAGCACCACATGGTCCATGACATCAGGAGGACAGCCCATGCAGACCCTCAAAGCCCAACCCCTCAGGCTGCAAGAACTGCCCTAGAACATGTGGTGTAGTTATGGCCTATCAGGTACCAGACTGATCTAGCCCCCTGCCAGAGCACAGGCGTGGTCTATGGCATGGCAGGGTGCTGGTGTGACCCCTTTAACAACCCACCCCACCACCCCCAACCAATTGGAAGAGGTTTCAGAGGCCTCAGACCTCCCAAGAATGATGCTGAACCATCATCATGCTGAGGGGGTGGGATTTGGGCACCAACCCCACCAGGCCTATCTGTTTTCCCAAACAACCCCTCTGTTTATCTGAGACTGTGCTAAGGCAAGCAGGGGCGGATATGGATTCTTTCACAATGCCTGTAGGCCCACTCACTACATCCCCAAGATGGCCTTATAGAAAGCATTACAGTAGAAATAGATTTGAGGAGGAGACACGGCCCCTTGCCCAAAAACTCTTTGAGATGCCTGACCCTGTTTGGGAAGATCCAATGAACAGGCAAATGGAGGAGGCCCAGACCCATGAAGCAGATGCTGAGAATTTGGAAGAGGGTATCTTTGTGGTTTTAATTTGTCCTCAAATGTTTGAATGTAGCACATGGGTGTTAGCGTGGGGGGTGGGTGTTGGGGGAAGCGGTTACCAGACATGTCTACACAGGAGGCTATGTTAAAAGAAGTTTATTACTCTCCTGGTGAAGCTGGCAGTTTTGGCGGGGTAAACATGCTTTTTGAAGCCACCAAAAGGCAGAATAAGGTTCTAAACAGAAGTGGGGTGGCCACTTGGCTTTCAGACCAAGATGCTTACATCCTACACAAACCAGCAAGAAGACATTTTAAAGAAACAAGACTATTGTTTCAGATATTGATGTGCAATGGTAGGCAGATTTGGTGGATATGCAGCAGTTTTCCGAGCACAATGGTGGG
>NW_017729032.1:165805562-165805971 GCF_001723915.1 Gavialis gangeticus
AGGCGTTCCAGATGATCACGATTCACGACGTTGCCCATAACGGTACGTTCAGCTTGGCCATGGCTTTCATAAAGATGTCCCAGCCTTTAGGCGGGCGTTTAGTGGTCCCAGCGTGAGTCTGAAGGGTTCTCCGGACCAAGTCGAGCATGTTAGACCCTTTGAGGAGTATCCCTTTGTAGACGAAACCCCCTTGATCATCCCAAGAAGAAATATCATTGTGCTGGCTCAGCTTAGTGAGCAGTACTTTAGCATTTTTCAATTAAGGGCTCCCCCACCGCCTCAGGAAAATATCAGAACTGAGGCAACCCACTTATTGGATGTTGAAATGATCACTGGACGTCATATTTTCAACGCCGTAATACTCCATCTTTGGGAGAGGCGCCGCATAATTTTGATTTTCTGGTGTGTT
>NW_017729032.1:165810971-165811375 GCF_001723915.1 Gavialis gangeticus
AAGGGTGTGGAAAACCGTGTATGGGGACTATTTCAAAATCAAACCAGCAGCACCCGTGTTTAGAAAAGGAGACCACGTGAGAGTGTCTAGGACCAAATGGAGGTTTGAAAAAGGTTATGAACAAACATTCACTGATGAGGTTTTCATAGTGGATGAAATCCTTAGATGTGTGCAGACGCCTGTATACCATCTAAAACATTATGAAGATGAACATATCGAGGGTTCTTTCTACCCTGAAGAACTGCAAAAAGTGAACCCCAAACAGGACAGAGTTTACAGGGTTGAAAAAGTTCTAGCAATGAAAGGAAAGAGAAGAAAGAATCCAGGAGGTCTTGCTTACAGCCAATGCTCAATACCTTGTAGACCGCGTGGGTATGAAAGTGTTTAGCATTCCTGCAGGCAGC
>NW_017729032.1:165836872-165843413 GCF_001723915.1 Gavialis gangeticus
CCATGTTTTCAGAGCAGTTTGGGCTCAGGCAAAGACAACATGGGAACCTGCATGTGTGGCTATGGCTGTGCAACGTCTGACAAAGTTCACAATAATTTCTCATGCCAAACATCCTTTTCATATCCAAAATACCATAATAATGTTCACAATGTAGCAGAAGAAAACAGGTGTCGGGGTATCTGGGTGCATCCTGTGTTTTAAATAAACTCCACCCAGTTTTTTCCTTATGCAGCACTATGTGAATGTTAACCTGTTCAAGGTCTTCAAACAAAGGTACTTGATGGAGCATAACCTTTTGATATATAGACAGGCCTAATTCCCTATGCAGTTCTTTGGCACCATCTAGCAGCTCAACATATATGGCCCCTCTACGTTTTGTAACAGCCAGTAGACTGCCTCCAAAACACAGGTTAGTATCATAGGTATTCAAGTCAATTAAATACTTCCTCTTTTTAGTAATGATCTGGGAATAGGGGATAGACCTTATAACTCTACGGCTTCCACCTCCGCGGCCTTTCACAACAACCACAACCAGCCAAAATGTTGTATCGAGCAATATTTCTCTCTCGCTTTGTAACAGGTTACTGAACCACTCTAAAAATAGCTCTGGGGTCAAATTGTTTAAATTAATAGCGCGAGAGTATAAACAGTTTGCCATGCTATCTGCCTGAATACTTAACCGTGCATAGTCATTGCCTGTGAATCTCTGTCAGAGTTCTGCTACAATTTCTTCCACCCCTCGGGTTATGGCTTCATATGTCACTTGTAATAGCACACACTCCAAATTCACAAAACAGAACTCCTCAGTGTACCTCATGCCTCCAAACCTGGCTACAGACCACTCTTGCCTTCTTACCTGCACCATATGTACATCCGGTAAAACACCCTCTGATGACTCAGGAGACCAGGGGGCGATTGAGGGATCCTCTAAACTGTCTTTTACACCAGATTCGTTATCCCAACCCTCTGACCCTCCGGGTCTTGGTGGTGGGGAAGGCCTGGGTGGTCTGGGAACATTTGAGGTACCCTCTAATGGGCTTCCTAAATCATAGTCACCATCTCCCCTCTCTGGCTCTGTGGGTCCCAGTGAAAGGTTAGGTCTGGGAGGCTGGGGTACATTTGAGGGACCCCCTAATGGGCATCCTAAACCATATTCTCCACCCCCTCTCTCTGGCTCCGGGGGTTCTGGTGAAGGGTCAGGCATGGAAGGAGGAGAAGTGTTAGAGGGATCCCTAGGGGATCTCTCTTTTTTTTTATCCTCAACCAGTGTTTAGCCTTCCCCACGCTCCTCTTTAACCAGGCCCTTATTTTTCACCCCATGAGCCACTTGCTGGTTTGCCACCCATCCTTACCCCTGTGTTTACCATGACTCCCCCTCTTATGATACAGACCACGCCTTCTGTCTGAGTTACACAGACTACCTCCTCTCGGAGTAAAATTTACCCTTTTCTCTGGTAGTAATCATGATCTTTCAAGGTGCTCTGCACACTCTTTCTGAGATGTATACGTCTGCCAGTGTCACCCCAAGCCCCTCTTTTTTTTCCACAATAATCATGATCTTTCAAAGTACTCTGCACACTCTTTCTGAGATGTATATGCCTACCAGTACCACCCCAAATCCCCCTCTTTTTTTGACAATAATCATGATCTTTCAAGACAAGGTAATTACACCCACCCTGAAAATCCACCCTTTCAAATGCTTGAGGACAAATTTAAACCATGGCACAAAGATACCATCTTTCAAATTCTCAACGTCTGCTTCAGGGCCTGGGCACTAGGTCATAACTGTACCACATGATTTAGGGCAGTTCTTGCAGCCTGAGGGTTGGGCTTTGGGGGTCTGCATGGGCTGTCCTTCTGATGTCATGGTGGAGTTGCTGATGTCATGCACCACGTGACTGGGGGTTGGGCAGGGTTGCTGATGTCACATACCATGTGACTGTGTGTGGAGGCAGAGTTGCTGATGTAACACACCACATGAGTGGGGTGTGGGCGGAGTTGCCGATGTCACATACCATGTGACTGGAGTCAGGGGCAGGGCTGGTGATGTCACACACATACAAGGGGAAAGGGGGCAGGGTTAAGGGGGCAGGGCTTCTGGTCCTACCCTCCTGTCACATTTACATTGAAGGGCGATGATCCTATATACTACTGTAGTGTTTGTATGCTACTCCAGTGGTGTTTCATTTTAATCATGGAAAAAAGTGAATTTGGAGTTACTTTTTTAAACCTGGAAATTGGGGAACTTTTTTTATCAGAGAAAACCAGGATCCCGGCCAATCGGGAAGAAGCTGTGAGGCTCCTCTACCAATCAGCAGTGGGATGCTACACAGTAAAACCTGCAAGCTTAAAGTAACTGCTGCATAGCTCACTTCTGCCATGAATTTGGTAGGTCCCTAATCATATGCAAAGGGGCCACTATCATCCACAGAGATTAGACATATAGAATGAAAATAAAAAGGAAAATATCAAAATCATCTAAGTCATAGATAAGGACAGAAGAAAGATACTTAGAAGGTGTGAATATTGGGAGAACAAACAACTCCTCATCCTCCCATTAAAACTTTAGTAAAGACAGAAAAAAACAAAGACATTATAATTTGTGTCTTATACAGATAACCTGGCAACCTAATAATATGTATTCATAAAATGACTGCATCATAATCCATTATGACAACCTTAATTCCACAAAATGTAAATGCTTGACTTCACAACCTTATTTTGGTAGTTTTGTTTACTTGCTTTAATCTACTTGTGTAGGAGTAGCCAAAATGATTATATTCAATGTATATTAATTTGTACATGAGCTATGGCTGCAGGATTGCACTTGGATTACTTTTTTTTGCTTAGCAGGACATTCAGTTTTGTAATGCAGTCTGTTCTTTTCTGTCTGAGCAAGAACCATTATTAGTTTAATTTACTCATATTACTTTAATAAAAACTACTCTTTTAATCCCATTTGCAGATTTTTGTTATCTTACACAAACAAAAATTAGATAATCTTTAGAAAAATAGATAATGGTGGGCAGTTAATTTCAATTATATGTAGTTTGTAAATATGATTTCCCTCATATAAATCCCAGCACTGGAACTTAAGCACCCTTATTTAAGCATTAGATAACACAAATCACCATTCAATGACCAATGCTCTGATAAAGATTCTACTCAAAATTACTGTGTACAGTAATTTTCTTTTTTTTTTTTGCTTTAACATATAAGAATGACTTCCAGCAATGCCTGATTTTATCTCAGAAATCTGTAAGTGCCAACAGTTTCTAAATACAAATTACTTCATGAAATAAAAAGGAATCAATTTTTATGTTTTAACATTGCTGGTTGGTTTAGCAATTCTTTTATAAGTTCTAAATCCATACCTACAAATGCAAATAATTGGATAATTGAACTCCAGTCTGTGTATTATAAAACCATTTAAACAGGATAAACAGTAATAACTGCACGGTGTGTTGTATAGACATGGCCACTGGGTGCATCTACACATGCAAATGCTGCTGGAAGTGTTTACTACAGTGTAATTTACTGTGGAACTAACCCATCCTGGGAAGGCATCTATATGTGCTCCCATTTGGGAGCAGATTTGCTGCTCCTGCTCCTTCTGGCCCTGCACCAGCCAGGGAGAGCTGCAGCCTCCTCTTGCGTGCTAGCCCAGGACCTGGCATGGAGCATGCAGCTGTCTCCTGGTTGGGGCTGAGGGATTTTTTCCTGACCTCCGAGCAACCTGCTGCAAGTTAGGCTCCACCACCAGAGCCCAGGTGGGGACTATGTTTCCCTGTTCCATCAGGAGGAAGCTTCCATCTTCAGCTCCATGATTGGGGCAGGAGGCTTGGAAAGAGCTGCAGGGGATGAGCAGGCTTCAACGCCCTGCCCAATTTGCTGGTGGGGCAGATAGCAGTGATCTGTCTCTCCCCTGCATCTCTTTCCAAGCCCCATTCCTTGATTGACTGATTGGGGCATTGGGCTGGGAAAAAGCTGCAGGGCTGGGACCTGCCCCTGACTGGGACAGTTCCCAGCCTCCCTAGGCTACATATGGAAGTCTGCACATGCAGCTTGGAGATGGCCGGGGACAGCCTCAAACAAAACTGTTCCCAGCCATGTCTAGGATGCATGTGCAAAGTATCCTGCACAGCCAAGGGCTGCCCCTGAACCACCCTATTCTGGTGGAATGGGGGCTGGGAAATTGTTCCCTGTCCACACGCCATGATCACCATCAAGGAGCTGAGGTTGGAACAATCTCCCAGGCCATTCTCCACAATAGCCAGCACAGAGTAGGGTCAGGGAGCTCCCTGCTGCTGGGGTAGGAGGACATCATCTTTGCCCAGGCTTTGGTGGTGGAGCCCTCCCCAAAAGTATGTAATTTCTGGGGGCAGGAAGCAATCTCCTCCCCCCTCCCCCTGCCCAGTGACCAGGAGTAAATTTGTTCCCAGCTGTCTACATGTTCTTTACTGCATGTAATTACTCAGCAATTAATTTGCTATTTGCATTTGTAGGTAGCAATTTAACTGCCAAATAAATCAAATTATTGCACAGTAAGTGTCTGCTTGTGTAGACGGTGATGCCTACCTATGCAGTAATTTGCTCTACTGTGCAGTAAAGTGTCTTATGTAGACATTCTCTCTTGCTTCTAGTCTGACAGAAACTTCTGTTTCTTCATTCCCCTCCTCCATTGCTGTTAATGCACCCTGGTTCAGTTGGTTCAGTTTCCAAAAGAGAAAAGGAAAAGAGATTGGATAATGCTTAATTTGTGGCCTCTTTGTTATAGAACTGTGATGAGAATCGGTGAAATGCGTGTAGAAACTAAGGGTGTGTGAAGCAGGCCATATTTTATTTGAATTCAGATTCAGTCCAAATTGGGGGACAGTTATTCAATTTGTTGATCTGGATCACTGTCCCTCTTGAATTTGGCTGAAGCCAAATCTGAAGATTCAATGCTGATTCATAGAATCAATGATTTGGCCATAGACACAGCTTTAAATGTTTTTGTCTACATACCTTGAGATGCCAGGTGTGGCTTATGAATGCTGCGATGCTGGGGTGGATGAAGTGTTTCACAGGACCATGGGGAGGGGTGGGGCTGCATGCTCAGCTGCAAGCTCAGCAGTGGACCAGAAGTACTTCCAGTCCACTTCTGGGTCTGCCACCGAGCACACTGCCTCCCCCATGTCCCCAAGCTCAGTGACAGGCCATGGGGGGGGGGCTGTGGGTCCCCCCCCGACCCAGGAGGCACCAGTTACTGAGCCTGGGAGATACTGGGGGGGAAGCCCAGCACACTCCCCAGTGGACCCAGAAGTGGACTGAAAGTGCTTCTGGTCCACTTCCAGGTCTGCTGCCAAGCATACTGAGGACCCCTCCCCATGCTCCTGTGGGACACTCCATCCGCCTCACCATCCCAGCATTCATGAGCTGCCTGGTACCTTGAGGTATGTAGAAAAAACATTTAAAGCTGTGTCTATCCAAATTGTCAAATCTTTCCAAATCTCTCTGAATTAATTTGGAGGGTGCTGCTTTGATTTGGAGAGATTAAAGGATCTCCTGATTTGATTTGGATTTGGAGGTTTGGCTGCTGAATTGGGCCCAATCTCCACCAAATCAAATCAGAAACCAAAGCCTCGCACAACTCTAGTAGAAACCGCTTCTGAATGAAATGGTGCCTAGAACATAGGGTAGTCTTTACACATTATCCGGGAGTTGTGGGAGGGGTGCTTTTAATAGAGCATCTCTGAGAGCCACTCTAATTAAAGTGGCCACAGCATCTTGTGTATTCAGCATCCCACACTTCAAAATGGTGGTGGAGGGGGTGCTTTAACTAAAAATCATTTTAAAGCTCCCTGCCCACCATTTTGAAGTGTGGGGACACTGAATACATGAGACAATAAGGCTGCTGGAGTGCACTAATTAGCACATGTCTACAGGCACCCTATGTTTCTAACTTCCTAACCACTGAGCTACTGGGCCTAAAGCATCATAAAGCCATTCCTCTTCTCCACTGGTATTTAAAAACTAACTGTGGACACAATCTTGTGACTTATACTTGTCCACTATATATGTGTATACACAGCTGTGTACTTAATATAGCCTACTGCACACATTCAGTTGCTGTTTAGGCTAGGTGCTTCCATGTTTTACTGTATAGGGAATAGATTAGCACATGATGCTTAAATTCCAAAAAAATGTTACTTAGGCTGCTAGAAAACTGCCTTTTGGCAGATAAAGTGAAATATAACTCTTCACTTAGCATTGATCAGTGTTATAGATGAATGATATAACTAAACTCTCTCTTATGAATAAACACTCATTACTCATTTTTACTCATGCAGTTTCCAGGATGATATAAAGAGCTACAACTTTGCTAATCTTTCAGCTAAAATAAATAAGACTCTCATGAACTATAGAACAAAAAATATTATGTATGGTTTTCACTTTTTAAACCACACTTAAAAAGGGAATACATATGCAGACATACATAAATACATACATACATATATATGTATGTATGTATTTATGTATATTGAATTATACATATATA
>NW_017729032.1:165843573-165843800 GCF_001723915.1 Gavialis gangeticus
ATATATATATATATATATATATATATACACACACATCAATGTATATTGAATTATATATCAATATATAATTTTAAAATACTTTGACCTATATTGTGTTTCTCATTGGTATGTCCTGATTCAGTATTTTGTTGAACAAGCTAAAGTAAATAGGTAGCATACTTGGAGACAAATTTAAAAAATATTCCTATCATTGGTGGTGTTGGCACAAATAAAATCTGACAATGTGA
>NW_017729032.1:165848800-165852438 GCF_001723915.1 Gavialis gangeticus
CTGACAATGTGACAAAATCTGCAACATAAGACTGACTACAATTTACATGAGGCTGTCTGTGATGTGAAAGCTATTCCATAATGAGTGCAACACAGAACAAACGCAATTTTCGAGTAGCAGAAAGAGTTGTTTCTGAGAATAGCAAATCCTTACAATTGCTCGTATATTGCAAACATAATTTTGGCCAACTGATGTTTTTTTTAAATACATTATTTAAAGTGGAGTTACATACAATTCTCAGAATAAACCATAATACAATGAATAAAACTATTCCTTGCATTCTGAATGCATAAAATATTTACCAAAGGCACTTGGAAAATTGAAATTATGATTTTCTTGATAGCACTATTTCTTTATCACTTTGAATCATTTTCTAATTGTTTGTTGAGTTACTTCAGCTTCTTTTTGTCAACCATAAACATAAAGGCAAGCAAACAAACCAATATTATTATAATGTTACACCTTTTTTATTAAAGTAAAATTCTTAAAGATATAGGTAGGGTGCAAATTGCACTTTGACTCTTGGGGGGTGATTTGTAAAAAATGGGGCTTCCCATCATGATGCTCTAATAAAATCAGAGACCCCCACCTGTTACAATTTTTAAATCTCTACAGAGGGGCTCTTGTCTCTTAAGGGGGTGGGGGGTTTAGGACCTTTTCCACCCTGAGATCCCCCATAATTCAAACCCTGTATATAGTTTAACTAAACAATTATACTACATACTTTATAATAAATATTTTAAATAATACAGCAAAGTTTAAAATAGAACACCTGAGTGCCATGAAATATTAAGCTTCTTTGAGTAAAGTATTTATCTTCATAATGGTATGTTTGTATAAAGTTCAGAACCTTTAGGCCCTCACAGGTTTTTTTTTTTCTATTTGGAAAAAAGTTCGTATTTAGCTACCACACTATATATATAACACATGTTAAACTCCTTTTTCTGGAAGAAGAGAGTTTAGTTATAATACTGGGGATTTAATTGTGAAAAATACAGAAAGGGAAGGAAAAGATATGGGTCTGGAAATTGGTGACAGGGTAATAATGGCAGTATTAATTGCCACTCCCCTTCTACCAAATTTCCCAACCCGTAATGATTATCCTGGGCTGGATAACATGGGCCTGAATGTTAGATAGTGCCAGTGTGCAGGGCTCGTCCAATATATGAATGCATTTGGGAATATAGGGTCTGACTGGGCCAGCATGTGGCTGCTTCTGAGCAGATTTATGGCAGCTTCTGCTACTCCAAAACTTGGCCTAGACATAGGCACTGAAGGTCTTGGCCAGGTGGCCACAGGCATCCAAGAGAGGCATAAGGGCCCTGAGGCAACTACCAACATTTTTAAGCAGCCCTGTTTAGGGAAGGCCTGCTTGCCTCACATGAGGGTGCCCCTAGAAAAGGTGGGTCAAACAAGCCTTGCTTCACTACTTACATCCTGTGTCAACTGCTTTTATAAACAGAATTGCTTGTTGAAATATACAGACTTTTACCCCTGGATATGACTTTGATCTGGATTCAGATCTGAGGAAAGTGGCTGTGTTGAGTAACAAGCTTTCATGTGTTGAGTAATAAGCCTGCATTTCAGAACTGATGTTGTAGCTCTTTCAGAAACTCAGCTCTCAGATACAGGCTTCATAAAGGAAAAGGACTACACCATTTACTGGCATGGCAAACCTGTAGGAGTTAGGAGAGAACATGGTATAGGATTTGCCATCAGAAATGAACTTATATCATCATGTGAAGCTTCAATTGCAGTGCCCATATGTACCATGACACTTTGAGTTAGACTACAGAAGGGATTCATCAACCTCATCAGCGTCTATGCTCCAACTCTGTAAGTTTGTGATGAGGAGAAGAACAGTTTCTATCAACAGATGGAAGAACTTATCATTAGGATTCCATGGAAGTAACCCATACTAATACTTGGAGACTTCAATGCAAGAATTAGGTCCAATGCTGACATCTGGCCTGGGATCCTGGGTAGGTATGGCTTTGGATGTATGAATGACAATGGTCAGAGAGTTCTTGAGCTGTGTGCCAGTCAAGGCTTCTTGGTTGCCAAAACCCTCTTTGCAAATAACATCAGAAAAAGAACATCCTGTAAATACCCAAGGTCCATGTCAGCTGGACTTGGTATTGACAAGACATATACATTTGAAAGATATCCTGTATACACTATCCTTTCAGAGTGCAGACTGTGGCACAAATCACTCCCTTGTCTGCTGCAAATAGAATTTTCAAGCTAAGATCCACCACAATAAACCTGCCAGGCAGCGTCATATTGACTTGTGCCAAATCAACGGTCCTGTCAAGAAATTTCTTTTCAATGAAGAAATAGCAAAGTCAGCCAGAATGAATGAAACTGCATCAGATGCATGGGAAGTCCCAAAGACTATTATGTACAATGCAACAATCAAGAGTTTTGGAAAGAGTACTAAATAAAAACATCTACTGGTTTGTAGACTATTCAGAGGTACTGCTGCCACTCACCGAGAGAAAAAGAACTGAGAGAAAAAGAACTGCCTTAATCATCTACAACTGTACTCCTAATACTGATTTGCTCAATAATTTAAGAGAAACTTGTAAGGCTCTTCAAACAGCTTCTAGGAGGGGAGCTCAAGCATTTTGGCCTGAACTCTGTGACAGCATCCAGCAAGAAGCTGATGCAGCATCCAACAAGAAGTGACAGTAGACAGTTGTATGAGGTTATTAGGGAAGCCATTGGCCAATGAACTACAAGACAGCTCCTCTGAAAGACCTGGATGGTAATATCATAACTGACAAAGGGAAGCAACTGGAGAGGTGGATTGATCACTATGGAGTGATATACTCAAGGGAGCCTGTAGTACACCAACATGTGCTAGATGAATTGCTTGTGTTTGAAATTATAACTTTACTGGAAGCCAAACCTACACTAAAGGAACTTGAACAATGCATCAAAAAGATTTCTAATAGAAACTTTTCAGGATCTGACTGTTTATCTGCTGAAATTTACAAATGGATTGGGTACGACTACTCCGTTGGAAGGAAGAAAATGTTCTGCAAGATTTCAAAGATGCTTGTTTCATTCAACTGTATAAAAACGAAGGAGACAGAAATGATTGTAATAACCACAGAAGTATCTCTCTTCTCAAAATCATGGGAAAAATCTTAAGTTGTATTCTTTTACCTAGACATCAAACAATTGCTGCAAGGATCTATCTTAAGAGTGAGTGTGGCTTCTGCTTAGAAAGTTCCACCACAGATATGGTTTTCTCTGTAAGACACAGCAGGAAAAGTGCAGAGAGAAGTATGTGGCAGAGCACTTTTGGGTGCCTGCCACTTTAAAGGTCAGAGCAGGGAGCAGGGCAGCTGGCAGATGTGGGCCAGCCTTGATGAGGCAGTCACATGACCACAGAAGGGCAATGTGATAGGAGGCTAAGGCTGAGCAGCTTCCATTTTAGCTCAGGCCATCGGGGAGCCAGCATTTTGCTGGCTTCAGCTGTGGAGGGAACACCACCTGGCTGGAGCTGCTTCTCACAACATCCTTGCAGGTAAGGGCAGAAACTATGGGAATGGTAGGAGGCTCCTAGTCCTGGGTATGACTGAAAATTGAACCCTGCTGGTGAAGGATGGTCTGGTGGGTCTACCTGTCAC
>NW_017729032.1:165857438-165859332 GCF_001723915.1 Gavialis gangeticus
CACAACATCCTTGCAGGTAAGGGCAGAAACTATGGGAATGGTAGGAGGCTCCTAGTCCTGGGTATGACTGAAAATTGAACCCTGCTGGTGAAGGATGGTCTGGTGGGTCTACCTGTCACAGGGTAGTTCCCCAGAAATGCCAGGCCAGTTGCCTCCCCAGTGAAAGAAGGGTAGGGGAAACTTATAACCCCATCCCCCACATCCTGGTGGGATAACCAAATGTAGGGACAGGCGCAGGGGCCAGGCACATCTCTGGACGCCTGAGCCCCATGGGTTAAAAGACCCTGGAAGCCCCAATGAGGGTGGCACAGAGACAGAGTGGCCCCAGTGAGGGGGCAGAAGTCAGTATGGTGGCCCACATAGATTAGGGTGCACCACTGTGGCCTGAAGGACTGTGCATTGGGGGTGCAGAGTAGGGTTGCAAGGATGATCTGAAGGGCTGTACTGGGGGTGGGGTGTTGAGTAGGGCTGTAGAGGTGGCCTTTAGGACAGCACATGGGTCAACCCCCCATAAGAATGTGAATATGTGAAGTTGCCCAGCAAGGGGCTAAGGGCATAGTCAGTGTGAGGCACAAAACCAGTGCCATGTAGATTAGGGTGGCTTGAGAGACCTGAAGGTCTGCATATGGATTGGCCAGAATGAGAGTAATTAAGCCTGATGAGGCCGTTCATGCAGCAGGGCAGGTTGAGAGTGGCCCTGTGAGAGGGGGTGGAATGCAAAAGAAGGGCAGAGTGAGTGAGCTGAATGTTAGGGGCCTTACAAGGGGCAGAGTTTGGCCTGGCCTTGGGCTGGAGCTCTCATTAACTTATGATGCCATCTACAAGGCATGGGACACAGTGTAGGGATGGCATGGAGCTGTGTATAACACCCCAGACATCAGGGCATTAAATGGGAAGTCTCCTACATGTTACCAACTATCATTTAACAGCAAGTCATGGCACGAGAGACAGGGGAGACTGCCCTAGACAGGTTCCCTACATTTGGTTATACCCAGGACTATGTTCAACAGGCCTCATAAAGGCCTCCTGTGGCAAAGTGGATCCCATTGTAGATGGCTTTTATAGATTTAACAAAAGCCTTTGACATGGTCAGTCAGTCAGGGATTTACAGTGTTCTGAAGAAGCTTGTCTGTCCACCTATACTGCTAAACCTTGTGAAATCCTTACATGATGGCATGAAAGCAACAGTAACGTATGAAAACTAAGAGTCTGACTTGTTCAACATCAACAACGAAGCAAAGCAGGGCTGTGTACTGGCTCCCACATTGTCTGCAAAAATCCTCAAATAAGATGGCAAGACAGGGTGAAAAATGTAGAAGTGTTAAATCATGTTAGTATGTTATTCATGGGACCATTGACTGGAAGAAAAGACTCAGGTGGCTTAGTCATGTCAAGCAAATGCCACATCACAGGATCCCGAAGAATGTGCTGTACTCTGAATCTTCCAAAGGGTCTAGAAAGAGAAGCAGAACACTGTGCACATTGTGAGATGCTTGCAAAGATGACTTAGGGTCCTTTGGAATCTCTGTGGATGATGGGAAAGGAGTGCAGAATGCTGCTATGGTTGCCGGAGTAAGCTTGCAGATCAAGAAAGGTGCTGCAAAGCAGAATGGATCAGTTTTTCTGATGACCAGCGTCAGAGGAGGAAAGAATCTGTTCATAGATTTCATAGACATTAGGGCTGGAAGAGACCTCAGAAGATCACCAAGGGGCAGGAAGTCAGATGGGGTCATAGGATCCCAGCAAGAAAAGCATCCAAATTTCTCTTAAAGGCGTTCAATGTACGTGCTTGAATCACCTCCAGTGGTAGGCTATTCCAGACCTTGAGGGCTCGGACAGTGAAGAAATTGTTTCTTACATCCAGCCTGAAATGGTCTTGCAGTAGTTTATAACC
>NW_017729032.1:165859869-165865175 GCF_001723915.1 Gavialis gangeticus
TCCAATGTCCACATCTTTAATGAAGATGTTGAACAATATACCTCTAGGGACAGAACCTTGGGGGACCCCACTGGTCGCAGGGCACCATAACTTCCATCAATCACCACCCTCTGAGTCCGACCATGGAGCCTATTCCCCAGCCAGAAGGTTGTGGTGGACCCGAGGGCGCAGTTGGCCAGTTTTGCCAAGAGATGATCATGAGATACCAGATGGAAGTCTTTTTTGAAGTCAAGATATGACATCAATCTCCTCCCCCTTGTCCAGGTGATATGTCACCTGGTCATAAAAGGAAATAAGATTTTTAGATTCAGAGCACTGATAGTTCATGGGTGT
Organism: Gavialis gangeticus; assembly: GCF_001723915.1. NCBI lineage: Eukaryota > Metazoa > Chordata > Crocodylia > Gavialidae > Gavialis > Gavialis gangeticus. The sequence goes on from NW_017729032.1 coordinate 165,860,203, forward strand.
GACCTATCTGTATGCTGGACTGTCACTCTTGCAATGGACTCAGCAGCCATCAAAGAACTCATTGGTGCGTACACCATGCTCTGTAAAGAATGATGGTGCCAATTTGGCTAGCCATTCTACCCCTAAGCTCTCACCCAGGCATACAGGCACTATGTTCTGTCTATGCTTCCAGATGTTATGTGTAGATGCATGGTATAAAGCATTTTAAAATTAGTGAAACTGTTTTAAAATGTACTTTTTCTGTGCAAGTTGTAGAGTAGAAGATGCATATGGAGTAGAGGCATTTAAAATTATCAAGACACTTCAGAATTTTTTATAAGTAACTGAGTTTGAAAAATATAAGTTTTCTGGACTGATGTAGTGTGAAGTGATTTAAAATTACTCGAGAACTGTACTATTTTAGAAAAGATTTAGCTGTCCAAATCAGAATGCAAACATTTATACATAATAAACTAAATGACAGTTTTAATGCTCAGTCACCCAACAGGGGATGCACATGTATGTCAGATATCAGGAGACTACAGAAACTTACTGAGCTAATAAGAGGCTTGCAATGGTCTATTAACTTCCTTTTTCCACTAACTCTTGCTACTGAAATATTTCCAATCAGCTCTTCGATTTCACTAAGTATCTTTGTCCTGGCCCTTTTCAGGCACAGAAATACAAAAGGATTTAGCAAATAGTCTAGGTCTGAATCTTTTTGCCTTAACTGAACTACTGAAAACTCTTTTAGCCCACACTAACAGGTATCATTTCTACAATGCACATCTAGTGCAGCAGGGGTATAGTGACAGAAGAATTAAAGTGCCTCACTGCGACTTCCAAGGTGAGAGTTCACATATATCTCTTGACTTGTATGAAAATATTTTTAGCCAACTCAGCTATGGCTAAAAAATATTTTTAGGCAAGCCAACTCATCAGTTGGGTTGGGAAATTAAAGATATCTAGATGTTATGCTATCCAAATTACTCCCTTGTCTGCCTGTGGTTATGAACACGTGAGTGTTTTAAATACACTAAACCAATAGACTGTTTTTTTTTAATGTTCTGTTTCTTAGGGGCGGGGTTTGAGGGCAGAAGGATCTTTACTTGAATCACAATGCACAGAATTGGAGAATAAAAGATATATATTTGTGTTCTCTGAGCACAAACAATTTAATCTGTCAGTGTTTCTAAGTACACAGCCAGACGTTATCATTCACATGGCACTCTCCTTCTCTGTCCCCTAGAAAACTATATAAGACTAAAGTGCTGCTATATACATATGTACATACATATCAGATATGAACTAAATATGAACTGTTGGGCAAATATTCTGGAAACAAAAGGAGTTAAGTAGATATTTCTGACTGCTGCCTTTTTTGAAAGGATTTTGTACACTAATATATTTCAAGATGTTCCTATATTCCCCAGTCAACATCGGTTTCATCTGTACCACAGTGAGGGAAGAAATTAATTTTAGTCCAAAGTTATCTTCACTCCATATAATCTCATTATTGCCACACTGTTTACAACTGAAAATGACTTACAGGAGAAACAAAGATTTGTCAATGTAAAGCTATATCATTAGCTAAAGCAGAAGACTCAATTTACATTTTAAATTTTCGACGTGAAGATTTTTGTATCCCTAATTTTTGGTTATCATACCCTACATTTAGACATTGTATACTACAGACTGAAAAAACTGCCCATAAAAAAGCTTTCTTTCTTGTGTTAGGCCTTGTGTGTAGTGTATGCCTACACAATAATCATCAGTTATATAGTTTGGTGAAGACTTAACATAGTGTCCTTGGCAGCATAGAACTCAATGCCAGTTTTGGGGCAAATTTTGCAGCCCAGTCTGAACGCTATGCTGTCATGTCTTTATGGCTAACTGTGGTATATCTACTTTACACCATTGTGTGTAGTTACTTTATTGTGACTACAGTGTAGACATAAACTGCTTTATTGTCTCAAAACAATAAGAAAGCCTTTGAAATCTATCATAATACAACATGATTACACAGAATATGTACCATATGTCATGTAATGTACTCTTGGAGATGACAGTTATTAGAATGCTTTTTTGAAGCAGAAGGAGAATTATTCACTGAGAGTTGAGTAATAAGGTTAAGAAACAAAACAAAGCAATATTTGCTTTGAGTCCACATTTACTGTAGAGTGACACAAGGTTTATGTCACTATAATTTTTGCTTGAGGGGTATTAGTTTGATTTTTTTTCATTGTTCATCTTCTCTTGGATGCTTTCCTGTCATCTTAACAGGAATTCCACATCGTAAAGGACCCAAATTTTGACACTGACATTTTCAAAAGTTCTGCGCTTCCTTGTCCCTTTAAAGTTTTTTAATTGAATAAAATGAATAAAGAACAATGGAAGAAGAAACAATAGCCAGAACCCAAGAGGGTACCTATCTCATTAAAATACAGAGCTGGTTTCCCCTCTGTTTTGCTCTCCTCCTTGGTACTTTTGCTTTCTTTTTGGCCGCATAATGGTCCAGTTAAGTAGGAGATGTGAAGTGTGCTCTTGGTTCTACTAACACATGTCACTTTGTTGGAAAGTGAGAGATGTAGTTTTAAATGATCTTTGGGAGGGATAGGACCTTCCCTCTTCATGGACAACTTCACTTTACATGTGCAGGGAGGCTGCAATTGAGTCTGCTGAAGCATGGTAATTACCATGCTCCAGCTTACTCCAGTGTCATGTGTGTCAGCATCCCTACACTGAAAACTGGTGGCTGGGTGCTTTAAACTAAAGCTGGTTAGATGAATCTTAGTTCAAAGTGCTTCACTGTCATTTTTTAGTGTGGGGACACTGGTACACATTATGCCTCAGGTGCTTTTAATTAGTGTGGGTCCCCCCCGACACACACACCTCCCAGAGCATGTCTATAAATGCTCTAGGCTACTGGCTCAAAGATGATAGAGCTTCTTCCCCTCCTACACTGAGCTGGGTCAGAGCAGCATTGGCTGGCAGGGAGCCCGGGGCGGTGGAGCTCAGACTTCCAGTTCGGGGGTGCTCCTATAGGGGATCTAGTACATAAGTTCAATGCACCAGACTAACCTAATTCACAAAAGTTTGAGTGCACATCAATTCAGGACTATCTTAGACTTGGTTCTACCATATTTAACCTGGTCTGCCCCAAACTTCTGTATGGTTAAAGGTTTGATACAATTTATGATCACTTAATCGAGATTATGTGCAACAATTGTACCTAGCCTGAGACATACAATTACTTTATATAAGGCAACATCTAAACTGGTCCTTTGTCTCCAATTTAGGCTTCACTTAAACATTTGGAGCCTTCATAGAAACAGCATTAGGTATTTACCTCATACAGGGTGTGTCTACAAATTCATTTAGGCATGCCTAAATTCAATGCTCACTAGCTTAATTCACATTAGGGCAATTTAGGCTTGCATCTACATGTGCATGTGTTAAAGAGCATTAATATCATGTGCACAGATTGACATGGGATTAAATTTAGTCCCAAATCAGTTTTAAGGTACATTAAGGGCAGCAAGCGTAGACACACACCCTTAATGCACCTTAAATTGGGCTAAAGGACCTTAAATTGGCATGTGTAGACACACCCAAAGTTAATGAGAAGAGTTAGGTGACTTTGAAAGATGAGTGAGAGACCCTACATACTGAAAAGTGAGCAACCTAGATCTACCCAATAGCAAACAATGAGGACAGGGGAATGTCTGAATTTCTACCTGTGCTCTGTAATTTAGGCACCTAACTTGTGGCTGAATACCACAGAAAGGCTACAGTAATGATTTTATTATTATTGTATTTAGAATGTATACATTAGTAGACTTTTAGTTTTCATTTTAAACTGTTTGTGATGGGACATCCCTGGCAGCAAGAGGACCCAAGGGGCAGCCCTGTATCACCGTCCAGAGTTGAGAGCTAGTTTTTGAGGAACTCCTGGAACTCTGTAGTACTACATTTTGTAGTGCTGCAAAGTGATAAACAGGGATCCTGATAAAAAGAAATCCCCCATTTTTAGATTAAAAAAGGAAAACAAAATCCACATTTTTTCTGTGATTACAATGAAACACGACTATAGCGGTGGATTTTAGGTTACTTTTTTAAAATAAAAAAATTGGGGATTTTTTAATCGGACAGAAACCAGGATCTCTGTTGGTAAGACACTTTGTAGCACTGTAAGTGAAGGCCTGTACATAGCTTAAGAAAGGAATACTCCAATAATGTTAACAGTCAGTCGCATACAAAGAATAATTTAAGCACTGAAGACCCTCATGTTTTCAAAACCCCTAAACTTTATTGGTATTCTGACCATAGGGAAAATTCAGCTCATCTGCAATCTGCATGGCATCTGGCAAGTAACTGCAATTCTTATGATCCACCACATGCCCAATGTAAAATATATCATTTAATTAAAATACAATTAAGAATAAAACAGATGAAAAATGCACTGGGGTGTAAAAGAAAACCCCATAATCTATAGCTAAAGAGAAATACAACTAATAAAAAAACAACAAATCTTATCTATGTAACCCAAGTGTACCAGAGTATGTACTCCCCTCTCAAATAGAAGGAGATGTTCAGAAGGGTGTATGGGCTGGAGATGGAAACTGCAGCTTGCTAACAGCTTCTCCTTCTCCAGTGTCTCTATAGAAGAAGGCCAGGACACAATATCTTAATTATATACCTGGTTTATTCAGATGCAGAATAAAAGGGGAGGGGACAGAAAAAACTGGATACATGATAATGTAGTAAAACCCCCAGTTTTCTGGGGGGGGGGTTCTTTTAAAATGCATTCCCCTTCCCCAAACATTTCTGACTTTTTCTTTCCCTCTCTATTCCCTATAGATAAATATAAGTGAGCTAAGACATAGGATAAGCTTCAGAATTTTATTTTGGTAGCAAGTTCTATTTGTTTTGTTTTTTCTCCTTCTTTATATTGTAGAACTATTATGTTTATATTGATTTTTACTGTACATTTT
>NW_017729032.1:165865473-165866734 GCF_001723915.1 Gavialis gangeticus
TTGTGCCAAGGCTGCACATGCTCAGTAAGAACACCTGGAGCCCTCTGGGACAGGACTGACATTGCCTGGACAGGCCCTCCCCATAGGAGATCAGAGGTGCTCTGCCCCATAAAAAGGGGTAGTGAAAACTGACTCTTTGGGAAGCCCTTTCTATCTGGACGAGCACCATGCCACAACAACTTTCCACCCAGAGGCTCTGCTGGTGACCCCCCTCTGGACAACACCTACTGGACAAGGACCCCTTTCCAGCCTGAATAGGTAGCTATCACCCCCTACCCCTTTTCAGCCAAGGACTTGGACTCTGTTTCTCTTCCCTACCTGGACTCCAACCCTTCCACTGAGTCTCTTTCTTCTGCTGCCATTGTGAGTGCTTGTGTGTGTGGGAATCAATAACTTCATGGGTCTGTGTACTGTGTTGTCTGTTTAATAAACCTGTTATTTTGCAATGCTGAGGTGGGTTTTTATCTGTTTCCTAACTGTTTCCTCCTTGCCACCACTTATGTGCTTCCCTCCCCCCCAGTCTCTAAGCTGTCAGCCTGTTTCCAGCCCCAAGCTCCTAGGTTTCTGCCTCTCTCTCTCTTTCCTGGCTGTTTCCTTCTTGCCACCACTTATCTGCCCCACTCCCCCAAAATTTCTCAGTGGTCTGCCTCGGTTTCCAGCCCAAATCTACCTCAGTTCCTCAGCCAGCTTCTTTCTAGTCCACCAGTTCTAATCTCAGTTCTGGCAACTTTAACTCTCTCTCTCTCACCCTAACCTTCTCTTAAGTATCCCAGGTACCCCAAGCACACACATACATACTGTGCCTTCCAAGTTAGGAACTTACCTATGTGTAGGTGGGTTGTATGTGTGTGAACTGGTGAGTGTGGGTGTGTGTATGTGTGTGTATATATATATATATATGTCATTGTGTGTATGATATATGAATTGGTGAACTGTGTATGTGTACTGAGTGTGCAGGTATGGACAATTGATTTTTGTCTAACTTTCGGGGTGTATAGTGTATGTGCTTGAATTGGTGATTGGTATGTATGTGCCTAGGCTAGTTTGAATGTGTATGTGCCTGAGTTGGCAGTGTGTGTGTGTGTGTGTGTGTATGAATCCAACTGATTTGTGTGTTTGTATATGTGCAATTGTGTCACACCGTCCTGTCTAACAGCACAATATTGAGATCTTGAGAGTTGGCTTGACCCCACAGGGCAACAATAAAGACAAATATTTATACAAAATATATTCAAGTCAACAAATAACAGAATAGGTAAGT
>NW_017729032.1:165871734-165873210 GCF_001723915.1 Gavialis gangeticus
TAAAGACAAATATTTATACAAAATATATTCAAGTCAACAAATAACAGAATAGGTAAGTATAGCAGTCTACCCAAAGCCCACAAGACAAAACTTGCCCATGAATCCCCAGAAGGTAACCAACAATTGATGGGTAAGCAATCCAAAATATAAAGCACAATAAACAGTTAATAAACACTCCAAAATATAAGATGCAGCAAGCAATTAATAAACACTCCAAAATGCATGGTGATCCCAAATACCCCCTCCTCTAGACAAGTCTCTTTCTCTCTCTCTAACATAAACTCCCTCTGATGGGGCTATCCACTGTCTCTCTCCCCAGTGGGAAGCCCCTTGCCTGAGAACTCACACTTCCCAGTGAGTAGGGTCTAGCAAGGTTTCCTGGTATTTAATTCCCAGCTAGGCAAGTAGCTCCTGCAGCTGGTGCTCTGTCTCAGTCCCCGTGTTGGGTGTGTGGCTCATTCACACACCCAGATGGCTCAGTTTTCTCAGCAGGTTGTGGGCCTGGGCTGCCTCATGCATGCCCAAGGCTGGGGCTCCAGTATAGGCCCACCACTCTGCAGAGCCTGTGCTGCCCAAGAGCTCTCATAAGTTCTTTGTGGCTCCATATATTCAATATGAAGTGCTCCTCAAGGGGTCTGTTTTTTAAAAAACTTGTTAATTATATATTAACTCTGTTTTCAATGGACTACTGCACATAAAACAAACAGGACTGAAATGCCTGAATTTCAATCTTCAAACAACTTCCTATGTTGAAGTGCTATTTTTGGAACAATCACTTCTCTAATACTTAGTTATCACACCACACTTTATTATTAGTGTCTGCACCATGAGGTGTTATGATCCATTCTTTAAAATTCAGGTTTCAAGAGTATCCTTTCTTCAGATGACCAAACACACAGTCTGTAGAGATGGGTATGACCCATTTGAAATCATGTTCACTGACTAAATCTTGAGCTGAATTTATTTGGATTCTTTCACTGGCATTTTATTCAGCTGGATATTGATTTTTCTCTTTTTCATGTCCTACTCTTTTAATCTTGGGAATGGAAACTGATTAAGATCATTTTATTATCCTGTTTGTTATGTTCATTGAGAGATTGAGTATTCTATTCGCTTCTGTCCCCTACAGTCACAATGGGCTCCTATACACATGCAATGAGGCTGCTCTGAAGCAGTATAATTCCAGCACATCAGAGCACACTGTATTAAATGAGTCTGCAGATTCCAGCATCCCATGTGTTAGCATCCATGAGCTGAAAAATGGTGGTGGGATTCTTTAAACTAAAGCTTATTTGTCCAACTTTAGTTCAAAGTGATCCATCACCATTTTTCAGCGTGATGACACTGATACACATGATGCTTCAGGCACTTTAATTAGCATGGCTTTCAGAGCTGCACTAATTAAAGTGCATCCCCTTGCCTCCCTGAATATGTCTGTAAACACCCAATGATTGCTACCTAGGAGCAATGTTTTTC
>NW_017729032.1:165923279-165927610 GCF_001723915.1 Gavialis gangeticus
GTATCCCTGAACCCCTGAATAAAGTAATTAAAAGTCAAAGTCTTTCTTTCTTATTATTCTCTTCTATATGTTTCATATGTTATAATTATCTGCCAGTCATCTGTCACAATGGTCATCTTCCTGTTAGGCTGCCACCTGTATCCTACTGTCTCAGACTGCAGACAACTAACATTTAGTTATGTCAAAGCACAAAATGGTGTTTTGTGGTCCACAGCATATGGACCAGAAACACAATCTGTCTTGCTGCAAAGCACACAGTTAGGGGCATGCACTGCAGCACAAAGTAGCAGCACAAATTTGTGCCGCTACTATTTGTGGTGCTGCAAATGCACACCCCTGCTTATGTGGACACTGCCTAAGTGTTTACAAACTGATTGTGTTTTAACTTGCTCTATTAAGTTCCCAGGTATTGAAGTCAGGCTGACCTGTCCACAATTCCCAGGGTCCTCCTTTTTCCTGATTTTTTTTTAAGATTGATGCTAACGTTAACCCATATGCAGTGCTCTGGAATGTCACCTTTCCTCCATGACACTGCAAATATTGTTATCTTTGAGATTCCTTTAGCCACCTGATTCAGCACCCTGGTGATTAAATTCATTCTGTTTCTTTAAAAAAACTCTCTGATGCATTCTTTACCATGATCTGGAGTTTATCTTGGTTCATATTTTTTTTAGCTTGGTGCTTTTTTGTATAAACACTGATAATTTAGCAGTGGCTTCACAATTTACCTCTCATTTCATTATTTGTAGAATCCCTTCTTGTTGTCTCTAATATCCTTTGCCAGTTATATCTCATTTTTCACCTTTGCTTTCCTGCAATTGTTGTGGCTACAAGTTCTCAATGTACTTCCGTAGTGACTCCCCCCTTGCATAGTGCATTGTTCTCTCTTGACTTTGAGGTAGCTAAGAAGCTTCTTGCATAGACACATCACAATTCTGTGGTTCTTTAAATCTTTTCAGTGTATTGGAAAAAACTTCTTGTTGAGCCTCCAATTTTAGGAAAATGGAAGGCCTCCACCGACGCCAAAGGTCCATGATTTGTTATTCCCTTTATTTTTAGAATCATTAATTCTATCATATTTTGATTACTTTCTCACAAGTTTCATATCATCTATACACCAATATTTGATCAGAACAACACCCAAGGTAGAGGTCTTCCATATTGTATCTTACCTTTCCTGAAACAGAAAGCTATCCTGCATGCGTGTTAAAAACACATAGAATACTATAAGCTTTTTTGTATAAAATCCACCATTTGTACTGTCTCATAAGGGCCTTGTCACACAGAATATTTATGTGTTTTATGCTAAGCATCTTGGGGCAGGGGTGGGGAGCACAGCCAGCTTCGGTTTTGTCCAGAGTGGGCTGAGATTAGAATAAGTATTATCATGTTATATTACAAATTAGAATTTGTTCTGAGTTAACTACAATCTCAGCCTCCTCTGGTCAAGGCTGGATCTAGAGCCAGTCCTGCCCCCTCACGCTGCCCAGACACTGATCCCAGCACCAGATATGCCCCCAGCACCAGGCTCCAACCTAGGCCTGTGAGGACATGCAAACCCCAAGGCCAGAGCTCTAGCCTTCCTTGTTGTGTGCCCAGAACTGCCCAACCTGAGACCGCTTGTCTCTGACATGCCAAAGCAAGCTCATTCTCTTCTGCTGGTGGCAGACAGGGTTGAGGTAAGCTTGGGAGAGCATCCCATTCTGCCACTGGATCCTTAGGATGAACCAGATCTCTGCCATAGGCAGTCTTGACTCAGCTCTAGTGTGATACTGGGGCTCAGATCAACAATCAACTATTTGTTGATCCCGGCCCCCACACTACACCAGAGATTTGAACTGGGATGAACAATCAGCTGATTGTCCGTCCCAGTCCTAGCACCATTCCAGAGTCTTGAACTTGTATTATCTGTGGAGCAGTCCAACGATAGCTGAACATGTGTTACTTAATACCATCCAGAAATACTACTCCCAAGAAAAGTTGTAAGTTTCCTAAAATACATTTTCACTTAAAATATTTTACTGCTTGAATGGACACATGCATTTTAAGTGAAATTAGCATATCTTAAGTATAGTGCATGACATGGCCTTAAGTTTTAGATATTCTTCTCTGCCTGAAAAATGCCTCATCTACTTCTTCCTCATTATTTAGCAGTATATAGTAGTCTAGTCTAGTCTAGTCTAGTCTAATCTAGAAGTCTACAGTCTTCATCAGATGGATCCTATCTCTGCACAAGCTTTTTTTCACAGAATATGAGCCCGTCATCAAAGACTAATACTGCCTTCATGTACTTCCATGATGCTGTGGCTCTTGCTTTGGCTTTTGCCTTCAACACAAAAGACTGATGAGACTGAGTCACAAACCCTTTTACCCTACCCAGAGCCTCATATTCTCTTCTGTTCTGGGTCATTGAAGCCCCCTTGGGCAAGCAGAAAAGTCCCTTTTCAGCATTATTTATATATATTTTATGAAATGAGAAATGGATAAAATACTCCCACACCAGCCAAATGCATGCACACACACATACATGCCCAACTATTAGACTATAGTCATGCTATCTCTATGCTGTCTGCCTGAGCTCATGGATCTTCATCATTTTTTTTTGAGCAATCAGACCATTTAAATGGAGAGCTAGTGCCTCACAGGGACAGGTCCTTGGGATGCAAGGGGCATGTCTGCACCCCACTTGGCTGTATGGGGCTTCCCTCCCTTCCCTACCCCACACACACCAAATCCATAGACAGAAAAAAGTGGGAGAAGTAGTGGCAGTGTTCTTCTCCAGGGTTTGCAGCTGAACTAAAATGGCTGTTCCATCCAAGAGCTTTGCTAACAAGCTAATAAGCTCAAATAGTGTTATGCACAGCCAACGCCACACTCCCCTCTCCTCCTGGATTTCTTCATGGTGCCTCATTACCTCCTCCTTGCATTTTAAGTGTGGTTAACATATCTTAAGTATGATGTATGACATGAGACACCAAATCCAACCCCCAACTATGTACTTCTCCCCACTCCCATATTAGCCTACAGTCTTGTAGTAAGGACACTTTGCTAGAAGGTGGGAGATATGGATTTGAATCTTCTCAAGAAAGAAAGGAAGTGAATCCATGTATCTAGGTTTGTGGGTAAAAAACTAGCCACTGAGTAATTATACAAAATGAGGCACTGAATCCAACCCCCAACTATGTTTTTGAATGAAAAACATCATAGGTACTTTGTTTTCTGTGGAGCTCATCATTATTTATGCATGACAGTGTGTTCAGAGTATGCCTTCTTGAACAAACCACTTCATAGAATCATAGAAGTAGGGTCAGAAGGGACCTTGTAGATCTTCAAGTCCAACCCCCCCGCCTGGGCAGGAGAAAAACTGGGCTCAGATGACTCCAGCCAGGTAGGCATCAAGCCTTCTCTTAAAGACCCCCAGGGTAGGAGTCAGCACCACTTCCCTTGGAAGTTGGTTCCAGATACTAGCCACCTTAACTGTGAAGTAGTTCTTACGGATGTCTAATCTAAACCTACTCTCCAACAACTCGTGGCCATTATTCCTTGTTATGCCAGGGGGCGCTAGGGGAAACAAGGTCTCTCCCAAACCTTTCTGGTCCCTCCTAGTGAGTTTATAGATGGTCACCAGGTCCTCCCTCAGCCTTCTTTTGAGAAGGCTGAACAGGTTCAGGTCCTGCAGTCTCTCATTGTAGGGTCTGCCCTGTTGTTCTTTGGTGGCAGTAGGTTCAGGGATGCTTAGTTTGAAAATACTAATTGGGCATAGATGCCAAACCTTCTTATTGTAACTAGGAGGTGGCAATTTGGGGTACGTGAAAAGTAGAATTTTAGGCAGTTGGGAACTTTAGTGGTTTTCAGGCTCAGGCAAGAGTTTTTGAGGGCTGCACTCATTCCCATGAGAAGTTCCACAATCACAACCACTACTACCACAGGTATGTCTGATATTATCTGTGCAGTTTAGCTTGAAATGACTATGTGTTTGTTGTATATCATGCTAGATTTGTTTCATGTGAAAATGAATTCTTAAATATTTTAAAGGTTCATTTTCAATCCCAAGTGTCTATTTCAAAATGTGTTCTACACAATGATATTTATAACTCCAGTAGGGGTATCTATTGGTGGCATACAGGGAATTTCTCATAGTTAGAGTAAACAGTGAAAACATACATTTTATATAAAAAGAGACAAATAACTGATATGATAGTTTTGATAGGCTAGGAAAATAATTCTTATAATCACTTATAAAAATGGATCTGCTACATAAAAGTAAATATCTTGCATCAACAAAATGGAAAGTGTAACATTTTCACACTGCTTCTTAATATATCAAGACT
>NW_017729032.1:165932610-165940099 GCF_001723915.1 Gavialis gangeticus
GATCTGCTACATAAAAGTAAATATCTTGCATCAACAAAATGGAAAGTGTAACACAGATACTGAAAATAAATATAAAACAACTAAATATATTAAATAAATAATTAAAGAATAACTGAACAGAACAAAGCCATGTACTTAACAGAAAGGCTGAAGCACAAATTAGGAGATCAATTGATTACAGTATAGATTAAATTGGTGGAACAAAATGAACAGCTTAGTACTAAAACAGATAATGAAAAACAGATAATTTCCATTCTAAAGAAGTGGTGAATTTTATCTTGAAAACACTGAAACAAATGAGGTGACAAAGAACAATATGCATACTAATAAACTTTAAAAAGAACTCAACTGGAGCCTAATGCTCTATCAGTGTTGGATCTGAAGGAAAGATTAATAACTCTGACACTACTGGAAGCAATAAGTAAACAACCCACCCCATCTCAATAAAAAGACCTGCTTTACCCAGAAGAGAATCTTTGAATTTGCATTGGTATGTATAAATCCATAATTCTAAACCCAAATCAATATATAGAAATTAAAGTAAAGAAATACAAGACACCACTGAAGAAAAATAAATAAATAAATACATATGCTGGGCTAATTTAGGGTTTTCTGTTTTGCTGCAGTTTCACAGTTTCATGAAAATATTACTAAAATTAAGGAAAGAATTGAGAGAGAAAAATCATGAATTGTTATTTTTATGTGATCTTACAAAAGCATATGGAAACAAAACCAATGCTTAAAGAGTAAAATCATGTTTATTCTTAGCTTATATTTAAGAAGTTGCATGTCAATATTTTATTGTTTTCTATTTCCTTGCACTATAAACCTATCCTAATAGAGGGCAGTACTGTTATATCTTGTAACACATTCAAACAAAACAGTGAAAGAAGTCCTTTTTGGTGCCAGCTGTCTAATCTATCACAATTATCTCATTTTAAACCACTTGACACAGAGAAAGAAAATAAATTATCTATTTACCATTAATTTTCCCACTGAGCATAGCCTGGTGATAAAGAAAGCAAAAAGAAACCAGTTTAAATGGATAATAACCTGGCACTGTTGATCTAGATCTGAAGGAAAATTAATCATACACTTGTCTTTGAGAGAGGGTTACATTACAAAGAACCTTATTTGTTGCTGACTTTATCAATTAGATATTTCTCCCCTTGAGGTACAAAGGTAAGGCAAAGCTTTGACTTTTCAAAGCACCTTGCAAGGTCAAGTTGGAAGAATGTAAAATGTCTCTAGTTCATTTCAAATATTTATCATTGCATATCCTGTATTATTTATAGCGCTAATCAGAAAAGCAGTAGGAATATGCATAAATTCCTTCCAGAGTGTGATGCCCCAGGAGAGTCCTGGAGGTCTGCTACAGGAGAAGAATGACTCTCATTCTAGTGGCAATAAATCAGTGAAATGGAAATTAATAATTTTTGTCAGTAATACAGTCCCAGAATTCTCTATTAACAGCATGAAACAGAGACCTCTCACAACATCTTTATTCAAAGAGATACTTGTAGTTGTTCATTAGGGTTGTTATCTTTTAGAAATACAGAAAATAAAAATGCAATTTTTTTGACCTTTTCCCCTAACTATGAGTGCAGATGAATGGTGCCAAATTGAAAGTGCTGCAAAATAAATTTCTTTTACCATTCCATCTTCTGGCTTAGTCAAAAAAGGGTGTTTGAAAAAAAAATTGTATTACCTCACTGGATGGTCACAAAATGAAGACAATTTTTAGTCACAATTTGTCTAAGTCAAAAGAGTCTGAGCTAGCTTGCCGTAAGTGAGAGCTACACTTATCACACCTTGGCAATTTAGACATGACTGTGGTGACCTTACAGTTTCTGCCATCTTATTCCCATGTCTAGTTAAAGTAATCTCCAAGATGCTTCAGGTCATATTAGATGATAGCAGTTCTCAAGCAGCCACTTTGTCAGTCAGGATTACCCAGATGCATTATCTTCTAATTCCAGTCCCACTTTCTTCCACTCAAAGCCTGCCTGGGAATGTTCTATATACCAGTTTATGGTAAGGAGCCTCTACTAAGGATTGAGGATTACTTTGTGTCAAGGATTCTACAACTTTGGGCAATTTAAATCTGCTTTCTGTTACATCAGTGATCTGCACATCTGAGAATCTGACTTTCCATAATCTAATGTTAACAGACAAACCCAAGTTGTTTTCAACTTTACCATGGATGAATCAGACGTAACGTTTATGCTTTCTGTAGAAGAGCACAATCTTGTTTACCTGTAGAAATTATATTTCCATTGGTCTCTCTTTACATTATCCATTCTTGCTTTAAAACTATTGAAAATTGTCACTCGTGCTAGTGACATTTCATGTTGTTGCTTCCCACAATGTCCAATCTGATTTAGATATATAGTACTTTACCCATCTACCTAGCAAATTTCTGTTTTCTATTGCATGGCTTTACAGAGTACTGACTTTACTAGATAGTGTTTATTCAACTGGCAACTTCTTTCAGATTCAATAGGTAATCCTTCACCCAAGAGCAAAGAAGCCTTAACAGGACTCTGATAGATCTTTAAAGTGTTTGTTGTTAGGATTGCTGCATTCCAGTTCATTTATGACCTTTTTGAGTGAAAACTGGCTTCATTCTCTCTTAAATGCTTCAGCAACAGCAAGAAGAGAAACAAAACACAAGTTCATAGGCTTGCTATCCCCAGGGCCACGCCCTCCATCACTCAGAATTTGTGGACTTCCCTCTCAACACAGGGTACTGAGGCAGTCTGGCAGTGTGGGAAGCTGAAGGGAGATGGGAAGAGTTGCAGTGCAGTGGTGGGTTCACTCATGGGTGCTCAGTGTAGAGGTGGGAAATTGGAGGCACATGGTATATTGGGGAAGTTGCAGGCATAAAGTGAAGTGGTGGGGGGGAGTAGAGGAGCATCCATGTGGTGTGTGGCCCAGGGGAGGCAGGTGAGGCTCAACCTGGTGTACAGCCCCTGCTGGTTCAATGATGGGGCCTGCAACGGCTTGAAAGCTGAATAGGCCAGATTTAGGTCATAAAACTTTTATTGAAAAAAAATATAAAGAGTAATTAGCAATGGTTGCATGATGACTTGCTTCTGGAAAATGTTGCACAGTTACTAATTAATCATCATATCATCACGGCAAAACAATTCTTGCTGTGATATTTATACCTTACCTATATCTAAACATTTTCAGGTAGCAAAACACATTATTTTTAGAATTGTTTTCTATTATAATTCTGCAGTCGCTAAAGTAGCAGAAGTACCAATTTACTATGGGTCCATGTTTATGTGTTTGTTTGTTTTTTCTTCTTGGTGTCCCTTGAAGTTACTGGAAAGGTTCCTGTTGACTGGATCAGCCTCTAATTCCTTTAGATTTAAGTCTTTAAATTTATCATACACTGTAGGGAGAGACTCAACATTAATAGACTGTATATGCTGTTAATTACCTAAGCATAAATATAGCTATTGTGACTACTATGGACAAATTTGTGAACCTGTTTAAAAAAAAATCTCAATTTTTGGATTTAAAAAAGTAACCCAAAATCCATATACATATAGTGGTGTTTCATTTTAATCATAGAAAAGTGTGGGTTCTGGGTTGCTTTATTAAATTTGAAAATCAGGATTTTTTTTTAATCAGAGAAAACCTGGATCCCTCGTAATCAATTACTCATTCAATGATAGCTATGATTTTTTAACAATTCTAGCAGCAGAAACTGGAGATCCAGAAAAAAAATCTACTTTGTCAAATGTAGACAATAACAAACAACAAATCAGAAATCATTCCTCCAGGTATGTGTTATGATTTGACTGACATTCTCACGGAACATTCAGCAAATGATCAGTAAAGATAATAACAAGACAAAAATACAGACTTGTTCTATGACCCATTTCTTGAGCCATGATATTATTCAATTACCAAGTCCTGAAATGTTTTCAATGTAAGGGAGCTGCAGGTTTGCAGGGATCAAACATCAGAAAAAAATCTGGCACATTATATTTAGATTAGTACTCATTCATTTACAGATTTCAACAAAACAGTAAAATAAAATGAGCAATAAAATTATATCTAATAAAATAAACACAACTATATAAATTATAATTTTTATAAAAAGCTTACAGTAAGTTTATCCATCTCCAGTTTACACAACATTATAACATTGTGTATGATAATATAAACACAAAGATAAAATGAAGCAGTGAACAGTAAAACAAAACAGGAAAATTCGGTTTGGTTTTGGCCCATATTTTTGTGCAAGCAGTGCAAATACACCTAAGGAGTATAAGACAGTCTATGAACTATTAGAAAGAAGCCAGGTTATTTTTTCTTTATTAGCCCAATATTTAATAGTTTCCATTAATAAAAAGATTTTTCTTTTAGTTCTTCAAAGAACAAATGAGGCCACCAGTAATGATTTAAATAAACAGTCTCATTCTTCCCACAAGAACATATTCTATCCAAATATGGGCTTTCTGCCCTTGACAACTGCAGACGTCATTAGAATAAATCTCAATCAAATAATGGCTTTTTTGTTACTTGTAGTTTTGCACCCTAAAGACAAGTAGGTTCCTAGGCCAAAAAAAAAGGAAGGGGGAGGGAGGGAAGTTCAAGGAAGCCTCACCGTCAGCACACCCATCTGCATGTTACCATGACAGGCCCTGGTTTTCAGGGGGAACTTCAGTCACCCTAACATCTGCTGGGAGGACAATATAGCAGTGCACAGGAAATTCAGATAGCTTTTGGAAAGCATTGGAGACAATTCCCTGGTGATAATGTTGGAGAAACCAACTGGGGGCATACTCTTCTTGACCTGCTGCTCACAAACAGGAAAGAATTGGTGGGGAATGTAGAAGTGGATGGCAACTTGGGCAACAGTGACCAGAAGATGATAGACTTCAGGATCCTGACAAAAGGAAGAAAGGAAGAGCAGCAGAATATGCACCCTGGCCTTCAGAAAAGCAGACTTTGACTTGCTCAGGGAACTGATGGGCAGGATCCCCTGGGAGGCCAGTCTGAGGGGGAAAGTTGCCCAGGAGAGCTGGATGTATTTTAAAGAAATCTTAGTGAGAGTGCAAGAACAAGCCATCCCTATGTGCAGGAAGAATAGCAAATATGGCAGGCAACCAGTTTGGCTTAGCAGAGAACTCTTTGGTGAGCTTAAACACAAAATAGAAGCTCACAACAAGTGGAATCTGGGATAGATGATGAGGTAGTAATATAAGACTACTGCTCAGACATGCAGAGATGAAGTCAGGAAAGAGAAAGCGTAACTGGAGTTGCAGCTAACATGGGACATGAATGGATTCTACAAATAAGTTAACAACAAAAGGAAGGTTAGGGAAAATGTGGGTCCCTTACTGATGGAGGAGGCAACCAGTGACAGATGATGAGGAAAAGCCTGAAGTACTCAATGCCTTTTTTATCTTGGCCTTCACAGGTGAGGTTAGGAAGTTGAGGCATTGTGCGTTAGAATACATGGAGGTCAAGGGAAAAGGGTCTTGGTGGGGGTCTACTACAGACCACCACACCAAAAGGAAAAGCTAGACTTGGAATTCTTGAAGCAGCTTTCAGAGGCTGTGCAGTTTAGGGACATGGTTGTCATGTGGAACCTAAACTACCCTGACATCTGCTGAGAGAAGCAGTCAGCCAAATCCAACCATTCACATAGGTTCTTAACCTGCGTGCAGGACCCTCACCTAATGCAGGAGGTATATGGTCCCACTAGGGAGAATGCCTTACTGGACTTGGTGTTGGCTATGAGGGCTTACCTGGTAGGGCTGCTACAGATTTGTGGTTGCCTTCGGGATAGTGACCACCAATCAATCAAATTCACCATACAGCATAGGGTGGGTAAGATAACTAATAAGGTGGAAGTGCTTGACTTTAGGAATGATAACTTCAGTGTGCTTAGGAGGCTAGTCAATGATGCCCTGCAGGATAGGAGTATTGGTGAGACGGGAGTCCAGGAAGGGTGGTTGTTCCTAAGAGAAGCAATCCTTTGGGCACAGAGGGAGATGATCCCAGTATGAGGAAAAATGGGGAAAGGAGCCAGAAAACTTCTTGGGCTACACAGGGAAATCCAGGAGAGCCTAAGGACAAAAAGAAGGCATATAGGTGGTGGAAGCAGAGGGAAGCTACCAAGGAGGAGTATACATACTTGGCCTGCACTTGCAGGGAGGCAGTTAAAAAGGCCAAAGCAACTACAGAGCTGAGACTGGCAACACATATTAAAGACAACAAAAAGTTTTTTAGGTATGTAGGGAGTAAAAGGAAGGTGCAGGGCAGTATAGGACCCTACTGAACAAGAGGGAGCAATTAGTGACAGACAGGGGAACAAGCCTGAGATATCCAATGAGTTTTTTGCCTCAGTGTTCTTGAACAGGTATCAAGATAAGTCTCCCAATGGGTTCTTAGATGGGCATCAGAGGAACTCCAGCCCACCAACTGTCACACAGACTTGGTGCAGTTACTTGGATGGACTAGATGTGTTTAAGTCAGCAGGCCTGGATGAGCTGCATCTAAAAGTACTGAAGGAATTGGTTGGTGTCATAGCAGAACCACTGGCATGGCTGTTCGAGCACTCATGGCACTTGGGTCATGTCCCGGAGGACTGGAAAAGAGCCAATGTAGTCCCTGTTTTGAAGAAGAGGAGAAAGAAGGTTCCCAGTAATTATATGCCAGTCAGTCTCACTTCCATCCTTGGAAAGGTCTTTGAAAAGACTATGAAGGATCATATCTGTGGGAGTCTAGCAGGACAAATAATGCAGCAGGGCAACCAGCCTGGATTTGTGGAAGGCAGATCATGCCTGACCAGTCTGGTTTTGTTGTACGATAGGGTCACAAAATGCTTAGATGTGGGAGTAGAGGTGGATGTTGTTTTCTTGGATTTTAGCAAGGCCTTTGATATGATATCTCATCCCATTCTCATAAATAAATTAAAAGGCTGTGACTTAGATGATTAAACAGTCTAGTAGGTGGCAAACTGGCTTAGCGGTCACACCCAGAGAGTGGTAGTAATGGTATTGACCTGGAAGGATGTGGGTAGTGGGGTTCTGCAGGGTTCTGTCCTTGGACCTGTACTCTTCAATATCTTCATCAGTGACTTTGATGTGGGTGTGAAGTGTACTTTGTCCAAGTTAGCAGACAATATTAATTGTGGGGTGAGACAGCCAGAACCAGAGGGATTAATAAGCAATAAATATATGCTTCTTAGAGGCATTTGGTATTTTGCCTAAACAGGTAATATTAGTTAATATAAAGCTTGTAAATTTGCAAACCGCATATGTAACTTGTCTGTCATAAGTTTAACCAAAATGATAAAATTAACCATTTGTGGAACTGACTGGGCCCCATAAGGAAAGCTGTAGCTGCGAAATTAACTGACATAACAGTTTTTTGCTCAGGGTTCAGCCTTGATGATAAAACTGGATCTAACTGCCTGCTACATCCAACACTTTCCAGGAAAGCACATCCCAAGAAAGCATAT
>NW_017729032.1:165945099-165951621 GCF_001723915.1 Gavialis gangeticus
TATAGGACCCTACTGAACAAGAGGGAGCAATTAGTGACAGACAGGGGAACAAGCCTGAGATATCCAATGAGTTTTTTGCCTCAGTGTTCTTGAACAGGTATCAAGATAAGTCTCCCAATGGGTTCTTAGATGGGCATCAGAGGAACTCCAGCCCACCAACTGTCACACAGACTTGGTGCAGTTACTTGGATGGACTAGATGTGTTTAAGTCAGCAGGCCTGGATGAGCTGCATCTAAAAGTACTGAAGGAATTGGTTGGTGTCATAGCAGAACCACTGGCATGGCTGTTCGAGCACTCATGGCACTTGGGTCATGTCCCGGAGGACTGGAAAAGAGCCAATGTAGTCCCTGTTTTGAAGAAGAGGAGAAAGAAGGTTCCCAGTAATTATATGCCAGTCAGTCTCACTTCCATCCTTGGAAAGGTCTTTGAAAAGACTATGAAGGATCATATCTGTGGGAGTCTAGCAGGACAAATAATGCAGCAGGGCAACCAGCCTGGATTTGTGGAAGGCAGATCATGCCTGACCAGTCTGGTTTTGTTGTACGATAGGGTCACAAAATGCTTAGATGTGGGAGTAGAGGTGGATGTTGTTTTCTTGGATTTTAGCAAGGCCTTTGATATGATATCTCATCCCATTCTCATAAATAAATTAAAAGGCTGTGACTTAGATGATTAAACAGTCTAGTAGGTGGCAAACTGGCTTAGCGGTCACACCCAGAGAGTGGTAGTAATGGTATTGACCTGGAAGGATGTGGGTAGTGGGGTTCTGCAGGGTTCTGTCCTTGGACCTGTACTCTTCAATATCTTCATCAGTGACTTTGATGTGGGTGTGAAGTGTACTTTGTCCAAGTTAGCAGACAATATTAATTGTGGGGTGAGACAGCCAGAACCAGAGGGATTAATAAGCAATAAATATATGCTTCTTAGAGGCATTTGGTATTTTGCCTAAACAGGTAATATTAGTTAATATAAAGCTTGTAAATTTGCAAACCGCATATGTAACTTGTCTGTCATAAGTTTAACCAAAATGATAAAATTAACCATTTGTGGAACTGACTGGGCCCCATAAGGAAAGCTGTAGCTGCGAAATTAACTGACATAACAGTTTTTTGCTCAGGGTTCAGCCTTGATGATAAAACTGGATCTAACTGCCTGCTACATCCAACACTTTCCAGGAAAGCACATCCCAAGAAAGCATATAAAAAGAAAACCTAAAAGGGGTTGGGGCTTAGGTGGAGCAATGTCAATTTCAAACCTAAAGGTGCTGCATTGTAATTTGTTTATTGGATAAACCCGAGTCTAGGTAATAACCTTTCATGATAATTTTTAACACCTTTCAATCCTATAGGGTAACAGCTATACAGCAAGATTGTGAGTGGTTCTAAAGCCAACAGATTAGCATAAGACTAGGAATAAAAAGTGCGTGCATCAGGTGACCAGCAGGAAGGAGGGAACAGAACGGTCATTTCTGTTCCATGCCCAGATCCCAGACTCCCGGTGTGAGTGAGGATCTGATCCTGATCAAGGGACCTTCCCCGGTAATCCCTCTGACAGTGTCGATTGGGGACTTCTGACTTTGTGGGAATCACTTGACGCATACCTAGACATCAAGGGACTATCGATAAGTTGCCAACCCGTGTCTGTCTATCTGTTGTTATGAACATCCCAGTGGCTAATACCCTCACAGTGCCCAGTTGGCTTGTGCAGAATTAATCTATCTGTTGTTATTATCTGTTATTATTTACTATTAGCTCTTTAATACTGCATTATTTCCTTATCACATTTATCTTTCTGCTAACTGTTGTGTGTGTGTAAGCTATAACAAATTTGCCTTTACTTCTCTCCCAACTTTGCTTCCTCTATTTGAAACTGAACCAAACAGCCCAGTTGGCCTGTGATAAAATTGATACACTCACAGTGCCCAGCTGGACTGTGACAGTGGGGTGAAGTGCAGACTTGGGAGGTTAGGGAACGATTGCAGGCAGACCTGGATAAGTTAGAAAAGTGGGCAGTACATGATAGGATGCAGTACAAAAAGTTTAAGTGCAGAGTGCTGCACCTAGAATGAAAAAATATCCAGCACAACTACTGGCTGGGAAGTGACCCTTTCAGCAGCACAGAAGCGGAAAGGGATCTTAGAGTTATAGTGGACTCCAAGATGAACATGAGTCATCAGTGTGATGAAATCATCAGCAAAGCTAATCACACTTTATCATGCATCAGCAGATGCATGACAAATAGAACCAAAGAGGTGACACTTCCCCTCTATGCGGCACTGGTCAGACCACAGTTGGAGTACTGCATCCAGTTTTATGATAGACTCAAGGGGGTCCAGAGGAGGAACACTCATATGGTTAGGGGTTTATAGGACAAGTCCTATGAGGAGAGACTGAGGGGCCTGAACCTCTTCAGCCTCCGCAAGAGAAGGCTGAGAGATGATCTCATGGCCACCTACAAATTTGTTAAGAGAATGCAGCAAGGGATTGGAGATGCCCTGTTCACCATGGTACCCCTTGGGGTAACAAGAAACAATGGCTACAAATTGACAGAGAGTAGATTCAAGCTAGATATCAGGAAAAAAAACTTCTTCATGGTCAAGGTGGCCGAAATTGGAATGGGTTTCCAAGGAAAATAGTGCTTTCCCCTACCTTGGGGGTCTTCAAGAGAAGGCTGAATAGGCATCTGGCTGGGGTCATCTGACCCCAGGTCTCTTTCCTGCCTAGGCAGGAGGTTGGACTCAGGGATCTGTTGCAGTCCCTTCCAACCCTAGCATCTATGAATCTGTTACAGAGCCACTGTCCATTATCTCTGAAAGTTTGTGGCAATTGGGGAAGGTCCCAGACAATTGGAAAAGGGCAAATATAGTACCCATCTTTAAAAAAGGGAAGAAGGAGGATCCAGGGAACTACAGACCAGTCAACCTCACCTCAGACTCCATAATAATCATTCAGCAGGTCCTCAAAGAATCCATTTATAAGCACTTGGAGTAGAAGTAACTGATCAGGAACAGTCAGCATGGATTCACCAAGGGCAAGTCACACCAGACCAAACTGATTGCCTTCTACGATGAGATGACTGGCTTTGTGGATGCAGGGAAGACAGTTGACATAATATACCTTGACTCTAGCAAGGCTTTTGGTACCATCTCCCACAGCTTTCTGGCAAGCAAGCTGAGGAAGTATGGGTTGGATGAATGGACAGTAAAGTGGATAGATAGCTCGCTGGATCATTGGGCTCAATGGGTAGTAATCAATGGCTCAATGTCTAGTTGACATGTGGTATCAGATGGAGTGCCCCAGGAGTCAGTTCTGGGGCCAGTTTCTTTTTTTCAGTATTTTCATTAACAATGTGGAAGATGGAATGAATTGCACCCTTAGCCAGTTTGTGGGTGAAACCAAGCTGTGTGGAGGGTTAATAAGTATGCTGGAGGGTAAAGCTAGGATTCAGAGTGACCTAGACAAATTGGAAGATCTAGCCAAAAGAAATTTCATTAAGTTCAACACAGACAAGTGTAAAGTCTTGCACTTAGGGAGGAAGAATCCCATGCACCACTACAGTCTAGGGACCAATTGGCTAAGCAGCAGCTCTACAGAAAAGGACCTGGGGTTTACAGTGGACGGTAAGATGGATGTGAGTCAGCAGTGTACCCTTGTTGCCAAGAAGGCTAACAGCAAACTTGGCTGCATTAGATGTAGCATTGCCAGCAGATCAAGGGTAGTTATTATTCCCATCTATTCTGCACTGGTGAGTCTACGTCTACAATATAGTGGCCAGCTGTGGGCTCCCCCTCCACTATAGAAAGGATGTGGATAAGTTGAAGAGAGTCCAGCAGAGGACAGTGAAAATGGTTAGAGGGATGGGTCACATGACTTGTGAGGAGAGGCTGAGGGAACTGCACTTTTGATAGCAGCCTTTAACTACTTCAAGGGTGGTTCCAAAGAGGGTGGAGCTAGACCGTTCTCAGTGGTGACAGATGTCAAAAGAAGGAGTAGTGGTCTCAAGCTGTAGCAAGGGAGGTTAAGGTTGGATATTAAGAAAAAAAATTATCACTAAGCGTGTGATGAACCACTGGAATAGGTTAATGAGACAGGTGGTGGAATCTCCATCCTTGGAGGTTTGTCAGGTCTGGCCCAGCCATAGCTGGGATGATCTAGTTGGGGATGGTCCTGCTTTCACTAGGGGGTTGGACCCGATGACCTCCTGGGGTCCCTTCCAACCCTCCTTTTCTATGATTCTAGCTCTAATACTCAAATGTATTTTCTGTTCTAAATATAGGAAAAATATTGGGTCAGTTATTCTCAGTACTTTTCCCAGGCCATTTATTTTGGAGGAAAATATAGATATTTAACCATCCAAACCAGGGTTTCTTTGGCAAGGAAGGTCCTTCTACAATGAACTTTTTAGGGTATCAGGTAAAAGACTTAATTTTCATCCAGTAGTCTAATGTTATTAATTGAGCTAAGGTGCTCATATATATCAGTCCACTTTCAAAGCACATGAGCCCCCTATTTGTAGATTAGGTACAGTAAAAGACACCTTAAAAAGTAATTAGAAATCTTTTCAGTTTTGGAGTAGACTATACGGTCAGACCCCAGTATTCTTCATACAATAAAATGGCATCTACCAAGGATCTATAAGCCTTTTGTGCTTCCAGAAATGCTCTTCCGCCCATCTTCTTGTAAAAGGATAAATACAAGCCTCTGCCCAAACCTTGTTTTGCTCTAGTATTTACATTTTCAGTGTGCTTATTCAGTACAGATTTTTGCTAAATTAGATTCTAAGATAATTAAAACTAGACACAACCTCTAGGTTATTTTCCTGTAAAAGAAAATGTTGTTTCTGCTTTTCATTTAAAACAACCAAACAAACAATACCCCCCCCCATTTTAATTATGTTGATTTCCAAGCCATTTCAGGTGCAATGACAGACATCCAGTAAAATTTGGAGGTTTTGTGACAATATTAAAGCATCATCCATATAAACCAAGAGAGGAATATGGTCATTCCAAATCCCATTCCACAAATGGGTGTGGAATTGATTTTCTCTTAGCACCTG
The DNA here is from genome assembly GCF_001723915.1 of Gavialis gangeticus. Lineage (NCBI taxonomy): Eukaryota > Metazoa > Chordata > Crocodylia > Gavialidae > Gavialis > Gavialis gangeticus. The sequence goes on from NW_017729032.1 coordinate 165,950,156, forward strand.
TTTCAGATCTTTCAAGAATAAATTAAAAAGTAACAGAGCAAGCAGACATCCTTGTTAAATTGAAAACTATTGGACAGGGCATCACCAGTTCTGTAATACACCTTAGGTGCTGTTTTGGAATATTAAGTGACACTTAACTGGAGGAACGTATTATCCATTGATGTTATTACCCATTTTGTTTTGTTATGTTTTGTTTTTTACATCCTATAAATCTGTTTATGGAATCAAAAGCTCCCTTGAGATCTATGAATGCTACAGTCACATGGTCTTTCAACATATTTAGGTGTCAAACAGTGCAACACCAAGCAATGGTCCATGCAGGAATAGCATTCTCTAAAACCAGCCTAGTCCTTTCCCAAAATATTGTTTTTATATATCCACCTCTGAAGATGAAAAAATAAATGCCTCTCAAGTGATTTAGATTAAAATATACAGAGGTAGGCATATACAAACAGGAATTATGACGGGGTATAAATTGTACCTAAAAAAACAAAATTAAGAGTCTGTCACAGCAGAGCTTTAAATATATGTGACACTGACTATTCCTTTGGATGGCTTGTTTTCTTATCTCTAATATGGCATAAATTACACAGTATGTAATACTTGTTAAATCACCTTCAAGGTATAACAATAAAGTGAGATTTATCAATTTGACAGTAAAGTAATTTCAAATTGATTTATGGGAGCTACAGTACATTTTTGAATGTTTGTGCCATTTAACCACTGCAGCAATGCAGGCACTGAATGGTGGAAATTCACTTTCCACCATTTAAAATTTCCTATGTGTTTGTGTAATGAGATCAAAGATTGTCATTTATGAGGACTCTCCAATATTTCATTGATGCAGCAGCATTCCAGGATATCTACAGAATAAGACTAGAAAACTCTGTCTTGTCAAAGGTAAACATCAGGTTGCAAAAAGCATCCCACTTCTATCTCTGTTATATAATGGGAATGCTGGGACAGAGAAGCAGACTGCCAGAGACAGGAAGCAGCAGGCAGACGGTATACAGTATTTTTAGTAGACGCCAGCTAGGTAAAGGCAGAATGGCTTTTCAGTGAGCTTCGTCATTTTGGGTGTTTCCATATATGTAGAAGCCAAGGTTAATTTTTACCTTATAGTCTAACCAAAGCATGTATGTATCTTTAGATATTTCTAGATCTAGATAGGTAGATACTGAGAGAGAGAAAAGGAGAGAGAGATAAAAAGAGAAAATGCAAGCTTTTGTGAACTGAAGCTCACTTCCTCAGATACTATCATGCACATCCTTTCACAGACCTTGATGAAGTGAGCTTCAGCCCATGAAAACTTGTGCTATATCTACAGTATAATCTCATAAATCCAGCATCCTTGGGACCTAGCACCTGACAGAAATTTGAAAATTCCATATTTTTGAAACATAAGGAAAGTGCATAGCTTGGTGCTGCCTGGCCAGCCAAAAAGGGGTGGGGGGGGGGGGGGGGGG
>NW_017729032.1:165951702-165955580 GCF_001723915.1 Gavialis gangeticus
AACCAAAGGGGTTAATGAGCAAATTATAACAAAAAAGATTTGCTTCTTGAGAGCATCTAGAAATGGCATAATATTTAATATTTTCTAAGGCAAAGCTTGCAAGATTGTTTCCCGCAGATGTATCCTGTCTCTCATAAGCATAACCGTAATGTTAAAATTAACGGTCTGTACCAATCATAAGACTGACATGGGCCCCAAGAAGCGGAACTAGAAAACAAAACTGCAAACTTTAGCTGACCCAACAGTTTTTGCTTAAAGGTCAGTAAAAATGACAAGCCTGACCACAAGGTATAATTAACACATTTCAAAAAATTCCAAAAGAAAGTAACCAAGTAAGTTAAACTTAGACAGAGAAAATGCTAATCTCAAACCCCAAAGTAATGTGGTGTGTTTTACTTATTGTGTAAACCCAAGTTTAGGCAGTAACCTTTTATGATAATTCCTCACACCTTTAACCCCATAGGGTAACAGCTGTAGGGTAAGACTGGGAGTGACTCTAAAACCGACAGATTAACATAGGACAGGATATAAAGGAACAAGCACATCAGGTGACCACTAGGAAGAATGGAACAGAATGGTCACTGCTGTTCCAAGCCCCGACTCCAGACTCCCAGTGTGAGCAAGGACCAGATCCTGACTGAGGGACCTTCCCCAGTGCTCCCTCTGACAGCATGGATAGGGAACGCCTGATTCGCTGGATCAACTTGGCGTGTACCTGGCACTGAGGGACTATTGATAAGTTGCCAACCAAATGGGAACTCTTTGTCGATTTATCTGTCTGTTTTTATTATCACTGCCAATTTATAACTTTTATTGCTATATTGTGTATTAGCTTAACCTTTTTATTAACTGTTATATGTGTAAACCATATTTTGCTGCTAAAACATATTTTTGTTGCTATTTTGTTGGTATTTAAGTAAAATTTAAGTAAAATTTGTCTTTACTGTTATAAGTAAAACTTGCCTTTGCTTCACTCTCAACTCCGCCTCCTTGATCCCAAACCAAACACCCCAGTGGCTGATACATTTGCAGTGCCCAGTTGGCCTCCAACCAAATTGATACACTCACAGTGCCCAATTGGCATGTGACAGGGGTGAACTTGCACGCGGAGGCTACCACCACCATCCACCACCCCATACAACCCCTCAGTGTGTGGTTGCCACTCCCTCCCCACTCCGCACCTGACCACTGGGGGGACACTAGTTAAAAAAGGTTGATAATCCCTGTTGTAGTGTATTTTTTTAAAGTGACAGATTCTTGAGAATTTCAGAATTTTGAAAAATGGATTTATGAGGTTATACTGTATTTGTTTTGGCTAGTATATAACACACTTATTCAACCTTTAGTCCCTGCAAGCCAGATGGATGGCCTGGAGCCTCTCCGAGGGCTGGATCAGGTCATGGGGCCTGGCACTGATTCTTCCCTTGTCCCATATGCCAGGATTGGGTCCTTGAGGTCTGACACTGCCCCGTCCAGCCCTGCCCCCCAGTGCACTAGGATTGAGTTGTGGGGGGCCAGCACTGCCCCCTCCATCTCCTTTGTGCTGGGATTGGATCCCAGGGTTCCAGCACTGTCTCCTCTCAGCCTCCCATACTAAGATTGGGCAATGGGGCCTGGTAATACCTGCACCCTTTCCTGCATGTTGGGCTCAGGCAATGGATCCAGTGCATGGGGCCCAGGACTCTCAATGAATCCAGAGATTTGGCAGCAAGGGAGTAGTATTGGTCTCAAGGGAGTCCCACAGGGCAAATGAAACAGACCCACAGGCCAGATCTAGCCCACAGACCAGAGGTTGAGCACCCCTTGTCTGTAAGGTGCAAATCTACCCTGCCTTCTACTTGACTTCAGATTTACATGGATAACAGGTCACTTTACAGCCATACTTCTGAAGTAAAATGTTAGGCAGCACTACTGCAATACAGCACACTATCACTATATCCCCACTGTTCTCATAACACAAAGTAAGCATTATCCTTAGGAAAACTAATTTTCACACATGCAGCACCACACTAAAGCAGCTATATTATTTCTAGTTTATGAACAGAGTGACTGTGACAAGTCTCAGTATCACACTGCCTATCAAAATTGAATAATATAGATATGCACATTAAGGCTAAAAAGTACTATTACAGTCATCTAGAAATGATCCAGAGGAGCATAACTTAAAATTTAGAGAGTACTTACATGCCAAGTCCAAACAAGTGACCCAGAAAAACTCTCTTCTAGCAGGCCTTTAAATGCACTTGGCACACATTTTATACCATAAATGACAGACTTAGGCCATAGATAGAGGAGAATTTTCAGCACAGATTCTGGTTTCCCTGATAAAAAAAAATCCCCAATTTTCTGATTAAAAATAGTAACTCAAAATCCATATTTTTCCAAGATTAAAATAAAATACCTCTGTGTGTGTGTATATATATATGTATATAGAGAGACAGAGAGAGACAGAGAGAGAGAGAGGCCCTTTGGGTCTTGCAGATGTTATGGAGCACTCAGGCTGTGATGGTGACCTGAGGGATGTTGGTATCAGAAAATTCAAGGCAGGCAATCAGGGAGGTGCCCCATGACCAGACTCCCTCCCTCCCCCATGGCTGCTCTGCATCCTGAGCATGGTCCTGCTGTGTGTAGAGCTGTTTGCACAGGACAAGAGGTGCCCAATCCCCTATGCCCTGCTGTTGCTGCTGATTATGGTGCCACCCACACACGTGCATGTCTGGCATGGGACCTGGAGCTTCAGTGATGTGGGGGCCAAGCCTAGGATTGCCTGCAACCTCTGTCACCACATGGAGGGCTACCTGCGGCTGGGCCATTTGTCCCTGCCTCCTGCAACCAAGGAGGATATTGCCACTGGCATCAACTGTTACCTCTCAGCTCCATGTTTTTGGGGAGCCCTGACACAGGATGCAGACTGTCTGACTCACAAAGAATCCCCCCCTCCCCCCTCTACCTAAACAGAAACTGATTAAAATGCAGTGAGAGACACACCTAAAACCCTCCAGATAATGGTGACAAGACTGAAACAACTGCCCTAGGTCTCATTTGCATTTGAGATGGGACCAGATGACTATGCATTTACATGAGAGATGGAGAACAGAAATCCTGAAGCAGAGACTAAGGCAATACACTGAGTCGGGGGTATGGACAACATTTGAACAATGGTAAAGGGTTCATCACAGCATCCAGCCTGTTGGAGCCCTGACCATAAGTGTTGTCATACTTTTCCCAGGACGACTGGTGGAAGTCCTCTCCACACAAAGTTATGAACACCCCGATAATTGCCTTAAGTCTGTTAAAAGACTATAGTAAGATCTGGAAAAGTCATGCTAAGCTGAGGCTTGTTCACAACAAGTAAAAATCCAAAACCCTAATGCTGTAAGCTTAATATTGGTTCTGAAGAATTCAGGAGATATCCCATCAGTATATCTGCTATTCCCAGGAATGTCAAGCTGGCTCCTAAGTATGTGTTTCCTGAGTATCAATCAGTTTCCTGAGATGTCCCAATCAGATAACCCCTTGTCAATAGAAAAGGGAATTTGATTTACACTATTGAGAATACTTGAAAGAAGCTGAACTGAGGGTATAAAAATCTGTAAAAGAAGCAGCAGTGTGTGTGCTGACACCACCCACTTTCTTCTCAAGAGGCTGAAGAAGGCAGATCGTCTCCCTTCAAGAACTGGGCTGAGAACTTTAACCTGTCAGCTTTGCAACCCGAGTGCCTTGGACTGGTGAGATCCCAGCTCTCTCTGTTTTCTCTTTTCTCTCTAAGCATAGATGTCTGAACCTGAACTGTACTAATTAAGTTTGAGCTAAGTTTCCCCAAATACTTCCTGTAACCAGGGTAATACTGTGATTGTTTGTGTTTGTTTTCCTTTGCA
>NW_017729032.1:165960580-165961178 GCF_001723915.1 Gavialis gangeticus
GACAAGACTGAAACAACTGCCCTAGGTCTCATTTGCATTTGAGATGGGACCAGATGACTATGCATTTACATGAGAGATGGAGAACAGAAATCCTGAAGCAGAGACTAAGGCAATACACTGAGTCGGGGGTATGGACAACATTTGAACAATGGTAAAGGGTTCATCACAGCATCCAGCCTGTTGGAGCCCTGACCATAAGTGTTGTCATACTTTTCCCAGGACGACTGGTGGAAGTCCTCTCCACACAAAGTTATGAACACCCCGATAATTGCCTTAAGTCTGTTAAAAGACTATAGTAAGATCTGGAAAAGTCATGCTAAGCTGAGGCTTGTTCACAACAAGTAAAAATCCAAAACCCTAATGCTGTAAGCTTAATATTGGTTCTGAAGAATTCAGGAGATATCCCATCAGTATATCTGCTATTCCCAGGAATGTCAAGCTGGCTCCTAAGTATGTGTTTCCTGAGTATCAATCAGTTTCCTGAGATGTCCCAATCAGATAACCCCTTGTCAATAGAAAAGGGAATTTGATTTACACTATTGAGAATACTTGAAAGAAGCTGAACTGAGGGTATAAAAATCTGTAAAAGAAGCAGCAG
>NW_017729032.1:165961356-165966594 GCF_001723915.1 Gavialis gangeticus
TCTCTCTCTCTCTCTCTCTCTCTCTCTCTCTGCATGTGTGTGGGCGTGTGTGTGTGTGTGTGTGTGTGTGTGTGACTGATTTGGGGACTGGAGGAACCCAGCCCCACTGAAACTGAGTCCTGCAAGATAGCTCCACTAGGAGTGAGGGCTTGCAGAAGGGAGAGATACAGCTCCATATAGAAACACAAGTAACACAGGCAGCACATTAATAGAATTACCAAGACCCTAGAAATGTATCCCTAATAAATGAGCACACCCCAAAGTAATGGGCAAATCTGGTAACAAAACACATTCCTCAGCATGTGAGAGACCTGTGCCCACTTAGTTGAGGGGGAACAGGCTGTTCAAAGTTTTGCACTGTCTTCCACATCAATGAGTGCTGTGGGAGGAATCTGGGGGCCAGGGAAGTGCACCCAGGCTGGGAAGGAAGGCCAAGGTAGGGAGGGCCCTCCTTGGCCCTGCAGGGCTTACCATGTAGCCAGGGATGGTACGTCTGACTGGCAGCAATGGTGTGTGTCTCATGGTGGACTCATTAATTGGGGGGGTGCAGTGTGCATGTGCTTGGGCAGGAGCCTTCCCCCCTGTCCTCCCCAGGGACAAGCTGGTGCTGCTGGTGGCTGGTGGTGACATGGATGGCCACACCTCATGGCTAGGGCTAAGGTCTGAGAGCTGTTTGGGTAGATACTGCCCTGGTCTCCCTGAGCTGCAGGTGGAGGCTGGGGGCAGGGAGCTTAGTGGTATGGGATGTCACTGTGGGTGCTAGGTTGGAGCGGGGGCCTGGGCCCGCCACTCATGCTGCACTCCACAGCACAGCTGTGGTCTGCCTCCTGGGACATGAGGATATCAGTCAGCTGCTGCATAAAGGACATGGATTTATGGGCACTCCCCAACTGACAGTTGGGTCAGTGATGGTAACCTATTGTGCCTACAAGGCCTTGATCTTTATGCGACACTGATGCACTGACCAGTTGTGCTTCTGCATCCTGCTTGACAGCCCCTCATAGATGTGAATGTTGGCCCAACCCCCTCTTACTCCATCTGAACTACCACTGTATCTCTGCCTCACCCCATAGCACCACAAGATCCTTAGTCTCTTCCATGGACCAGCTGGGGCCCTGGGAGGTAACGTGTGCCACCAGTGATGATGCCATCAGGGCTCCTGTGCTAGCTCTCCAGGCCTCCTCGTGGTTGTTCCTGTGCTTCTAGGCAGGCTGCTGGAGGTTGGCTGCAGCCAGCTGGAGGTGGCCTCAGTGTCAAGAAGCTGTCTGCAGCTGGGCCTAGGTGCTGGAAGGAGCGTGCAGAACCCTTCTGGCATGGATGATGCAGCCCTGGAAGCTGAGCGGTAGTATGGCACTAGGCAGGCTGGCACAGGTAGCCTGTAGCCTGTTCAGAGAGAGCAGAGGCTGAAGGTCACTGCAGGCTCCCTGTACATATGACTCAGGTTTATAAATACCTGCAGGCTTGCTTTTAAGGGCCTGGGTCTGGGGTTTCCATAGAGGCGGCCCAGCCCTGGGGCAGGAGAGGCTTCCAGCCTGGAGCCTTGGGGCTGAGCTTAGTCAGCCTCCTTGTGGCAGGGCTGACCAGACAAATTTTCTCCCACTTGGTGTCTACACATGCATTACTGGTCAGTAACTACTCATGAGTAAATTTGCTATTTGCATTTGCAGGTAGCAAATTTACTCATGAGTAACAAAGTTCACTGTTCATAGTGAGCACATGTAAAGTACATCTCATGTATATGCACTCAGTTTTACATAAGTCCTAATTTCTATTTCCTTCTGAGTATGAAGGGAGTTGAGCTCACATCTCCCTCTACCTGGAAAAGTGACTTTACCACCAGAATATAGACCATTTGGTAGCATGACCTCCATCCCTACTGTTGAAGCTAAGAGTCTTGATGCCAGGCAAAATGGAAGAGAGTGCAAGCCTGACTCTGTAGCCTAACGGTCATACAATCAGTCGGAAGGGGAAAATTCTGTGATCTACAGAATCTGTTTAAATATGTCACAACTTTATGACACTAGCAAATGTCATTAGCAACCTCCTACTTTTTGACAATGTTACTAATGAATTTTAAGTAAGATCTTTCCTGTCAGGAACCATAACAGGCAGTAACATCCAGGCAAATTGGAATACATCAGGTTGGTTACATCCAGATTGTCTGGATGTGACCCGATTATCTGGAATGTCTGCAAGCTATTCAACAGAATTGTTCCAAAAGATTCTGCTCTTAACTACATGACTCTGGTTACCAACCATAGCTCTTAGCATCAGGTCTGATTGTCCATGTCCAAAGATTAATCTCAGAAGAACAATATAGTAGAACTGGATTTTTCATGTTGAGATGCTTTGCAAGTTGCTAAATTTACATCATGCTCCATGATTTAAGGAGAAGGTGCTTAACTAATTGTTTTAGTTTTTACTGCAAAATGTGTTACTTCTTTGTTCAGACACAGTGCAGAAGTGATCCTGCTTAGTTGATTGCAGAAATGGCACTATTCTGAAATAAAAGTTGCAGCAAAAAGCTGGAGAACTTCAGTGTCTTTTTACAGTTTTTTTTTCACACAGCTATACCCCTGGCTTGTTTTCAGGCACACAATACCCCTGGCTTGTTTTCAGGCCATTATTTTCTCCAGAGACTGAAGAAATTAACCCTATAATGAATCTGGTTTCTACTGAATCTGAAAACTTCTTTCCATCTGATACTTCCTCTTTCAACAGTTTGTCATTCCTTCTTTTATCAGGTCCTTGCCCACTGTGCAGTTCTTATATTAGTCTCTATCTTCTTCATATTAAAAAAGTGCTAAATTTAAATACTTTTCAGAAATCCAGATATATTAGTATGGTTGCAGTGATTCTCAACCAGGGTGACAGTATTAAAAATATTCTGACCTGTTGTGATCCATTGAAGTTCTTTGCAACAGAAGGATTGCACTATTATTTTTCTAGGGTCAAACAACTAAGGAAAGCTAAGAGCTGGCCTTTTCCAAGGAGTGCATTGAATCCAACAAGGGATGCCTTGAGTCTAAAAAGTTCTATTGAATTTCCTTTTTGTAGGCAACTGATTAAGTTATGAAGGAAATAAATCAGGTATGACATGATCTACCTCTGATAAGCCCTTGTTATATTTTACCTCAATTTTCCATTTTCCTAAAATTCTTTACTCAGGATCCACGTTTCATTTTTGAGACCAGATAAGGAGTTGCCTGCATCATTTTTTCTTTTATATATATTGTGAGCCAGTTGGGTGATCTTAGCATCATCTCTCCTCTGTACTCACCTGCCATGACTCGTTTGAAAGAAAATGAGGGAGATCAGTGGTCTTTCAAGGCTAGAGATCAATAAATATTACCCCGATGGAACTTGCTCATTGTTGGTTTATTTTCTCAAAATAAAGTAGCTCAAGAACAATAGCCTTGCTAATTACTTTATTAGCGAGGCACATCTGGTTTGATAGACAGATAACTCGGCACCAAAAGTTCACAGTTACAATGTAGCACTGAACATTCCAAGTGCTGATTATCTTGTTAACGAGGCGCATTCCCCAGGTCTCTCACAACCGCAGCATACCAGGAGTGGTTCTGGCTACTCCCCTGTTTCCCAAGCCACCAGTCTTGGTGACGATGCTAATCTGGGATCAGGATCTGATCTGCCATGGGATCCTCCTGGTAGCCCAAAGTCTCAGGCTTCCTATTGCTGCTCGGGGTTCCCCTGCCGTGCTGCTCTGCCCAGCCCCAGTTCTCTCCTCACTCACCAGAGCTGCTGGAGTTGCAAGCTACATGACTCACCTAGTGTCTCTTGATCTCGGGTCCTGAGGTCCTGTTGTTTTCCAAAGTCATCAAGTGAGCTTCTTATCTTCCTCTCTGTCTGGGCTTAGGCTACCCCTCGCTGTCTTCTCATGCCCAAAGGCAATCAGTTACTGCCCTGCCACTGTCTTTATGCTGGTTTTCAGGGGCTAATCATCCAATCCTGTCTCAGGTGTGTAATTTTCTCCACCAGGCAGGGTTCATCATCAGGCCAGTCTTACCCCTGACCTAGCCTAAGTAACAGGGCACCTGCCTGAGTCTGTTACATATGTAATATAGGTACTAATTTTGCTATTAACCAAACATATAGTAAAAGCCCTGGCTTGCTGGATGTATTAGGAATCCTTGTTACTAAACTAGATATTTCATATTCCAGTTCCTTCAGCATTCTGGAACTCAAATTATCCAGACCTCTCAATTTGAACTTTTTGAGCTCTTTTAATGTTAATCCCACTTTAGAAATGACAATATCCTTTTTATAATTCCCCATTAACCGTTCTGCCTACAAATAAAGCTCCAGTCTTTTGCTATTTGGTGAACACTCTTCTTGATTTTAAGAAGTGAGGTTTAAGGGTTAAGCAGTAAGCACTCAATGGGCGTGTACACAGGAGCACACACATGCCTCTTGCCCCACCTCAAACCCCTTTCAGGTGGGGCAACAGGCACATGTGGGAACAAAAAAATGTTCCCCTCACTGCAAGTTTGTAGTGCAGGAAGAAAATTAGACCCCTGGATATCCAGGGGTCTAAACAAAACAATGTTTAAAAAAGCAGAGCAGGACACAATCCCTGAGGCAACAGGAGGCTCGGTCCTCCATGGAGATGCTCTGGCTGCCAGAGCATCTTTATGGTTGGGCCCTTGCCCTGGTGCTGAAACACACAGCCGGCCAGGCTGCATGTTTCAGCACCAGGGCTCCAGTGCTTGTGAGTAAGGGGTTGGGGGGGGCTGAAGGAAGGGGAAGGGGACCATGGGGGGTCCCACCCACTCCACCAGCCCCTCCAACCCCTGCCCTGGCTGGTCCCTCCCCCACCAGCCACCCTCAAGCCCCTGACCCCTGCTGTGGCTGGCCCCTCTTCCGCCAGCCCCTCCAAGACCCCAAACCCTGATGCAGCTGGCCCTTCCCCCCACCAACCCTGCTGCAACCACAGTCCACTGGCAGATGGCCCAGAGGAGCTTTGCAGTCCCCATCCAGGTCTGGCAGATACACAGCAGGTCACAGCCAGGCAGCAGCCCCCAATGCCAGACTGCTGCAGTGGGTAAGAAGTGCAGGGAACTTTCAGGATTGTTTCAGCAGTCCAGCTGGCACCAGGAGCAGTGTCCCCAGGTACCAATTGGTTGGGCCCCAGAAGCTCCTGAGATCTAGTAGCCCTGAGCTACTTGCCAGGGCAGCTTTTTATACTGCTGAGGCCAGGACAGGGCAGCTTTTTATACT
>NW_017729032.1:165971594-165981594 GCF_001723915.1 Gavialis gangeticus
TGGGCTCTAGCTCCCCCTGGCTGAAGATCTGGGAGGAGCCAGGCAGGGTTATTTTGCCCCAAATGGCAGAATTTGCTCCGCAATGATGTGCATGTCTGAGTACGTGCGCTGAAGCAAAAAGCCCCAGTTCATATTTGCACAGCTTCTATTTGAGCTGCTGCAAGCACACATGCTTGCATGTGTGGACGTGCCCACTGGGTGTATCTACATGAGATATTTACTGCCAAGTAGACTAATTAGCCCCACAGTGAGTGTCTCAGCATTATTAGGCTGGAGTAGAACTAATAAACTTTGCAGCAAGGCAGCAATTATAAGTACAAGTACTATCCTGGTAGAGAGTTTTTTTTCTGCAGCAGCACATGTATAGAGGCTGATGTGACTGGCTATTAGCTAGCCCTGCTACCTGCCCGGCTATCTGCTTGCTAGCCCTGCACTGGAGCACCCTTGTGCCCCAGCCAGCCCCTCTGCAGCACATTGAGTGAGGTGGGAGCAGCCCCGGGCTTTCAGGGTGACCCCCTAGGCCTGCTACCCTCCTGGGATGCTCTGACCAACTCAAAATGCTGTAGTCCCAGGAGCACATATGCACATGATGCCCAGGGGCAATAACCATGCTAGAGTTTATGCATGTATAGATATGCCCAGTGGGCATGTCTACATGAGATGCTATGACACAGAAGCAATGATCTACTTGCTCCATAACTCATCGTTACAGTGCCATAGCATTGCTTGGCATGAACTGTGAAGGCAATGCTACTGCAGTGCAGTAGCATCTAAAAATAACCATGCGGCAATGGGACTGTGCAGTAACACTGGTTACTGTGCAGTCATTTAGTACTTGGTTAAGCAAATACTAAACGATGGCACAGTAAAAACTGCACAGTCCACTGCACGTGTACATGAGCCCAGCATGTAGAAGATGGCAGAATGAGTGGTTTTGCTTTCACATTGTGCTGATTCTTTTAAACATTCTTTGTATTTCCCCATTTCATGAAGCTATTTTGCTGTTGTTGTTTCTTTTGTTCTGAACAAGGTGAATAGATATTTTCTTACTTAATATTTAAAATTTAAAGGGAGTAAAATGAATGTTTAAAAAGACAATATTTTTCCCTGTTTGACAAAGAGACTGATGTAATATTGTTAAACACTCTGTTATAAAGCATGATAAGCCTTAATAAGTGACTAAGACAAAAATTAAAATATTAATAATAGAGAGTCAAGGCAGGAGACAGATAAAGCAATGCACAATAGGAACACCAAAACTCATTCTTCCACTCTTAGCAACTGATAAATCTTAAGTATGAGTCAAACTGCTAAAATTCCTTACAGATATAAAATAAAATCCTGAGTATTTGCAAAAATGTAAGAGATAATTGTATAGGCAACATGGGTCATATGAACTCCACTGACAAAGAACTGCCCCCCAAACAAACTATAGTACATGTTAAGGTGATAGTGCAACCATCCATAAGAAAATATATTTCAGTATGGCTAATACAGTGTACACAATCCATTTCTAGCTGTTAGCTGTCATGATCAGGGATTCTGGTTTTCTTTGATAAAAAAAAAAATCCTAATTTTCTTGTTAAAAAAGTAGCCCTAAATCCACATTTTTCCATGATCAAAATGAAACACCACTATATATAGTTCTACATTTGTCATGATTAAAATGAAATGCCACTCAGTAGCTAGATAGATTTTAATCACGGGGAAAATGTGGATTTGGGGTTACGTTTTAACTTGAAAATTGGAGATTTTTTAAAATCAGTGAAAACCAGGATAGCTGCTCATGATCAATCATCATTTTTTTTCTCTACCTGCCTGCCCCTCCCCCCCACCTTCCTGCCATACAAATTTTCCATGAAGCTGATTTAAATTTTGTCATGAAAATCTGTTTCAACAAAATATATGGGTAACTCATTTTCAGTTTAATTAGTACTTAAAGTAAACAAGCTGTTGTTACTCAGCAGTCAGCTTGGTACTAATTAATTAACTAGACTGCTAAATGTTGCAATTTCACTTTCAAATTAGAAAAGCAGAGTAGAACAAAGAATCAGTGATCAATATATTGTGCAATGAGCCAACAATTAAAAATAAATTGTTACTTCTTTCATCCAGCCCATTCCAAAGACTGAAAGTGCCTTTAAACTGAACACAAGAAAACTGTAATATCAAAAATGGCATATTTAATTCTTGAAAGTACAAACAAAATGTGAAAGTACACGCTTGCTTTCCAAGTACTAACCACAAGAGTGCAAACTGAACCTTTAGCTAGCTACCACAAGATGTAGTGTAGTGCTTCTTACTGTTAATACTCTCACTGAAATTCACTGACCAATTAATGGAGATCTACTTTTGCTTATCTATAAGTCATGTATTAAGACAGGGCCTTATCATATATTTATCATACAGGAACAAACATGATGTCCCAGATAATAATTCCATTGCTTAACATACAAGCACTTGCAGTGCAGCTCTATGAGATTCCAACAAATCCTGCTAAATGCTTTGCCATAACCAGGACATGAGAAGGAAGGAAGAGCTTACAGGTGATCAGGTACTGTGGCAGTAAATGTGGTACAATAACATGGATAGAAAAGAATAGGAACTGGCACTTACTAATATCACTTGCAGGCTAGGCCTTCTTTTTAGCTACAAAATGGGAATAGGTTTGGTAGCAGAAATGGAAGGTTTTCCTTCTGTGATTTATCTTCAAGCCTCACCTGGAAACGTTAGGTTGTAATTCACCTTGATGTCTATTCCTTCTCTACTGAGACTGCCTGCAAAGACATTGTTATCCATTATGATTTTATTTTTAAATGGCCAAATTTGCTATATTAGATTATATTGTATATATCACTAAGAATTAGCCAACAATTTTCAGAAGCTGTTGGATAAAATTTAATGACCAAAATAGAGAAAGGCTTATTAAAAAATTACAGACATCTCACAACCTTCTTTTAAATTAAATTAGGGTTTGATACATAGAGGAACAGAGAGACAAATGATGCTTTAAAGCCTAGGTATAGTACCATCACTTTTTCAGAGAAATGTTTTCAAAAGACTGTATAACTTGTATAACAGTACTCTTCTTTTCTTACAGAGATTATGTATGTGACAGCAATGTTTACCCTTTGGAAATGTTAACCTTTCTTTGCACTGAAATATAATGATATTATACAATAAGTATTGTGAGTTACTTACCATTACTACTGCTGTACATTTTGCTCTAAATTTTCCTCTAAATCTACTCATGTTGTTATTACTGAACTCAGTGGAAAAGGAATTAAACCCTCAAGGCCAAATCTTCACTTTCAGCATACAGATCTATTACCTAAAGAAGCATAGTGGGAGACTAGGAAAAATTTACCTATTTCTCTACTGCAGTCACATTATAGCAGGTATTGTGAACATTCTTCACTTTGAGAGTAGTAAGGAAAGATGGAAGAATTTTGTAATAACAAATCAGTCAGTTTCACACCCACCGAACCTGTACGGATACTCCCATTCCACTACCACCACATTATTTTGCTAACAGGAGTTAGCACAGAGAAGTGTCAACAGTTATCTGCATGTCTACTCAAATATAACAAAGAAATCACACAGTTTATTGAAAAAGATGGCATAATTACCCATGAAAAGAGAACAAATGGAAACATATTTTGGTACAGCTTTGGGAAGAAGTATCATTCATCCTAAGGTACACTTCATAAACAGGGATCCTGGTTTTCTCTGATAAAAAAATTCCTATACATACATACAGACATTGATACATACATACATAACTATATATTGATCTATGTAAATATAAATTGCTGAATGTATGAATATGAATTTGTGACATAAAAGACCTGCCAGCTAGATTATCCCATGACAGGAGACCGGTATAGAAATTACATTCTTATACTTCTTTAAATTGAAAAATAATCCAAATTAATTTTTTGTTGTATTGTGCTGATCCATCTACAGTACAGAATAGTCCTAAACCAGTCAGTTAACCTGATTTCCATCACAGCTAGGATGCCAAGCATCTGCAAGCAAACAAAAGAATGGATTTATGCGTTAGTTATACCTAAACATCTGATGACATGAAATACTTATAATTGTGCACATCTTGAGAAAATTCCAATCCTGCTTCTTTCATCCCAGATGTATAAAGCCATTGATCCTGTCTTCAATTGACATAAACGGGGCAGCTCTAATGGCTGAAGTAAACCTGTGTTAATTTATGCTGATGAGGATCTAATTTGTCCCCAGTATTAGCTGTAAAAAAAAAAAAAAATGAAGATACAAAATAGGAAGCAATGCTGATATCTCCTTTAAAAAAAGAACAAAATGTTTTTCCTGGCATTGTGTGGCCCTCTGTCTGTCTGTGATGCCAGGAAGGTAACCTGAAAGGACAGGAATCCTTTTCCTGATACAGAAAAAACAATCTATATGAAGCACCCTGTGCATTTCATTAAATAAATAAATAAAGGTCACTTAAGATTGAACCTTACTCATCAGTTGCTTGACAGAGTTCCCTTTCAGAAATTCTGTTGTTACTTTCCTACACTTAATAAACATTGCTGGATGAACTGAAGATCAGTATGTAGCATATGAGTGTACAATATGATACCACTAAATCTATCTCTTAACTACACTCTTTCCACTACAGAGTATATGATATTTTGTTAACAGTTCTGAAGGATCTACACTTCCATTTCCTTTTTCCAAGCTTTATTTCCTCTCTCTTTCTGGATGGCTATAAAAGTATAGATAACACTGTGACGACTAAATATTTATCTTTTCAATGGCCATGTCTTCAGCTGTTAGAAATTGGTCTAGCTCTGCTGAAATCAGAGTTATAGAGTCAGTGGAGGCATGCCAACTTATTTTTACCACAGAAGGATTTGACTTCTGCCTTTTTTAAATATTTTATGAGCAGGGATCCTGGTTCTCTCTGATAAAAAAAATCTGCAATGTTCAGGATAAAAAAAAGTAATAACCCCAAATCCACATTTTTCCATGATCAAAATGAAACACCACGATATATATGGGTGTTATATATATTTATACTGACTTGCTCTGGTCCTGGAGTTCCCAGGATCACACTGCTACTATTCACTCTCTCTACACAGACCAGCACTGCTTTCTTCTCCAGAGTCAGTGCACTTATTCCCCTCTCCATAGGTCATGAGCTGCAACCTAACCATATGTTAGTGTGCCTGGTCTTTCAGGGGGCCAATCGCCTCTGGATCCCTGGCCACATGGGTGACCACAGCTGGAGCTCACCAGGTGCCGGGACTCTGCAGCACATCTGGGTTTACCTCCAGACACATCAGCTGATGGCAGCAGAGACCCAGTGTGATCTTGGGTGGGGTCAGACAAAGGTTCAGCTGCACCTGTGATCCTGCTTGTTCCTGGAGCACAACAGGCTCCCAGCTATGCCATGGTGAATTTTGCTGACCGCAGCTCCTGGATAAAAGAAGCAGTGAGCCTGGTCATGACTGGAATCCTGCTCATAATAGGGACTGAGACACAGCTCCCTGTTACAGAAATATTTATCATTTAATAGCCAGTGAAATATGTACAATTAAAATTGTAAAATTATTTTTTAAATGAGATTGCACTTGTATGAAAATTATTCTGGCTGCTACAAAGGATCCAGAATCCAATTTTAAAGCTGTGTTGGCTGGCTACATGCCTTTCAATGAAAGAAAACTTGCTGGCTTGTTGTGGCACCACTGTTCCTCTTCAGGAAGAGCTTCCAGGTGAAAAGACTTGTACAAGATTTATACCCTATACTAATGAGTCTGTAAAATATTGCTGTACTGAATCCGGTCCATGAAGTATACAGTATAGGAGAGAAAAAGACTTGTAAGATGCAGATAGGAAAATACACTATGATGGATGTTGAAACATGCATATGTACATGCACATAACTTTCTCTTTCATGACATCAGATTCCTCCGATGAAGAAAGGACTATCTTCCCTGTGCACCCAGGATTCACAGCAGCATTTTTTTTAATTTAGAAGAAGAAGAAGAAAAAGAAGAAGAAAAAGAAGAATGTAATGTAGTTTCCTTAATGTTTCTGGTCATGTAGTTTGAAAATAAATGTTGAAAAGAGATAATGGTAATAATATAATACATTCAACATAGAAGATATAACAATTCCCAATCTAGCTATCATAATTGGACTTTAATAAGACTAAATGTTAAAAACTGTATAGACCCTTTGTAATTAGCCATATCTGACTTTTCTTTGATATTTGTAATGTGTCTTAAGCAAACCTGAAAATAGTAAAACATATTGCAACTTTCATTACACTGCAAATACAACTGCATGTTTAGAAGCAGTAATGTTGAGATAAAAGCTTTGATCTCTTACAGTTTCCCTCTGGGGATGAATAGGAAATACCTTCTTCAGGGAATAAAGAAAGATAGATCCATTGTAAGTGGCAAGAATAGTAGTGATATAGATAGATAGATAGATAGATATAGTAGGGCTGTGCGAAGCTTCAGCCCCTGATTCAATTTGGCAGAGATTCGGCCCGATTCAGTGGCTGAATCTCCAAATCTGAATCAAATCAGAGGACCCTTTAATCTCTCTGAATCAGATCAGAACCCTCAGAATCAATTAAAAGAGATTTGGAAAGATTTGGAGATTCGGAAATAGACACAGCTTTAAATGTTTTTTCTACATACCTCTAGGTAGAAGGCAGCTCACAAATGCTGTGATCCTGAGGTGCATGGAGTGTCCCACAGAAGTGTGGGGGGGTCCCCAGCACTCTCGGCAGCAGACCCAGAAAAGGACCAGATGCACTTCTAGTTTGTTTCTGGGTCTGCCGCCAAGCACATGTAGGCCCCCTAAAGCAGCATTGAATTAGCATCGAATCAGCATCTAATCTTCAGATTCAGATTCAGCCAAAACAAATCAAGGACAATGATCCAAATCAATTAATCAAATCACTGTCTTTGATTCGGGATGAATCTGGATCTGAATTAAATATAGCCCACTTTGCGCACCCCTAATATATAGTGAAGTGTGTGTGTGTGTATTTTTTATACATGTAAGTATGTATATGTAGATACATATATATGTGTGAATATATGTGTGTGTGTGTGTGTGTGTGTTTTGAACAGTAGTCATATATATCTATATATATAGAAATCAAGTAGTGATTTATATATATATAAAGAAAATAGCTCTGTGGTAGCCAAATATTCTTTGTGAAATGAATATTTGGCTACCACCGAATATTCTTTGTTAAAATTAGAGACAAAATAAATGTGATATCATATATTATACACTAGGATCATGTTAAGGTATGGAACTACAAGGAAAACAAGAAATGCCAGCTGATAGGACATGAAAAGCTGAGAGAGATGGTCAGTTAAAATGTCATTTTCTTTAAACTTGGCTTGAATGAAATATAGCCAAGATCATGTAACTAGGTTTATACGTAGAGCCTTCTGTTGGCTTCAATGGAGCTCCATGAGAAGGCAGTATAAACATTTTTTTATACCACCTAAAGAAATCTATTTCTGAATCTTTTGTTAACTCAGGCTCGGATAATAATGAGATTCTGAAAGAATAAATATAAATTATTGACAAAATATTCAGACATTAATATTGATGTATGTCTATGTTTTCAGACAAAGTATCCAAAGTACATACTGGAAAACGTTATTGTAAATTATGTGCATATAATTACAGTTGCATGATGTATACTTTTAAATACATATAAATTGTAATAAAAGTATTAGCTTCTTTGTGGCTTGGATAAACCTAAAAACCATAAGATTAATTTGCTTGTCAGAACTGGTTCTGGATCTCATTCTCAAATAAAGCTAACATAAATGGACACAGAAATTTGTCCAAAGAAATTGTAGACTAATCCAAAGCCTATTGAAGTTAACGGAAAAAATTGGCCCTTTAGAAAGAAATCAAAGCCCTTTGCTATCTATGCACAGTTTGAAAGAAACAAGTAGCTAATATTCTTAAAGAATATATTGACAAATAAATTAGGCAGAGCACAGTTTCAAAAATCAAGTACAGGAATGACAAAATATGCTTTTTCACTAATAAATAAGATGGTTATATATATTTTCCAATAAAATACAGTACAAAGGAAACCACCAGTAGTTTGTATTTATATGTGCAAATGGAACAATTAGTGTTACCACCTTTGAGGCCTGGCACACACACATGCACACATTGTCTCTCTCATTCAATCATTTTTTCCATAAAACATTTCTGAAAGTAAAAAAGGGAAAAAAAAGAAGAAAAAAAAGGGGAAAAAAGCATAATCTAAGATAATAGAAACATGTGGTCCTTATATGTAAATTTTTTTCTCACAGGAGATTATATATCCATTCATACATTTTAATTGCATTTATATTGGTTTTGTCTATGCAGATAAACGCAACAAACCAGGGGCAGCTGTTTTACACACACGCATTAGATACAATGAAGTTTTAAGCATAAATGTAATTGTTTATAGTATTTATAAATAAGCTATGCCTATACAAAGCATAAGCCATGCATAAAAAATGTAAAATATCGCCCCAAAGGATGCTTCTTTTTTTTTTCTTAAAGTAGGCCAAATTTTGCAAAAAGATGTTATGCACATATTTAACATTATAGGGCTACTTTTGTGTAAAATTAGGAATGGAAGTAACAGTTTTCTGGGTTAAGAACTATGGCTGAACAAGGGGAAAAAAGGAAAAACAATAAAAACAACAGAGCTGGTTAAAAGAAAACAAAAGCCAATAATTAGAAGCATAGCACACAACTCAGACACAACTCATTGAAGGTTCAGTCCATAAAGTGTACAATAAATTAATATAGTTTTACTTTTGGTATTTTCCAGTTTAAGTCTATACAATGAATGAGTAAGATTCAGTGGTGTAGAGTGGTACATGGTATTTGTGTCCTTTTTAATAGAAGGCAGGTCAGTGTGCCACCTTAAGCCCCCTCTGCATGTGCAGGTGAAGTCACAAGTGGACCTAATGGATCCATATATGCATGGCAGAAGATGCATTTGTGAGAGAACAATTTAATGATGCAATCTCATCTTATTGCTGGTGTGGGGAGTCTGGTCCTGGGCTTCCCCTCCATTGGCAAGAAGCAGATACCCATAACTGGAAGCCCCCTATGCTGAGGAGGCTTCCACCCACAGGAGCCATGCACAGCTGAAACCCAGAGACCCTGCAGCTGATGGGGCTCTGGGTTCCAGCTGTGCATGTGGTGCCAAGACTGAGAACCCTCCGTGGGTCCAGGGGCTCCATGGATACCCAACTTTGGGGATGATAGCAGCCACAGTCCCCAGGGTACAGGAGCTTGTGGGCTCCATGTATAAACATTTTATGACTTTGAAGCCTTTTAAGCCTCCAGCTGTTCAGGTCTCCAGTTCACAGTTGATGGAGCTGGTGATAATTTGCCAACTCTTGCCTCTATTTCCAGCAATGATGTTTGGGTCTCTCTTTTTAGTAGTGGACTACAGGAACTGGACATCACCACTGAGGGTGCTATTGCATGACTTGGCAATTACGCACATGCTGACTGACTGACTTGGTCTAATGCCCAAGATTACAGGGAGTACATTGGTGTGTGTGTAAGCTGAGCAGCCTGTTTTGCATCTCAGCACACTGTTACTACAGTGTCAACCTTTTTAGTGTGACAACTTCTGGAACACACAGAAGCATAGTAATCTGTGTCAAGGAAAATTTTGATTGAATGCTGCCAATGCAGAGAGAATTAAAGCTGACATGCGCAAGACAGGCTCATGGAATTTTCCATTGGGCTCACCCAGCATGTGTCCCCTGGGCGACCCCAAGAGCTGTCAGTCAGGCTGACCTACTTTTCAGCCCGGCGCATGCTTGCTAACAGTGGAGAGCTCAGGCTCGCACATGCTCAGTCAGCTAAGAGCATGAAGTCATTCGGCTAGAAAGTTCTTTGAGGGACACATTCTAATTGGCCACCAAATTGTTATAAAAGGTTAAGGAGCCCCTCCCTC
>NW_017729032.1:165986594-165996372 GCF_001723915.1 Gavialis gangeticus
GACTGGCGTCACATCGTTACAGTTCGTTGTGTGTTACCAATTTATGAGCTGTTGACCAGCCCTAGGACTATCCAGCAGGCAGCTGCACCTACCTCGTCAGAGGTAGAAAGCAAGGGCTTGTTGGAGAACCCTGTGGGCCAACAGACCCCTTTGTTTGTTCACCTGTTTGTTTACTGTAACTGAAGACATCGTTTTCTACGCATCTAAGCGTAAGTTAAATAAATTCCATCTTGTTTAAGGAACCATTACGCTTCCTGTGCCGCTCAGACACCATCGCCAAAACTCCCACCTGTCCGTATCCAATTTGCCACCACCCGGCCGCACCACCGTGACCAACACCGCGAGCTTGGCTTGCCAGCTCCGTGTTGCCTGACAATCTGCTGCAGCATATGCCACTGCAAATGCACTGGTTCTGAACACTTTGAAGTTGGCACTTCATGTCATTCTGGCCAAACGTCTTATCTCAAAGCAGCTATCCTTCAAGAGACTTTAATCCTGAGCATCTGAATGTGATTTCTATAGGTGAGGGAATGGTCTAATTTGACCCCTAGGTAGGTTGGGGTATGCTAGTGGGGAAGGATGTGGTTGCCTACTCTGATATTCAGTGTATTCTTTTCTCTATGATTGTCCAGGTGGAATAGTGAAGATACTGATTTACTAATGCTTAACTGTAAGCACCACTTACAGAGATAGACAGCAATGAGTTCCACGTCAGTACTCACTGACTTTTCCAATTCTGTCATACCTATTCCTTGCATTGCTTGCATTGTCATATGTATACATGCATTGCCAGATGCATGTGGGAAGTCTGAGGTATATATATATTGAAAAATATTGGTGCTAGCACTGACCCTTGGGGGACTTCAGTCTTCAGAGTCTGTACTCCCTTTTTTTTCCTTTGTCTGATAGTGAGTTTGAACGGTGATGCTCATGATGAAAATGCATAGCTTGCAATCAGGTATCATAGAGTGCAGTTTATATTTGAGGTCTTGTTACCATACAGTATCATAGGCAGCTGTAGGATTCATAAAGACCAGACCTCACTTTTCGCCTCATTTCAAATCCATTTTCTATGTCAGATGTAAATAATGTAAATTAGTGAGTGGTACACTTTTCCCAAAAGCCAGCTTGTTCTTTTGGGAGCTGGAGGCCAATGATATTCTCTATTCTATTCAGGATTATGTGTTCCATGAGTTTGAACATAATACAAAGCAGTGAGATGGATCAGTAGCTCTTTGGATCCTCTGATTTATTGGGTTTCAGGATAGCAATGACATCATTTTTCTCCATGTTTTCTACAGATTTATACACGAATTTCTGAAGTCATCTTTTTATTGTGGTTCCAAGCTTGGTAACAAATTCTGGGAATATCTTATCTGGCCCAGCAGCCTTTCCAGTCTTGATTGCTTTAATAGCTGTGTTGCACTCCTTGTCAGAGATGGGGGTGTTTAAATTAAAGTTGACTTTGGGTGATTTAAGTTGATCATGAATCAGGTGTCAAATAATTTATTTGTGTTGACTTCTTGGGTTATTGTACTTGCTGTTATCGCACAGTATTTTTCATGAAGGAGTTTGCTGACACAGGACAATGTTGTTTTTTTGTTGTCTTTGCTTGTAAATTGGTTAATGATGCACCTTGCTTGTCTGCTAGAGTGAACTATATCCAATTCTTCTATGGTACTAAGCCATCTCTCCTTTTTTTATATTGTTCAGTGTGGTAGTCAGCTCTTCTGTAGTTCTTTTTACAATTGTAAGTCATTGCATTGTTTAACAATCTTAAAGAGCTGTTCACACTTCTCATCCCAGAATGGCACATAATGACTTCTATAGCTTCTAGGTACACAGAGTTTAGCTATTTCAATTAAGCAGTTTGTAAGTGTGTTGTAGACTTGATCAGTGTTGGTTGGTAATGGACCCCCTAATTGGCTTGCTGTCTTGCTGGTCAGCCTTTGGGATTTCCGCCAATCTGCCTTCTGAAATTCTATCTTGGAGCTGCCCTGGATCGTGTGGCCTGAAAAAAATCACATTGTCAATACTGATGAGTAGGGGTCTGTGCTGAGATGATGGAAACTTGTTAAGTACTTTTCTTATAGGTATTTTACTCAAGTCACACCTCCACCAGGAAAGATCTAGGTTTGTCTGAACGGTTTAACATACAGAGTGGGAGGTGAGTGGTTCCTTTTGGTTATATGAGGGCTATATCATTCAGGCTTTCCCAGAGACAAAGATTGTCTCTGTTGCTACTGTCAATGCAGTATCCCCAATCTTGATGTTGACAGTTGAAGTCACCTGCATATAAAGTAATTGGTCATCAGAATGAAGGGATGTGATTGACAACAGGGCAGATGCTGTTTATATTGATGATAATGTCATTGACCTGGACAGCACTCCATTCTATTGCACTCTGGGAGGTGTTATTTCCCTTGGTAGTGTATGGCAGGTCATTTCTGATGAAGGTAGCAAGTCCATGGATCTTGCTGGCTACAGAATCTGAAAAGCTATAGCCTGAAAGCTTCACCATCTGCAACTACTTTGTATGTGTATCTTGTAAATGGACAGCATGTGGTTTCCTTTCCCCAGTGATGCATTCCAGCACTGATTGCTTGAGTGAGGTATAGACTTTAACGTTAATTTAAAGAGCAGTTAAATTTTCCCCTTGTAAACATATATATCAAAAATGAGAAAATCAAAAGTCTGCTTGCCTTGTTAGTAATTTTAGTTTCACTTTACAGCTACTCACAGGAAGCACAATGAGATGGTTGTCACTACCTTCCCCAGTATAAAGGCTGATTAGACAGGTATACATGTGTGGCACATCTCTGATCTTACAACTATGTAAAAAAGGACTAGATAGACACCTTAATCAATTTGCTGGTGTAACTTTGCTCAACTCATGTAGAATCATCCTTGGAAGTAAACATGAAGCTTATTTGGTAGCTATTTGCTCTAGGCATAAAGGCTGTTACCTCCTCTGCCAGCTAGTGGTGAGGCATTTGGACAGCCATATACTTTGTGCAGTTATCCCAGGGTAGGTACACATCTCCACTCAAGCCCCAGTGTAATTTACATTTATGTGCAAGACTGATGTAACTTATACTGGTATAAATGTGTTATCTGGCAAGGCCCTTAAAATACTGTAATTTAGGGAAGTTAAGAAATAGAAGACTGCATAGGGACAACTGGAATGGATGAAAAGTATAATTCAATTCCACTGCCATATATGAAATATTGAATATATGGAGAAGTCTACTCTGCAAGACACAGTTGAAATCTAACATATTGCAGCATACTCAGTTAAGCTTGTGATTATTGTCTCTTTCCCTGAGCTTACTTGACAACCTCAAATGTTTTTTCTTTTTACTTATATTGATTTTCCAGTGGAATTGTCATTGCAACTGATGAATTCATGAGACATGCAGTAAAGATGTTCTTTTTGGTTACTCCTGTCCGAGCACCATTGTCTTCCACAAAGATACAAGTGTACAAACAAGGGAGAACATGAGAGCCTTCAAAAAAAGAAGTTAGAAAATGATGTAGCCCTGATGGTACAAAAAATATGTGAGAGGCAAGGATTTCTTATGGTGATATCTTTTATTGGACCAACTGAATAGCTGGGATAGTTAGACAAGTCTTTGAATGTAAAACAATTTTCATCAGGCCTGTGATCACAGAAACCACGTGTAGCAGAAAGGGTTAGGGCTTCATCCTAGTAATCCTTCATATGCTGAAGTGACACTTAAATAGACATATACTGTGATTCTTGCCATGTGTGCCCAGTTTTGACTCCATGGCTGTATATAAACAAGTGTGGCTGTGTGGTATGGGGCGCCCAATACCAGATATTCTGCTGTTCTCTGTGATGCAAGGGAGCAGTGCAGAAAGGGAGGGGGTTTTATTGACCTCTGGATATTCAGGGGTCAAAAAACCCCCACATAAAATAAAAGTAGAAGGGCACCCACAAGGACAGCATGCACCACTCAAAACCAGAGCCTGACTGGCTGGAGCCACACTCTGGCTGGCAGACAGGCTCCAAGTGGCAGAAGCATTGCTCTAGCTTCCCCTACCCCACCCGGGGTAACCTGTATTGCATCAGAGGGCACGTTGCACAAATCATTCCCTGGAAATGACTAGCAGCGGCACAAGGTGTTCCGCTGCTAGTTGTCCCCAGGGAACCAAACGTTCACACTCATGTAGACACAGCCCATGTAGCTATATTCACCCTGCACTTTTGTGCTGGACATATTTCTTCTCAGGAGGAACTGAATCACCTGAGCATGTATGTAATACAACATCAGCCTGAGAACTTTAGTCACATGCAAAAAAAAAAAAAGTAAGTGGGTGTTTGATATCTGGGAAAGAGGCATCAAACACACTAGGTTTTTTAGGGCAGCTGCCAGGGCACAAAAGATGCAGATTCTTAGACTGCCTTGATAATAGGGAGTTTGACTTTTGTCTCCCACTTCCCAGAAAAAAGCTGCTCTACAACATTGACCCCAGGTGAGACATTACCTAGAATGCTTTACTTGAAAGTATGTGATAAGTTGCATTTGTATTTTACTAATAAGCTTCTTTGTTGTGATTGTCATTAGTGCAATGAAATATGAAATAGATATGGGTTGTATTCAATTCATATTTAGATTTGGCCTGAATCAGGGACAGTGATTTGATTTGTTGATTTGGATCACTGTCCCTGATTCGATTTGGCCAAATCCAAATCTGAAGATAAGATGCTGATTCAGAGAAAAAAACATTTAAAGCTGTGTCTTATTGTCTGAATTGTTGAATCTTTCCTAATCTCTCCAAATCAATTGGAGGTTTGCAATTCGATTCAGAGATATTAAAAGGTCTCCTGATTAGATTCAGATTTGGAGATTCAGCCACCGAATCGGGCCAAATCTCTGCCAAATTGAATCAGAGACCGAAGCTTTGCACACCCCTAATAGTAAGTATACTGTAATGGTGCGGGGTCCTAGGGATGGCCGTGATCTCCCCTAGTGCCCCCTATCATGCCAAGTTGGTGTTAAAGCACCCTCACAATCTCACCCACCACATCTTTGATATTATGTAATTATTGTAGGGAGGCTGCCCTTCGTTCCCTTGGCTACGGTTCTGCTGCTACCTCACATCTCGGTTCTATAATGGGTTTCAGGGCACCCCAGCCTTATGGGCTATGCGTGGCTCCAACCGCCCCTGTACCATGCCCCAAGCTTTGCAGATGTACCGGACATTGTTTGCCTATTCACTCTCCTGTGCCTCACCGGCGCTTCTGGCTGGCCTCACAACCATGGTCCCTGGCACTCGTCAATCTCTGCCCCCTTTCTGGGGCTTCTCTCACTGCCCACTCCAGGGCTTCTTGCTGTCCCCCTTGTCTCTGGGGTTACCACTGCCTTGGGGCTCAGGTGGCCGTAGCTGCACCTGGCCCCAAATCTCCTCATAGGGGTCCCAACCCCCACCCCCTGCAGGGCTCAGGCAGCCTCAGCCTTACCTGGCCTCCAATTCTCCACTCCACTTCTTGGGGCTGGGGTCAGTGAACCCCTGAATGCTGTGCCCTCTCTGGCGCTGGGGTACCCATGCTACCGTGGAGCTCCTATGAGGCCTCCTCCAACCCCTAATTGCCTCATCCAGTCCTCCGGTGTTACCACAACAACGAAACAACAACACAAGCCCCCGGACTATAATATAAAACTAAATCACTCAACTAACCTCCTTTGAGTCTCCCTCTGTGGGTGCTCCATCCTTCATTAATACAAGCAACTGTTCGCATTCAGGCTTTTCTCCTTTGCTTAGTCAGGCAGTACTCCTTCTCTCTGGCTGCCAGCTAACAGAGCACTCTCGGCCTCCAGTCTGTGCTTTATAGTAGCCAGCCGTGCCCCTTCTGATCAGCTGACTCACCAGGTGTGGGCCCCTTAGCTCCTCCTGGTTGCCCCTAGCAACCAGCACCTGAGCCAATACTCCTGCTTTTCAAATAGCAGGCACCTTAGTGCCCTGCTACATATACACTACTAATACCATGCATGCAACCTTTGAAAAGAGGGCTTCAATTTAAAAAGAACACTTCCTGAGATAACTATGATATATAATATAATGGAAGCTCTAGGGGATAAGTAATTAGCAAGAAAATATAGAATCATTATTGCTTAGGAGTGCAATATAGGTAAGCTTTGTAAAAAAGGTGAATTTTATATAAAAATACAAAGAAAAAGGAAGGCATAATCTTATGAGACAGTTAAAATACTTGGAATGTCAGGGACAAGGTATAAGAGAAGAATAGAGAAGCTTAAATCTATAGGCTAATGTTTAAATCTAGGATGCATCAGTAGTTTTTTTTTTTTCTTGTATTGATTGTCTCAGACTTGTTTAGAATTTGGGGGATGAGCAATGAAAGATAACTTCTGCAGGACCAGAGCCAATGTCATAGTCCTGACAGAACAATGCACAGTATTACATTCCTATATTTGGTACATAAATATGTTAGTAGTTACCCAGTTGGACTGAGGGGTAAGGTAACATGATTTGTTGTGGGATAAGAGCATTCAGATGGGCATTTGCACTATAATTCACATCCATCTCACCTGGCAATAACTTGGTTATGCAATCATTCCTGTAGTCATTGCTGTGACTAGAGCACAATAGTTGCCAGGCTGGTTAGATAATCCATTGTCTATTGATATCAATGGTCAGGCTTCCGGTGTGCTTTGACAAGGAATTAAATGGGAGTGGAAATTGATCCTGCATTTTGTATCATGCTCTGAAAAGTGGTTTCATCAGGCAAGGTTGAGGCATGATGGCAGGTCGTTTTAAAGATTTTTGTACTAATGCTTTTTCTGTTGACTCCATCAGGCCAGAAGCTCAGCTGGTATAAATCAAAAATTTTCAACAGAAGATATGAAACATGAACTCCTTCCATTAAGTGAACATTAATCCCCTTCCCTCCTCAGTTTCTGAAGTTGCCAATGTGATACTTATGGGCTACTCCTATTCCACTCATAGGTGCCTAAGTATGATCCTGTATCAGCTTTCTTGAGGCCCTGAAAATATATGAATGCATATGCTGTTTTAATTCGCTGTTTTTTCAGTCCTAAAAAAAGGTGAGAGGAATCAAAAGACTCATACTTTAGGAAAAAAATTAGACGCTTTTGCAATGTGGAGGAGGAACACATTAAGTCCACTCAGGCACCTAATAGGTACAGTAGGGCATGACTTTGTATGCCAATTGAAAACATACACAAATCAAAAGAAACCATGAATATTTCTTTTATTTTTAATACAACATTTTTCATGGAATTGATAAACAGATTTTTTTTAAAGAAAAATATTTAAAAGAAGTGGCATAGCTTCACTGACCCCAAAATAAGCTTCACTCATACTGTGCATCCCCAGTACTAAATTAGGTTTGTAATTTATAGCTCCTGTATGGGAACCCTTACATAGGTACAAATGTATTAGTTTGCAAGGCCCTTAAAATACGCTGTAAGTTAAGGCATATAAGGAGTTGTATAAGGGTACACTTCTTGTCAAATCTCTCTGCCCCTTGATAGGTGTTAAAACTCCCACCTCCATTTTGGCTAATATCTTGGAACTGGAAGTTCTACCTCTAACCACTGGCTTTAGCCACTGGAAATTCTATCCCTTACCCTGGAAGCGCTCCCTCTGAAGGAGGGGCACCATGTTGGAACCAGAAGTCTTGCCCTGTCACATGGTCCCTGACCCCAATAGTTCCACCCACATGACCCCAAAACCTTCCCCTCTTCACTGCCATGTTGGTACCAGAAGACCCTGCCCCATCACATGATCTGTGACCACATCCACCCACATGCTCCTGAAACCCACTCCTCTCACCAGCATGCTGGTCATCATATTGGTGGTCATTTTGACCCAGAAACCCCTGTTCCATCACATGGTCCATGACCATAAACATTCCACCCACATGACCCTGAAAACTACCCCCTCACCATCATTAATAGTTATCTTGGTCCTATAAACTGCTTCCCCCATCACATGGTTCATGACATCAGAAGGCCCACCCTTTGAGTGGGAAACATGTCACCCCAGACAGCCTGCCCTCACGTCATATATCCTGCCTCAAGGGCCCCAAAAGTCATGAAACAAAGGTATGACCAATCAGATAACAGGGGTTTGTGACCTATATACATCTTGCCCAATCACTCTTGGCAAATTAGCATAGGTGTCAGCAGCATCAAACCTCCCCAAGAGCAGCACTGAGCCAATCAAAGCAAATATAGGAGTGAGATCTAAACTGGAAGCCCCAGACTGACTATTTTCCAAACCCTGTTGGAAAAGTGTCAAAAGCAGACCACGTGTTTTCCAATGAAAGCATCCCACCCTATTGTGTTCAACAGGTCTTATTAACTGAGGTGGCTTCTTGTCAAATTTTCCACAGATTTTCAGCTTTCCTCAGACAAGTTCCAACAAGCCCTTTTAAGGGGACCCTGTTTAACTTCATTATGCAGGAGAGAAGACAGTGCACTGCCCCACCTAGACCTTTTGTAATGTTTTCAGCTCAATAAAATCTGCATCTATCCATACCCTCCCAGGGTTGATTCACCCTACCCTCCCTCCCTCAGCGCACACATCCTTCCCAAGAGTTTGAACGAGGAGGACATGACACTAATGAGAATGCATTTTAAAACAATCTTTATTTCAATCAACATTTGTACAAAATGTACTGCTATTGCTAGACTTATACTATATACTAGTTAGATCTTTCTTCTAAGTAGAGTTTTATAATGTAAAATGTAGGTAAGCGTGTGTTTTCTTCTAGGTTGGCGGACCTCCTCCGGCGGGCTTTAAACTAGGCTCATCGGGGGAAGGGGAAGATGAGGGTGGAGGAAACATCAGACTGCCAGACCAAACAACACCCACAACTACAGCCCAGCCCAGCCCAACGAGCAAAATGAATAAACAGGTAAGCGATAGGGGCCAGGGCAACGCTGGAACTAGGGGGTCAGTACACACATCCACAGGAGGCCTCAAATGCCTCTACACAAACACTCGTAGTATGGGAAACAAGCAGGAGGAACTCACCCTCCTGCTAGCTGACACCATCCCAGACATAGTAGGGATCATGGAAATGTGGTGGGACTCAACGCATGACTGGCAGTGAATGTCAAGGGCTATAACCTGTACAGGAGGGACAGGATAGGAAGGAGAGGTGGGGGCGTGGCACTCTATATTAAGGAGGAATACACATCCTCGTCAATTAGCAAGGAGTCAGAGGAGGGGCACTCTGAAGTGCTTTGGGTTAGAGTACAAGGCAGTCAAGGGGAAAGAGACTTAATGGTGGGGGTCTACTACAGACCTCCCAGCCAGGGAGAAGAGCTTAACCAGGAATTCTTAGGTCAGCTCACAGAGGTAGTAAGGCTAAGGATGTGGTAGTCATGGGGGACTTGAACTTCCCGGACATCTGCTGGGAAGAGCAATCAGCCAGGTCTGACCGCTCACGTAGGTTCTTAGACAGAGTGCAGGACCTCCATCTAACCCAGGAGGAGCATAGCCCCACCAGGGGAGACGCCTTGTTGGACCTAGTGCTGGAAATAGGTGATGACCTGGTGAGGGGGCTGCAGGTGCTTGACCACCTGGGCAACAGCGATCATCGCCTGCTGGAATTCACCATCCAGCGCAAGGTGGCAAAGGCATGCAGTAAGGCAGCAGCCCGAGATTTCAGGAGGGCAAACTTCAACGAGCTAAGGAGGATAGTTGGAGAAGCGCTGAGGTCCCAGAGGGGAGGGGAGCCAGGTGTCCAAGGAGAGTGGTCGCT
>NW_017729032.1:165996824-165997120 GCF_001723915.1 Gavialis gangeticus
GACAAAGCTAACATGTTTAACGATTTCTTTGCCTCCGTCTTCCTAAGTAGGGACCAAAACAGCCACCTCCCTGCTGGGCCCCCCTCGGGCCCCAGAGGAGGCACACCTGGGCCAAGGGTTAGTGAGGAATTAGTTAAGGATCTTCTGGAGGGGCTGGACGTATTCAAGTCAGGTGGTCTGGACAATCTACACCTAGAGTTCTAAAGGAATTGGCCGAGGTCATTACAAGACCCCGGGCACGGCTTTATGAGCATTCGTGGTGCTCTGGAGTGATGCCGGAGGACTGGAAGAGGGCC
>NW_017729032.1:165997131-165997379 GCF_001723915.1 Gavialis gangeticus
GACAGCATGGAGAGGGTCCAGAGGAGGGCCACTCACATGTTCTGGGGACAGCAAGGCAGGCCCTATGAGAAGAGGCTACGGGATCTGCCTCTCAAAAGAGAAGGCTGAGGGGGGATCTAGTGGCCTTTTATAAACTAGTCAGGGGGATCAGCAGGCATTGGGGGAGTCCCTGTTCCCCCCAGCACTGCCAGCACTGCACAGCCCCACAAAGGGGGACGCCTTGTTGGACCTAGTGCTGGCCACGGGTG
>NW_017729032.1:165997925-166007840 GCF_001723915.1 Gavialis gangeticus
CCCCAGTACTCTTTCCTGCCGTGGCAGGGGGTCGGACTAGATGTTCTACTCAGGTCCCTTCCGACCCTAGAAACTATGAAACTATGTCTAATGCCAATTAAGTGTTCAATATAGGTCACCTGAGGCTTATCCTCCTCATTAATCATCCAAAATAGACCAGAGTTAAGATCTTCAGCAAAATGACCATGTTTAAATTGTTATGTCTGGGGCAAAATGTTTCTCTATAAGGCGCAGAGAATTCATGGCATAACCTCTTGCAATAATAGGGAGGCTTCTCTAAAGAGTGTGAACACTCAGTCCTGGGTTTCTTATTCACAGACTGTAAAACACCATTTCTGGAATTGTGAATCCTTGTGTTTTCACACATGGTTCTCTCACAATTTGGTGATGTGCAGGGATCCTGGCTTTCTCTGATTAAACAAAAATCCCCAATTTTTGGTTTAAATAAAGTAATCCAAAATACACATTTTGCTGATGTGTGTATATGTGTATGTATATAGATAGATAGATATAGATAGATAGATAGATAGATATACATCTAGATCTATCTCTAAAGTGTGTGAAGACTCAGTCCTGGGTTTCTTATTCACAGACCCTAAAACACCACTTCTGGAATTATAAATCCTTGTGTTTTTACACATGGTTGTCTCACAATTTGATGATGTGCAGTGATCCCGGCTTTCTCTGATTAAAAAATCTATAACTATATATGTATGTATGTATGTATTAATGGTGTTTCATTTTAATCATGGAAAAATGAGGATTTGGGGTTACTTTTTTAAACCCAAAAACTGGGGATTTTTTTTTTATCAGAGAAAACCAGGATCCCTGGTAATGTGTTTCCCTCTGAGAAACCATATGGTCTTTTCTTTTTACTATGTCCTTCTGACTGTCCATTTGGAAGCTATAGACATTTTGATTCTTAGGCTGAACATTTCTGTAGTTTTGTGTTAGTCATGGTAGAGCCTTCAGTTCAGTCCAGTTCCCATCTCACTGGTGTTTATATGGGCTGGTTCTCTGAAGTGCTGCATCTTTATTTGGAGGTATTGCATGAGGTCACTTGGGTAATATAACATTTATAACTGAGTTTTCTCATAGACTAATGCCAAAGCTTAAGTTCATATACATGTTACTACCCTGAAAAGGACCCTAAGCTTTAAAAAGTCTTTAGCATAAATTTATATTTCCACAAGAACACAACCCAAACTAGATGTTAACAGACAGATATCAGATTCCACAAATATGGAAGAGCACATGCTCCAAATACAGACACACACACACACACAATTTCAACAGCTTGATTTCAGAAAATGTACCTTTACCCACAGGGTAAAAATACAGAGGTCTATGCTTATTCTGATGTTCCATTTTGAAGTGATGGTTTCTGTCTCAGGGACAAGCATAGTTACAGTCAACATTATTACTTACAGACATTATCTTAACACAGCCACAGATGGCTTAAAATTAAGGGCATCCACTGTTTAAATGATTTTGTACCTTGTCATGCCTTGATTCTGATTTCTATATTTATGAGGCCTCTCTCCCTCTTTAGTGGTTGTGAATTGTACAGGTTGTGAGTTTCAGACTTTGAGTTGCCTATGTAGGACCATTGTGATGGAGTCTAATCCACACAATCCTGCGGCCCATTGTCATGTTCATGAAAACAATCTTATGTGGACAAAAGTTACATGTGTGAAGAAAGTCAGTGCAAGAAGTGCTATGGGTGGACCTGGGATGCAAACAAGCACTGTGTTTTATGCACAGGACAATAGGTGACAGAACAAGGAAAAATGATCTTAAGTTGCAGCAAGGGAAATTTAGGCTAGATATCAGGAAGAACTTCCTCACTAGGAGGGTAGCAAAACACTGGAACAGGTTATCCAGAGAGGTTGTGGAATCACCATTCTGAGAGGTTTTTAACACCCAGCTACATAAGGCCTTGGCTGGGATGACATAGTTGGGGATGGTCCTGCTTTGAGCAGGGAGTTGAACTAGATGATCTCCTGAGGTCCCTTCCAACCCTAATTTTCTATGAGTCTATGATTACAAAGCCAATAATAGAAGATGTTTACATTTTTTATGATTTTCTATGTATGTAGGAGGCAGGAATGCACATACACAATTACATTTTTGTGATGTGGCTAGAGTCAGAAAAACCTTAGGAATTTGGGTCCAAAAAACCCTTGGGAAAAAAAAAATTGAGAATTTAAGCATAAAAACTATCTGACTTTATTACAGTTTTTTTTTCAATAAAAAGTTCCAGGGCTACAACTGCGCAGCTCGCAGTACCAAAGGCTATGATGGCTATGTCATTCTTAGCTAGTTATTGAAGGGAAAATGGTCCTGGAACTGATCATGCAGGGCTGTAAACTTGTATATAGAAGTAGACAGCCTGGTTATCTGTTTCATAGATTCTTTAAACTTTTTTGCTACTGAAACTTAGCAAGCTTCCCCAGGTGATGGGGTTTGAAGGTTACAAAGGGTATTTCCCACATATTTTTTAACATATGCAATATACAGATCTGTTTCTCTCAGGCACCAGTTGATGGACCCAATCCAGTACAAATCAGGTGAATATGGTTAGGGCTGGGTACTGGTGGGTTGAGTTCTAATGGGTTGCTAGCTGCCAAGTTGGATGCTGATGCATTAGGTGCTGCTGGGGTAAGTTGGCTGCTGTCTGGTCTGGGTTTGGCTGGTAAGCGTCCTCGAGGCACTTTGGATCCTCCACGATTGTATCCAAATCAACAAGAACCCTCCCCTTCTGGATTCAAACTGCACAGACCTGGTTCTCACTGTACCTGGAATTGCCACCCCACTTCTCCTCTGGACCCAAATCAGCCTTTCAAGTAAAATCTGTGTTCATTGGAGGGTGAGTCAGGGTGCTCAGGGAATGGTGAAGGAAGGATCTGTGGGTCCAGGTCTGTGGTAGGGGTCAGTTTGGAGATCAGAGAGTAGTAGAGTCTGAATCCATGTTGGAAATGGGTCAAGGGACTTGCGGAGTGATGCAGGGTCTGGTATCTGCAAGTTCTGGGTCCATGGCAGGGGTGAGCCAAGGGACACTGGGGACCACCTCTGTGGTCTTCCAGGTGCAGGTTTATGACAAAGGTTAGGCAACGTGCTCAGGTTATGGTATAGTTCTGAGGTCTGTGGTGTTCAGGTTGCCCCCTCCACTTTAGTGGGTGTCAGGGGGATCCAGGAAGGGTACCGGGAACTGGAAGGGTTCCCTGAGGGCCCAGGGAATCTTGGGAGTGGACCAGTATGGGTGTGAGGGGGATGCTGGCAGGTCAGGGATCCAATGGTGGTGGGTCAGGTCAGGTTCAGGAGGGTCACTTTTCCCTGCCTGCTCAGGGTCAGGGGATTAAGAGTTGCACTTCCTCAGGGCTGTGTAGAGGGGATAAAATTTTCTGGCCTTAAGACTGACAATTGGAGGGGTTTGCTCCATGGTCAGCCAGAGCAATAGAGTTTGTCTGAATCATAGATTGTCTCCCTGGAGGGGAAGGCAGAGACGGAGCACTGCACACTGAGATGCTGGAGAGCAATGTGTTGCCTTCTGCCAGAGAACTAAGTGCACAAGTATTTCTTTCTCTGGTAGAAACTTTTTTTGGAGGCTACTTCTAGCTCAGTGGAAGAGTTTCTGTCCAGACATGCTATTTTTGGTCTGGAAGAAACTGTTTGTACATTTGTGCCCTCAGGGTTTCTACCACTGAAACTGTTTTTCCAATGGTAGAAATGTAAAACTCATACATACCCTAAGTAAACTGCTTTATCACCCTAAATGTTATAAAATCTTTCCTATAAGTCAGCCTCTTTACTGCAAATTAAACCAATTCTTCTTATCTTTTTCCCCTGACCACTAAGAACAATTTATCACAATCTTTTTTATAAGACCTATTGTTATATTAGGAGACTGGTATTATAGCCCCCTTTCAGTCTTCTCTTTTCTAAATAAACTAGATCCCATCCACATTCCTATAAGTCATGTTGTGTAAACCTTATTGCTTCTCTGCTCAGTTTGTCTATATTTTTTATGTCTTGGTGCCCAAAGACAGATAGCACTTTTCCATTGTTGATTAAAATGGAATAGTTGTCTTGTCTTACATACGACACTTCTGTTAATACACTCCAGGATGCAATTTGCCTTATAGCTTCAAATGATTGATTCATATTTACAACACTTGAGATAACTTTTGCTACTGCTTCCCAATTTGTATTGGTGATTTGATTTTTCCTTAATAACTTTGTACTCATCTTTAAAAAAAACATGATTTCATATGATTTTCCAATTTCTTAAGAAAAATAGACATTTTTGGAGTCATTGGCACATTCCTGATGTTCTGATCACTTTGTCAATTCAAAACTGCTCCATATTAGAAAACAAGTTAGTTAAAATTGATACTGATTTTCACTCATAAAGTACTGCAAAAATGTTGAAGCCGGGCCCTTTATTTCTGCTTATTTAATACTTCAGGTACTCCTTCCTCTCTCTGTAGGACAGGGTAACTCAAGTTTGTTTTTTTTCCCCAGCAGGCCGCATAAGTGGTATCTGGCCCACCCACCAACTGTATCTAGGTGATGGTTATGGTTCAGCCATGATCCAGCCATGAAGGGAAAGTAAAACATATACAATGTTCCTTATGGTAGTTGTAATATATTTAATAGAATAAAAATAATAACTTTATAAATTGACATCTCATAGTAGCTACTGCAGTAGCTACTGCATGCTTCTCTTCAAAAGTGCATGTAGGAAATAAGTAATCATCAGTGTGTTCTGAGGATATATATTAATAAGAAAGTTGCCCTGCTTAGTAGAGTTGACAATCAACATATTAATGAGCTTTTTTCATAAGGATTTTTAATGAGTTCACCTTTAACTTTGATATACACTATTTTAATATATGTATTAATTTGTTTTCATATTAATGTGCATTATATTAATTTATTTAATGGCTTATGTATCCCAAAAAAGACTCCTTAAACTGACGGATTTAGTAATATATCGAGTTGATATTTGGAGAAGCTGGATTTTTATCAATCTGAAGGCCATTGAAAAAAAGAATACTGTCAATGTTCATAATGTTAAAAATCCATTTGAACAAGAAATTGCAGAACAAGAAATCATCTACAATGTGGGCTGTGTTAAGCATGATTTACCAGGGACTATAGATTCTTATCCCATTACAATAAAAACTGTTATCTGGCATCCCCTGGGAATGGGGGTTGCCGAATAACAAAATATGACATTTAATTGAGCAGCCCAAACAGGCATCCTTGCCTGTTTGGATTGCTGCTTCTCCCACTGCATCTGGGGCATCGCCACCCCCCCCACCGGCATTGCCGCCCCTCCTGCAGGCCCCACAAGACAAGAAGGTAGGCCCCACACAGCCTGTTATGCCACCAGGCCGTGGGGGCTCAGCAATGCAGGCGGCTTTGCCCTGGGCTATGGGGGCTTGGAGAAACTGGAAGTGCCACAGTGGGCACTTTCGATTTTACTTTTCCTTATAAGCTGGCATACCAGTTAACAGAGCATGCCAGCTTGTAAGGTGCTGGTTACCGGAGGTTTTACTGTACTTGGATTACCTTTTATGACCCCTTTATTCCTATGGGTTCTTTCTTATATGTCTCTTCCAGAACTGTCCTCCTCCCCCACCTGCCTTCCTCACCCTACTCTTTTCCCACCGTGGCTAATTATAGGCAGTCAAGAAGCCCGAGTCTGAAGCAATTTAATCTTTGCAGATTAGTCTGAACTGAGTAGATTGAATTGATTAGCAAGTGAACAGACATTCACTTGTGATTCTGGAAAGGCAGCTTGCCTGCAGTGGCACACCTCCCTGCTCAGCTGGAGCAGAGAACTTGGGGCAAAACTAGCCCACCCACTCTGCCAAGGGGAGGGGGGAGTTTTCAGGAGAAGCACAAAATATCCTGGGATACTGAGGGATTGTGAGTTATCTTGAATCTGTAGGGGATCTAGGATAGAAGTTAAATAAACTGATGTAAACTAAATCAGTCAAGTCTGATACCACATCCATCTGGATTTATCTTGAACTATTTTTGGCCAATTGTTGTTAAATGTCAATCAAGTATTTCCCTGGTTCTGTATATGAACCAAAAAATTGGTATGTGAGTGTACTCAAAAGAAGAAATAGGACATAGAGTTGATATACCTACAGCTGTAGATAGTTGTATCACTAGTGACTGAAAATGTTGCAATCACTACAATAGAAAGTGAGAATTAAGTTAGCACTATGAACAAGGCAGCACATGTTGGTTGACTGAGCAGTAGAGTATTTCAGAAAATTGGAACTCTTTTCACAAAATCATAACTTACTCAACATGTGATTTACCAAGCCACTGAACTCCTTGAACTCCAATCCAATCCCAGTGAAGCCAAAGGAAGGTGGTGAATTCTCTTTCTCTGGGTGTATTCATATCAAAGGTTTATTCTTTCCTGAAGGATATATCTTAACCAAACAATTGTTTCTGGGTTAAAAAATAAAAGGCAAAGGACTTCCTGAACATAGTGGCTTGCTGGTTTGTACAGCCAATGGCAGACAAAGCTGCAAGATAATTAACATCACATCCAGGCTCCTTTGAATCTCTGGCCTCAATAAGGAATTGCCTACTTGCAATGTGGTTGCCTAGGTTCTGCAGTTTGGATTTAGGGCATGAAATTAATGTCCCCAGGAACCATTGCATGACATGTGAATTGCTCTGCTCACCTTTCACTATAGGAATTATTGATTGTAACCAACACAGATAGCATCTTCAGTTATCAGTCTGTGAGGGTCTGTCCAGTCCCAGTATGCATCAAAACCTTGTGAAATTCTATGCACTTGGATTAGCCTGAATAGCATATCCAAATACCTCTTTCTGTCAGTTCTTGCAGGTGTACAAAGTATCTCAATGTGCATTGACTTTCAATATTAATGATTTAATATTAACAATAACAATAATGACTTAAAAATGTGGAACTGCTAGAGTCACTGGAACAGTAGCAAAACATTATTATACGTTTATAATGTGTATATATTGTTATATAGTGTGTATGTGTATATTATTATATAAGATATTTCAAGGCTTTCATATCATGTCATATGCACTTAAAAACCTAGTATTTCCTTCTCTTAATGTCTTCCAATTTGTTTGGCACAAGTAGATTTCTCTACTTGTGCCATAGAGGCATATTAGGCTTTGGAGTGTCTTTGTCATACCTTTAAATCCTGAGTTTCTTCACAACAAAGTAATCTGATTGATGTGTTGCTAAATTATCATATAAGTTTCACCTTTTCACAAAGACTTTCATTCACTCATCATAAAATTATGACATCTAGAGACTTCAAGATGAATGGCTTTGAATAAAAAATACAGCGTTTTTGCTTGGTGGTTCCCCCGACCAATTAATATCAGAAGAAAATTACTTTTATAAAATATCCATGTTTGTATTTTGTAGTGTGCAATTTGCACATAGAGAATGACATGTTCACAGGAATGAGAAATATATTTTACATAAAATCTACAACATCATATCTTTTTGATTCATACTGTCATCCATCTTCATGTCTACTCATCTTTGGTATAAAATATGTAGTAGCAGTTTTTTTCTGAGAAGTTAGCTTGGGGTAATGCTTACATTTGGATTTTGGATTTGTATTAATCTCCTTTGGGATTATTATTATTATTATTATTGTGAGGAAGTAAAGATATTGGTGCTTTTAGTGTCCACTTCAGTGAAAATCTCCAAAAGAGGAAGCTTTAAGATGTTTTCTGTGGACTGCCAGACTGTGACAGAATATTCCATACTAGTATTCCCACTGTAGTATTCAGTGACCATTCTGAAACCAAAGGAGTCTGTGGCCTGCTTCATTCAGTAACTAAGTCTATGAGTTTCCTAAAGCCTTTATTAAGAACTGTAAGCTAAGGCTTTGTCCATTGGACATATTTGCATAAAAACTATCTCCCATACCTTTGGACCCCTTCCTTATGTGTTAGTGCAGGCATCATTGTTATAGCCTTAGGTTTACCATGCTCTATCCGAGCACCATGCTGCATTAACATCTTACCCAAATATGTTGTTTCTGTGAAACAAAATTTACATTTATATTTGTTTAGTACTATCCTAGTGGCAATTACTTGTTTCAAAGATGCTCAGAGCCTTCATTCATATGCTTCTATTATTTTTATCCAGACCAAATCACCATCTATATAAACCGTAGTATCTTCTTTCCCATTATATTTTTTGCATTTTTGCATGAAACAGCTTGGGTGCCATACCCAACCAAAGTGATAGTCTCCCAAAGAGCATTTTGAACGTGCACAAACATGTTATGTGATTCTCTAAGCATAATTACTAAAGCACTGTTTTGTCAAGTGTACAAAAAAAAAATTTCAGCCATCAATTCCAAAATTTCTCTCCTTCAAGGCAGTGGTCATTTTATATTGTTATTTAGTTCCTTTGGATCTCTACAAAACAAATGATTTTATATTTTGGGTTTTCTTTTTCTATTTTCCTATAATAACTGATGACTGCAACTACTATGCTGGTTCTTCAGCTTGTTATATTTTTTCCCAAACCAATCTTCTATCAAGCTTCAATACTTCAGACATAGGTGAATGAACTACCAGATAAATGGATGTTTTCTGCTCTAATATGTACTTTGAAAGCCTTGTGATGCCTTGGAAGAGGC
The DNA here is from genome assembly GCF_001723915.1 of Gavialis gangeticus. NCBI lineage: Eukaryota > Metazoa > Chordata > Crocodylia > Gavialidae > Gavialis > Gavialis gangeticus. The sequence continues at coordinate 166,006,607 of NW_017729032.1, forward strand.
CCTTAAATTCTGCTTGAACTATTTTGATTTCCTGGAGCTTAATGACTTCAGTTATTTGATTAGCTTGACATTCTTTTTTAGATATGGATGCTATTTCCATCCTGGTACTGTTACAAACTTTTTATTCTACCATAAACTTATAGCACTCTGTGGGCACTTCTAAACACGACACTAAATACACAGTAGACTAATTCTATTGCACATTAGTATGTCACAGCAAAAGCTGTGCTATTGTGCTAATGTTGTGGTCAAAATTAGGGTCTGGGTCTATGTACAAGGATGAAGACACTATGGTACCACAGCACAAATGGAAAGTGGGTCACCAAGTGAACTGTGAGTGACCTTGCCTCATGAAAGATGATGTAAGACCCCTGAAAGAGGTGTCAAAAGAAGATTTTGGGGCCAAGTGAAGAGCCACCTAGGTAACTTGGGCACATAGCCTATAAAGGGGGTGTGTGGGTGGAGCTTGATGTGTGTCTGGGCCGGGTGTAGGATGGAGGGCACATGTTCTCAAGGAATGTGGATTTTAAATTACTTTTTAAAAATCTGAAAATGGTTTTTTTATCAGAAAAAACAAGAATCTCCATTTATAACACATTTACTTTTTGAAGAAGGCCAAAATGTGCAGTTAAGAATAATACTGTCCAAAAATAAGAAGTACAGCATGTTGGTCTGATTTTAAAAATCAGCGACCAGTACTCAATTGTGGGCAGAGTGCAATATGACTAAAATGACCAATCACAACATATCCTGTTGATAACATGGAGACCTTTATTGATACACAGTAGCAGCATCTGACAATTAGCAAGCAAGCAAAGGCTTTTGTGACACACTGTGTCCCAGGGATGCACACAGGAACATGGATATCTGGCCAACATGTGATTGTCTTCTGCTGGTCTCTTGCTTCAGTTTGTGGTGGTCCTGACTGGAGGAAGTTGTTGAGTGATGAACACATGCTCTCTTTGTTCCTTTCTAGTGTTATACCTTAAATCCGTTGTAATCATTGTATACCTACCTGGTGCTTATTCATTGGTGGTCCAGTTTGGCATATCTTGTCTAGCCAATGGGGGTTATTGTCCACATGTGTTTTATGCATCAGGCATTTGGTAAGATGTGACCATGTAGTTGGGATCTTTCCATCTGTAATTGGGAATTTCAGGTTCCAGGGCAGATTATATCCTGCAGCCGCACTCATTTTTTGAATACAAGGGAGATGGGACCGCTTTTCTCTTCA
>NW_017729032.1:166012840-166013854 GCF_001723915.1 Gavialis gangeticus
CCTACCCCCTACCCCCGCCAAACAAATCTCTGTCTCTGGAATGTGTGAGAACTGCCTTGCTACAGAATGGGTCAACTTCTTTAAAAAAATTAAAAAATTAAATTTTGGCCACAAAAAGAATAAGATTTTTGGAAGAGACAGATTTTTATGTGCAAATAAAGGAAAGAACAAAGTATAGATCAGCATATTACTGAACTAAAGAGAAGCCTGAATAAGAGCTGTGCTTTTGGGAACCTGACAGAATCTCTGAAGAGAGTTAGGATTATTTTTGACATTTTAGACACTGCTTTACAAGAAAGGCTATTGCATGTTGGACACTTGTCCCTAGAAAAATCTATCCAAAATACCCCAAAAGGGGTAGTTCATGCAGCAGACATGACAGAACATGGCTGGAAAAAGCCACCTCACAGGGCACATCTACATATACAAATAATGCTATTAATTAATTTATGTGCAGCCTCTTCAGAACAGATTTGCTGCTTATGGGAGTAGTCGGCTCCTGGCCTCCTTCTGCCCTGCAGCAGCCAGAGTGAGCTAGAGGCTCCAGTCACCCCTGCCCATATGCCAGGGGCACTCTTTAAAAGGCTGCAGCTGACTGGTACAGACTTCTATGACACTGTCTTCAGAGTCTGTGTCCAGTGTGTGATGGCTGCTTCATACCCACAGCCTGGCAGGGTCATCACCTTGCCCAGGTCAGCCTCAACATTGTCCTTCCTGCCCTGCCACATGGCCAGGCTTTCCACCCCACCTGTAGCCCCCCACTCCAAGCTGCCACCTACCAGCCCCTGTACCACTGCCTAGACTCTTGCAGAAACATCAATGATACCCACATGGATCCTACCACAGGTGCCATCCATGAACTCCTGGGGCACCAGCTCCTCAACCTGTGGACCCACTGTGCCAGCCAGAACTGGTGGCTCCACAGCATCCAGCGCACCTATGATGATGAGCAGAGGATGGACTTCTTCTGCATGGTCCGGGCCATATTCCAGGAGCTACTCAACCAGCTCTGCC
>NW_017729032.1:166018854-166019737 GCF_001723915.1 Gavialis gangeticus
AAAGAAGATTTTGGGGCCAAGTGAAGAGCCACCTAGGTAACTTGGGCACATAGCCTATAAAGGGGGTGTGTGGGTGGAGCTTGATGTGTGTCTGGGCCGGGTGTAGGATGGAGGGCACATGTTCTCAAGGAATGTGGATTTTAAATTACTTTTTAAAAATCTGAAAATGGTTTTTTTATCAGAAAAAACAAGAATCTCCATTTATAACACATTTACTTTTTGAAGAAGGCCAAAATGTGCAGTTAAGAATAATACTGTCCAAAAATAAGAAGTACAGCATGTTGGTCTGATTTTAAAAATCAGCGACCAGTACTCAATTGTGGGCAGAGTGCAATATGACTAAAATGACCAATCACAACATATCCTGTTGATAACATGGAGACCTTTATTGATACACAGTAGCAGCATCTGACAATTAGCAAGCAAGCAAAGGCTTTTGTGACACACTGTGTCCCAGGGATGCACACAGGAACATGGATATCTGGCCAACATGTGATTGTCTTCTGCTGGTCTCTTGCTTCAGTTTGTGGTGGTCCTGACTGGAGGAAGTTGTTGAGTGATGAACACATGCTCTCTTTGTTCCTTTCTAGTGTTATACCTTAAATCCGTTGTAATCATTGTATACCTACCTGGTGCTTATTCATTGGTGGTCCAGTTTGGCATATCTTGTCTAGCCAATGGGGGTTATTGTCCACATGTGTTTTATGCATCAGGCATTTGGTAAGATGTGACCATGTAGTTGGGATCTTTCCATCTGTAATTGGGAATTTCAGGTTCCAGGGCAGATTATATCCTGCAGCCGCACTCATTTTTTGAATACAAGGGAGATGGGACCGCTTTTCTCTTCAAGGTTTGTTAGACACTGTCTCATGATGCCCCCTTT
>NW_017729032.1:166020632-166027646 GCF_001723915.1 Gavialis gangeticus
CATGGCCAGGCTTTCCACCCCACCTGTAGCCCCCCACTCCAAGCTGCCACCTACCAGCCCCTGTACCACTGCCTAGACTCTTGCAGAAACATCAATGATACCCACATGGATCCTACCACAGGTGCCATCCATGAACTCCTGGGGCACCAGCTCCTCAACCTGTGGACCCACTGTGCCAGCCAGAACTGGTGGCTCCACAGCATCCAGCGCACCTATGATGATGAGCAGAGGATGGACTCCTTCTGCATGGTCCGGGCCATATTCCAGGAGCTACTCAACCAGCTCTGCCTGCACCTGTAGATGTGTGTTAATTGATTTTATAGTTAGTTTAAAGAGAAAAGATATGGTGCTTGAGGTTATAGTTTGGAAGTGTTCCCTTACTTAGACTACAAAGATTTGGAATTGGGACATGGTCTCTCTGTTAAGTGAGGAACAAAGTCCCTAAAGAGGCTTAACTACTTCTGTGCAACTAAAACTAGCTTTTTAGTTAATCGCATTCACTTAAGTCTGTGTTAATTGAACCCAGTGATCTACATGGCCTTTTTACCAATTATGCAAAATTTTCAATTGTATTCTCCTTTGTTACCCGTGTATTATGGATGCATAAGTGTATACACATATATTGTGAACGATCAGTGAGGTATACCCTGGCCATAAAGGTACACTGCTTTATACATACTCAGGTATACATGTAAGTCATAAAATTGTAGTCAAACAAAAGTCCATGACTAACAGGTAACTAGATGCCAAAAGATGAAGACATACTTTGTTTTACCCCAAATAGCTAAAGGGTTTGATCACTTACCCATGAAACAAGAAGCCAAGGCTTGAGACCTTTCCTTACCAGGAATTCAGAATTACTGGGCACATCAACATGTGCACTTTAATGGGCAGTAGCCTATTTTACTGTGCATTAAAGCATCACATAAAAAGTCATGCAATTATGTTAATGTGCAGTAAAATAGGTTACTTCACATTAAGCATGACTTTAAAAAATCTTGAGCTTTTGGTACTGCTCATAAGGGTAGCCTAATGCACATTTATTTAGTACCTCACATTGGACATACTAGTTTTAATGCACATTAGGAAAAGTGCATTGATATGCATGTAGACATGCCTACTCAGTCCTTTACCAAGCACCCCTTTTGAAGCTGAGCTGCTGTAACCTAAACCATGGCAAAGAAGATACTGCTGACTTTTGCAAAATGTGGAGGCCTAAGGACAATTCTAGACTAGGGTCCTTTGACATATCCATTTATGGTTCCTCATGTCTAAAAATTAAATGTCTATCCCAAGGAGAGTAATTCACATGGTTAATCATTCTATATAGTCAAGAGGGAGTGTTAAATGTCTCTGAAGAACAGTTCAGAGATCCCAGCCACTGAGTGGGAACCTACATAGAGCTATCCAATAGGAAGAACTAAACACAGAGAAGTGTGTGAGTTTCTGTCTCACCTTGGAGCTTAGACACTCAAATCCGGGCTACATTTCACTTTTAACAATATCCATGCTCTTAAGATACAGAGATCCTTTGAGGGCAAATGTCTAAATGTTATCACTCTGGTAATGGTGATTCTTATGCCCAATATTTATATAATAGAATAATGGTTAGAAAATTCAAACAAGAATCAGGATTTGAGTTCAGGAACCTGACAAAAGGAAGAAAAGAGAGCAGCAGAGTATAGGCCCTGGTCTTCAAAAAAGTAGACTTTGACTCTGTCAGAGAACTGATGAGCAGGATCCCTTGGGAGGCCAATCTGAGGGAGAAAGGAGTTCAGGAGACCTGGTTGCATTTTCAAGAAAAATTACTGAAGGCACAGGAACAAATCACCCCAAATGTACAGGAAGAATAGCAAATGCAAATAGCAAATAGCAAAAAGAATAGCAACCAGCTTGGCTTAGCAGAGAACAGTTCAGTGAGCTTAAACACGAAATGGAAGCTTACAAGTGGAAGCTTGGAGAAACAACTTGGGAAGAATATAATAACATTGCTTGGGTATGCAGGGATAAAGTCAGAAAGGTGAACGTGCAATTGGGGTTGCAGCTAGCAAGGGACATGAAGGATAACAAGAAGAGTTTCTACAAGTATGACAGCAGCAAGAGTAAGGTCAGGGAAAGTGTGTGTCCCTTACTGAGTGGGGGAGGCAACCTAGTGACAGATGATAAGGAAAAGGCTAAAGTACTCAATGGCTTTTTTCCCCTTGTACTTCACAGGCAAGGCCAGCTCCAAGACAACTGCACCGGGCAGCACAGTTTGGAGAGGAAGTCAGCAGCCCTCAGTGGTGAAAGAACAGGTTACGAACTGTTTAGAAAAGTTGGACATTTCAAGTCCATCGACCAGATGCATTGCATCTGAGGGTGCCAAGGGAGTTGACTGAGGTGACTGCAGAGCTGATGGGCATTATCTTTGAAAACTCATGGTGATCAGGGGATGTCCCAGACAATTGAGAAAGAGCAAATATAGTGCCCATCTTTAAGAAAGGGAAGAAAGAGGATACAGGGAACTACAGACCAGTTAGTTCCTGGAAAAAATCATGGAGCATGTCCTCAAAAAATCCATTTCTAAGCACTTGGAGGAGAAGAAGGTGATTAGGAACAATCACTATGGATTCATCAAGGGCTTTATGACTTCCCAACCTGATTGCCTTCTATGATGAGAAAACTGGCTGTGTGCATGTGAGGAAAGCAGTGGACATGATATACCTTGACTTTAGCAATACTTTTGATACCATCTCCCACAGAATTCTTGCAAGCAAGCTGAGGAAGTATGGATTGGATGAATGGACTTTAAGGTGGATAGAAAGCTGGCTGGATTGTCAGGCTCAATGGATAGTAATCAATGGCTCAATAAGTAGCTAGTAGCTGATATCAAGTGGAGTGCCCCAGGGTCAGTCCTTGTACCTTGTTCAATATCTTCATTAAGCACCTGGAAGATGGGATGAGTTGCACTCTCAGCAGATTTTCAAATGACACAAAACTGAGGGTGTCATAGACACACTGGAGGGTAGGGCCAGGATTCAGAGGGCACATCTGCATGAGATGCTTAACTGTGCAAAGTAAGCTTCTGTGTCTACACGTGCGCATGCTTACTATGCAGTAAATCTTGCTAAGTGTGAGAAAATTTACTTTCAATTAGTAATGGATCAGGAGTGCTGGCCCTGGGGAGCAGCCTGCTGCCAGGACAGGCTCCACCATCTCAGCCTGGCCATGCACTATGTCCCCGTGCCTTGGCAGCAGGGAGCTCCAAGCCCCCTGCTCTGAGAGTATGATAAGGATCTTCCAGCATTGGCACTGGGATATAAGTGCTGGCTCTGTGAATGTAGAGCTGATGCCAGGGAGTTCCCTGCTGGCAGGGGCTGGGAAGCCTGTTCCCCACCCAGCTCCATGAACATGGAGCTGAGTGGACAGCAATTTACCCAGCCTGTTCCCCACCCAGCTGTATGCTCATGGAGCTGAACAGGGAACAAGCTCCCCAGCTTGTCAGATACCCAGCTCCACACTTGTGGAGCTGAGTGGGGAACAAGCTCCCTAGCCTGTTCCCCACCCAGTTCTGTGGTTGTGAAGCTGAGTGGTGAACAGGCTCCCCAGCCTCCGGTCCGTGTGCAGGGTGGGGGCTGGGTACCGTACCGGTCAGAGACAGGTCCTAACTCCATACCCCAATCAGGTGATTGAAATACGGGGCTTCAAAAGAGCTGCAAGGATGTGGTAGGTCCCAGCCTCCTTTCCTGATCTGCCAACAGGGCAGCTAGCTGCTGAACTGGTGCATCAGGGCAGGGGTCTGGGACCTCACCCTCCCCTGAAGCTCTTGCCAAGTCCCCTGACCCTGATAATGGAGGCAGGGCCAGGAGCTCCCTGCTGCCAGGGTATGGGGACTTTGTCTCCACCCTGAAAACAGGCAGCCTCCTAGGGGCAGGAAGCAAACTCCTAGCCCTGGCCAGAAGATGGCTATTTCAGGTACTAGGCTAGGACCCAGGTGAGGCCTAGAGCTCCCCCTGGTGGCAGCAGGGGTCCATTACAGGGCCCCAGTGGAAGCAGTTTGCTGCCATTAACAGCAAATTTGCTCCCAGTTCCTTGAATGTGTAGATGTCTGCATGGGAGTATTTACTCACAAGTAGTTTATTCACAAGTAAACTTATCCTGGATCAAGTGCTCTTTCCTGCCATGGCAGGGGGTCAGACTAGATGATCTGCTCAGGTCCCTTCCGACCCTAGAAACTATGAAACTATGAAAAAGGGGAAATTAGAAAATTGGCTTTAAAAATTGAATTTGGATTGGGATCTTAATTTTGCTTTCCCCCCTGTGTTTATAAGTCGGTGGAAGAAAAAAATTTGAAACATTTCCAGGTTTGATGTTAAAAATCTGCATCTGGATCCTAATGTTATGATTTGGATGCATTGCTAAATGTAACATACTGCAGGACAATCAACACAATAACATTTCTAAAAAAGCAATCATATTCAATAAGGTTATGCATTTCTGGATACTAATGAGTGATTGTACATTAGTGATTATCAAATAAAGCAGTCAGAAAATCTTGCCATATGGAAAATTATTTCAGTGTTTATGATGACTTCATTCAGCTGTCACTGAAAAGTGGCCAACAGTAGTATAAAGTGTAGCTGTTTCCAATCTGCCAGAAAACTTCAAATGCATGACAATATCAACCATGGAATGTTACAGATTATGGGAAGATATTATGTTTTTCAACATTACATTGTATACATATAGATTAGAGAGGAAAAAAACCATTATAAACATAATAAAATACCTTTGAATTGTTGTAAATGTCATTCTGGGTTTACTAATTAAGACAATTATCATATTTATAGCATTTTTCTGAATTTTAGAAGATCTACATTTTGGAATGAAAATAATCTACTTCCAGGTATTTTCCTTCTTTTGAGTTTTACAAACGCCATTGTCTGAATCATACCAACACAGTTTTGGAAACATTCCTTACCAAGCAGAATAGATATATACATATATCTACATGCCCATTCACTGCCATAGTTTCATATTAATGCAAGGGAAATAAAGGAGGAATAATGTTCAGTATAGGCTGTATGGGATTGTAAAAAATATTAAATAAAATACATTTCACTCCCTGAAAGTCTAAACTCGCTCACTGGGTTGAAAAGGATTTCATTGGTGGAATTAGGACTGGCAGTAGTCAACAACAGAAACTTATTTTGAGGGGAGATTCAGTGGTTGGAGCCATTGACAATTCTACATCACTGGACAAGTCTTGATTAGAAAAAAAAAAGAAGAGAAACTGGTAGAATATTAGAAGGGAATACAAACTAAATTAGGTATGAGGAAGTCCAGGCTTCAGTATATTCCACAGATTGGGATAGTAAGAGAATTAGAAAATTAGGTAATAAATTGCTATGGTTATGCCTTTTAGGGTGCTGGCAGATGTTCAGGTTTTAACTTGTGGTGCTTTACATAAAATACCATGAGTTAGTGTCCCCTCCCCCCCCCCTTTCATCCATTCACAAGTTCCCTAATGTGTTCTAAAGCAGAGTGCCTTCATCTGATACCTCATTTGAGGAAGGTTAGTTTTTCATGTGGTCAGCCACTTTAAAAGCACTCTGTAGCCACCTACATATGTCACAGCATGGTGTATAGCACTTCCAGGGGCCTGATCCTGTGAAAGATGGTAACCTCTGTCTGTGCTCTTAGACATATACTCTGTTGTCTTGCCATAACTTAGCTAGCAAAATCATTCAAAATGGAGACCTCACAGTCAGAAAAGAAGGAATTGCTAACAGAATGCTATTCAAGAGGTTACCTTTACTTTGGAATACATTGCTCTTCCCCCTTATCTCAAATATCATGAATTGTATTATCTTCAGGGCATTTTACATGCTTACTTTTTTATAAAGACTGTATATCTCTGTCCATGTATCTCTGTGTGTGCAAGAGAGAGAGAGGACAGAAAAAAAGGTAGAAGTGATTTAAGGATGATATTTATGAGCGTCTTTACACATGCTCCAGGGATGGGGATGGGGAGCTCTTTAAAGAAAGTGGCTTTGATTGCTGCTCTGATTAAAGCACCCGGTGCCTTATGTATTCAGCATCCCAATCTTCAAAATGTTGCTGGGCACTTTAAATAAACTACCTGTGATTAAAGCACATCAAAGCAGTGTCTCTGCATGTCTACAGGCACCTAAATGTTTGCTAGATCTTTGTTTCATTACTATATCTCTCATTGGTCCTGTTACTGCAGATAAGAGGATTGCCTAAGAAAAGAATCAGGACTGGCAAAGGGATGGCAAGAACCTGATTTGAACACCTGCCCTGTTCTTAGACTGCACTGAATTTCAAACTTGCACAGCTAAACATTGCTCATACATTCGGCTGCCATTAAAAAAAATGGGAAGAACTTGGACTTTTTTGTTTGTTTTGATTTTTTTCAGTTAATTTTGAATGATCCTTCCTACCATGGTTTATCCCACCTGAAATGTCATAAATAAAAATGCTTATGTATGTAAACTACTTTTTCAGCAATTTTTGTACTGCTTGGACAAGATTTGAGATTTTTTTAAAAAGAAAAATATATCTTTTTGGTAAAAATGTCTTTGAATACTTTCCAACAAGGTCTCTTTCAGTGTGTCTACACATGCATTTGATGTGGGACCAGTTTATTTGAGAGTAAACTACTCACAAGTAAGTGCTGCCGGGCAAGCATCTACCTGTGCAGGGATCTGCTCCCTCTTCTTGGAGCCCTGCAATGAGCCCCCCCCCCCACCACCAGGGGGACATGGAGACGCTGGCTGCAGATACTTTTGTCTGGATGCCATCTTTAAAAGCCAGCCCTGCTAGCCTGCTCCTTGGCCAGTTGCATTTCTGGCCAGAAGCAGCATGCAGAGCATAGGGGAAGCACATGGCAGCTCTCATGTTGCAGCTTCTGCCTCCCTGCATAATGGCTGCTCTAGCCCCTGCCACTGGCAGCAATTAACAGCACTCTGGGATCATGCTGGCTGCTGAGCTGGCCCTGCTGGCCCACTGTGC
>NW_017729032.1:166032646-166062286 GCF_001723915.1 Gavialis gangeticus
CCCCCCCCCACCACCAGGGGGACATGGAGACGCTGGCTGCAGATACTTTTGTCTGGATGCCATCTTTAAAAGCCAGCCCTGCTAGCCTGCTCCTTGGCCAGTTGCATTTCTGGCCAGAAGCAGCATGCAGAGCATAGGGGAAGCACATGGCAGCTCTCATGTTGCAGCTTCTGCCTCCCTGCATAATGGCTGCTCTAGCCCCTGCCACTGGCAGCAATTAACAGCACTCTGGGATCATGCTGGCTGCTGAGCTGGCCCTGCTGGCCCACTGTGCTGGCTGCTGGCAGGACCACAGCTGTCTGGGTTCTGCCCAGCCCCACCATGCTGTTGCTGCTGAGCAGCTGCCACCTGGACCCCATCCTGCAGGCTGGACCCTGGCAGAACACTGACAACAGGCTCCAGGATGCAACTTCAAGGGCCATCCTTGCCCTCCTGGGCCTCCAGAAGTGGTGGCTGAATGTTGTCCACCACACCTGAAATGACAAGCAGTGGCTGGAGGCATTCAGGATGACCAGGGCAACCTTCCTGGAGGAGCTATACCTGCATCTGGAGAGGCAGGACACCACCATGTGACAGCCTCTCCCCATGAACACCTAGGTGGCTGAAACTGGCCATGCCCACCAGCTTTCACTATGTGGGTCACCTCTTTAGTATGGCAAGGACACCCTGGTGGAATGCACCTTCAGCCGCCTCAAGGAATTTTGGTGCACCCTCACCACCTGCCTTAAGTTTGCTGAAGACAACATCCAATGGGTCAGGATAGGCTAGAGTTGGAGGCAAGGCTGTTGGCAGCACAAAAGTGACCACCAGGGATAGGCTGGTGTCCAGCACCTGGCAGTCCTTCTCCATGGCCTGCGCTGCTCTGGCCATGACTGTACCCTGCACTCACAGGGCCTCCACACACTCATGCTCCAGGCCTGAAGCAGTGCCCTGATCTCCCAATCCATTGGGTCCCACACCTCGTCATGCCATTCCTGCTATTGGTGGCATTCCTGCCATGAGGATGTGACCCTCCACCCACCACCTGTCCTGCTGGGCAACATTCTCCACCTGTCATATCTACATATCTGCCTGCTGGTCCTCCATGGCTGTCACCAGGAGGAGGGTCTAGTCTTAAGTCATCTTCCTGTGGATCTGGTGCATCTCCAGGGCCCTGGCTGTGGGCAGTGATAACCCTGAGGCCACCTACTCTGGACTCTTTCAAAAAAAAAAAAAGGTGGATATATTTCTTGCTGGGGTCTCTTGATCCTAGCTGACTTCTTGCCCCAATGATCTCATAAGTCCCTTCCAGCCCCTAATGTAAGGATGGGCAATTATTTTGGGTGGAGGGCCGCTTACTGAGTTTTAAGAAGCCATCGAGAGCCATATGACAGGCAGCTGGGGGCAGATCATTATTAATTTTCTAACATTTTAGGGCCCCCCCAGGCTGAATAGAATGGCCTGGTGGGCTGCATCTGGCCTACAGGCCGCATTTTGCCCACCCCTGCCCTAATGTCTATGAAAACTATGAATTATGGCTTCCAACTGCATCCTCTCCCTTGGATACAGCTGCAGAGCCATGAGAAAAAACCTGTTTGTGAGTTTCCAGCATTTCTGAGATCAGATGCTCTCTACCAGGAGCCATGCAGCGCCCAGCCTCAGATCAGGGTTGGTAATGCATGGGTGGCCAGGGAGCATGGACCCAGGTGGGCAGGCCTTGGCCTAGGCACCTGTGGACTGAGCCCCCTGTTCCTGCTCAGTCCCCAGGGGCCAGCAGGCTGCTGGGTGCTGGCCTCAGGCAGCCTGCCTCCTCTGTCCCATTCCCAGGCTGGGACAGGCCAGACTCCAGGTAGCACCTGCTGCTATGGCTCCAGACCCCTCTGTCCCTGCTTCTTTTCCTGCAGGCCAGTTCTTTTCCCCAGAAATGTTAAGACGGTAGTTTTCAACCACTTTTTTCATTTGCCCTTAGACCCTTTAGACCTGGCTTGTCCAACATACGGCCCATGGGGCACCATGCAGCCCACCAAGCTGTTTTCTGAGGCCCAAGGTGCTGCAACAGGAAATGAAAGTAAACACTGTTTACTTTTGTTCCCACCCCTTGTCCCTCCTCCAGCCCCTCAGCAGGCGACTGGCGAACACAGAGTTTGAAGCAGTTGGCTGCCCGGTGACCCTCTCCCCGGAGGGAGCAGGGCCCCTCTCTCAGCTCCCCCAACCACAGAGGCCGGGGTGGGTGAGCTTGCACCAGGCGGGTCCCAGGGCCTGGGCCGAGGTACCCCCCCACCCCCTCCTCACCCATCACATGGCTCCTTTAAGCCCCGCACCAGGGGCAGTCCACACTGCATCAGCAGGGAAGGGGTGGCACAGGGTGGGGCAGCGCAGTCTGGTGTGGGGATAAGCACACGGGCATGAAACATGGCTGCCTAGCTGTCATCAGGGCAGCGTCCCTGGGTGCGATGCTAAGGAGCCTGCACAGGGGTGCCACACACGTGCATGCACCCATAAGGAGGAAGCACAAGGTCACACTTGCGCCTTCCTCCTCCTCCTGCTCCTCCATGGGAGACAGGAGTGAGGAGGGAGGCAGGCTGCGCATGCGTGATCATCTGTGAGGACCGGGCTCCTCATCCCCGGTGGAGCTGGGCAGCATCCTGAGGCACTGCTTCTCCTCCTCCTCCTGCTCCTTCTCCTCACTGCTGCTGTGGGAGGCCAACATCCGGCTGCTCCTCCATGGCTTCTTCTGCCTGGTGCTGTACGTCCAGGTGCCCTGTACGTCCCAGGGCAAGCCTGCATTATGCTTCTTTCATTCGTTAAGAAGTGAGTAGAAGTGAAAGTGTTTATTTTAGTTAAGTGTTTGGTATTATTTCATTGTTGCTTTTATATTGTTTTTATTTTGGATTTTAAACCATGTTTCCAGACTCATTTCATTGTCACTTCCTGCAACTTCATTGGTGTCAAAGGTCACGTGACATCACTTCCTGATGTGATACCGCTTCCTGTGAGGTCTTTGAATATGGCTTGCTGGCCCACTGGGTGATAAAAAGTACATGATCAGGCCCCACATTCAAAAAGGTTGGACACTCCTGCCTTAGACACTCTGTGGACTTTCAGGGGTCTGCTGACTACAGGTTGAAAACCACTATGTTAGGGAATTCTTTATGTCTGTAATCATTGGTCTGCTACATGGAGGCTATTCCATTTAAAGTTATCAGTTGGGGTGGAAAAGGAAGTTAATCTCTGGGCTATATTGCTTTTCTTCCTCTCTCTGGCAAATGTTTAAAATAGAGTTATTAGGCAGGAAGAGATCAATAATTTCAGGTCAGTGACCTTTGAATTTCTTTTTCCGGTGACTTACAATCAATCAGAGAAGACCTTGTGTTGCATTAGGAGATGGCTAATGTCATCCTCAAGTCTCTGATTCAACTCATTTAAGGCAAAAAGAAAATAGTAACCATTAATATAAAATGTAGGATTTGAATAAGAGTTTTTAAAACAACACTGGCCTAAAATAAAAGGCATTTGCTTGAATCTAAAACAAGAATTTTTCCCCATATAAAATTAATCAGATTCAATAATTTAATTCTATACATGGAGAAAGCTATCAAATTTTTAAATGTTCCATGTATATAATTTAATTATTGGGAAGTTATCTTAAATTCATGGTCATCTTATATCCAGGTACATATGGTATAATCTTCCACACAAAAATGCCATGGATAACTATTGGAATTTAGAAATGTATTCAAGTTTTCTGAGCCCTCCCCCAGAAGAATGACTGCTATCTCTGCTTATCTTATTCTTTCCCCACTTTAGCCTGACCATTATCATCTATATTAGCCTAATCAGTTATCCAGTACTTTAACTAGGGATGGGCAAGTAGGGCAAAAACCCAGTCACTGACTTAGAGTGAGGTTCCATTAAGATTTGAAGGGGGACCCCTCAAGGTCCCTCCTGTTCACCTGTTCAGTTCAACATTTTGCAAATCCACTAGGCACTCGCACCCTCCTGATAGTCCTTTTTTCTGGCTGCTATATCCTGATTCACCACCATACGTTACTCATAACAAAGGATTCTGGTTTTCTCTCATTAAAAAAATTCCCAATTTTCAGATTTAAAAAAGTAGCCCAAAATCCACACTTTTCCATGACTAAAATGAAGTTGTACTAATACACACACACACACACACACACACACACACACACACTTATATATTTATATATACCCCCCCACACACACCATACATTTAATGTAGTATAAGAAAGGGATTAGTCCACCCATCCATAACACTCCTGGGGCACTCTGATTGGTTATTGAAACAACTCAAAAGATATACTAGCCTAATGGGCAATTGGCTAGTATATCTATATATTAGTGATGTTTCATTTTAATCATGTAAAATTGTGATTTTTCTCTAATTTTTATCAGAGAAAAACAGGATTCCTGCTCATAACTTTGTTGTCTCCATGACCCAAACTGGTCTGTTAGTTGCCACCAAATTTGACCCTGTAAATTTTCTTTCAGCGTAGAATTCAGTATGAGAGAATAGCCCTCAGCATACAGCAGGAAGCACTGGGGCACCATGGAGGGAAAGACACAAAGAGAGATGAGGTTTATTAGGGCAAATGAGAGTGCCCTCCAGGATTTGCCCTGGGTACAGACTTTACTAGTTATAACTCTGCAGCTAGAATTTGGGAGTAATATTATATATTCCCTTGAAGTCTCACTCTTTTCTGCAATGAAATACTTAGCTCAAGAATGCTATGAAATGTGTGATATTTGTTGCCATCCTTCTCAAAATGCTACTGAAATCAGTAGGGAGTGTTTCCACTATTTCAGTGGGAATGTGATTGACTCTTTTTATATTTATTTCTGTCTTTAGGGGCTTTCCCTGTTTAGTTTAATTTTGTTATGGTAAATGTTAATACCAGATGCCTGTATTCCCATTAGTTGAGTGGATAGGCTTTTCATTGCTGTTTCAAACAATTTCATAGATTTCATAGACATTAGGGCTGGAAGGGACCTCAGAATATTATCAAGTCCAGCCCCCCGCCCAAAGGGCAGGAAGTCAGCTGGGGTCATAGGATCCCAGCAAGATAAGCATCCAATTTCCTCTTGAAGGTGTTCAATGTAGGTGCTTGAACCAGCTCCAATGGCAGGATGTTCCAGACCTTGGGGGCTTGGACAGTAAAGAAATTCTTCCTTATGTCCAGCCTGAAATGGTCTTGAAGTAGTTTATGACCGTTCGACCTTGTCATCCCTTGGGGTGCTCCGGTGAACAAACGTTCCCCCAGATCCTGGTGGTCACCCCTGATAAACTTATAGGTGGCCATCAGATCACCCCTGAGCCTGCGCTTTTCCAGGCTAAAGAGCCCCATGGCTCTCAGCCTGTCATTGTAAGGTCTGTTTTCCTGACCTCTGATCATGCACGTGGCTCTTCTCTGGACTCTCTCAAGCTTCTCCACATCCTTTTTGAATTCTGGAACCCAAAACTGGACGCAGTACTCCATGCATTAGTGAAATGCATACTGCATGAAGTGTTTGAATACTGAAAGCTTTCCTGACTAGAATTTATTATCTCTGTGCAGTGCCTACCAATCACCCTTTGTATGTAATAATGCCATGCTGTCCTGTTCTTAAGTAGAATTCTGTTGATGAGTATGCATACTGAAGGGCAGAGACATAGCTGTAAAGCACACCCAGTATAATTATTTTCTTGCCTATGGCACTACTTGATTGTCAGACATTTTTGAGACTTGTTACATCAAGGAAAAATAAAAAAGTTATACTAGGCTGGTTCACCTAACAGAATACATTTCCAACGATATAAGGAGCCTCTTAGAGTTCCACTGTACTCAGTCTAATACAGGCAAATGTTTGTTCTGCCCCATGGAACACACTATCAGAGATGCCCCATGCAAATATTGAAGGGATCAATAGGAAGACAGTCATTTTCATGGAGGCGTAGTCTCACTGTACAACTTCCTGCCCCTAATGTCTTTAGATCTTGACAATCTGGTTCTAATATTGCTGCATAGCTTTTGCTTTCCATAGTGGCAAGGGAGAGCCTCATAACTGGTATAACATTAGGCCAGGGGTTTTCAACCAGGGTCATGTGATATCCTGTCAAAGGCGCTGCACCACTGCTGGTGTCCCTGCTAAGTGGAACTGCCCCAGTGCCTCTGTTGCTGAGAGGTGCCATTTGAGAGTTGGAATGGGAAGCAGCCACTATAGAGGGAATACGGTGGTGCAGCTCAGCCTGAAGGGAGATTGAACTTACATAATTAGGAAGAGTGAGGGTGCCACAAGCCACAGATGCTGACTTAGAGGGGATACCCACAAATCCCCTCCTGCTTGGCCTGGGCCAAGGTTTTCCAACCTTAACGTGCCAATCACACTCCCCTAGGGGTTCCCTCTGCCTGCTCCAAGATCATCCTTGCTGTCTACAGAAATTTGCAGGAAGAACAAGTATGGCTTCAGTAGAGTCATAAGAGCAGCCCTCTGCACAGGTCAGGGATGGTTAGGTAGGCGTCAGGCAGCTTGGGGTTTGTGAACGCCATGCAGAAAAATGCACACAGCAACACAGGGAAGGGGAGCACACCAGAGTGATTTGCACAATAGCAGGTATAGGGGACCCAGAGGAGGATGAGAATGTTTACCATGTTTAAGAAACATTATCGCAAGGCACAATCTTGTTACATCTCTAGGAGACTTGGCAGCATACACTGCAGTAAGTGTCCCCCGCCCCTGCCCCTTCATGATTCAGCTGGTGTAAAGTAGCACAAATCCAGTCTCCAGTTCTGATTTCTCCAGCTGGGGATCCACTGGAAGAAGGCTCTTGACTTTCTTCCAGTGTTCTGGGCAATATATGGCCTCAGGTACCACCTAAGCTGTCTGGCAGGCAAGGATGAGGTGACATTTGGCCTGGAAAGCAGAGGAGTTTGCTTGGGCTTACCCCAAGATCAGAGGGTACTGATGGAGGAAGTGGCATGCTCTTATTTCCTCGAGTGACCACTTCTGCAGTTTAGTGTGCCATCTCCCCACCTTTTGAGAAGCTCATGGGACCCCCAAGGTCAAATTTGTGAGATGTGGGGTAAGTCAGGTTAAAGAGATAGCAAAAGATTTTGATTTCTGGAAAATTCTTCTTTTATTGCTGTGCATAAACATGTAGGTCTGGTTTCTTCATTAAAAATTCTGTCTTTATAATAATGTTGTCTAAACTGTTTCCTTTGATAGATCATTTGCTTTACCTGGATCCTACTATTGATAATAAGAATAATTTGAAATGTATTTTCCGCCACTTTTTCAGATAATCAACAGTTCCACTTTCTTATTTGTTATTGCAGTGTTTGAAAATTGACATTAAATGCTAAAGTTAAAAGTGGAAAATATTCCTATTTGATCAAGACTAAAAAAAACTGTTTGTTGGAAAATAAATTAATCATCATCTATTATACTTTCATCATAGCTTTACCTACCAGAAACTGGAAACACTAAAGAAAAAAAAGCCACATTATGGGTCTTTTATTATTGGTTATTTATATATGTATGTTATTGTTCAAGGGGAAAAAAATCATCCCTTTCCCTCCCCTGGTTAGAAGCCATGTTCTTAACTATCCATAAATTTATGGATGGTCAGTAAAAAATCAAGCTAAAAACACCTGTCCATAAAACCTATTAAAACTTAAGCCTAAAATCTCTAAGCAATGGGCGCCTATGGAAGATGCATGGTGGAGAAACAGCTGGATCAGGAGTGGACAAAATATAGCCCATGGGCTGGATATGGCCATCCAAAGGATTCTATCTGGCCCACAATGGGTCTTTCTGCTCTGTTTAACCCAGGCAAAGGAGGGCAGCTGGGGCCATGGCATATGCAGTGGCTCACTCTGCCTAGCTGCTGCTGACATTGTCTCTACTTCCATCAGACCCAGACCTGCTGTCCAGGCACCTGGGGATGCTGGATGAAACAGGCAGTTGGGGGTTCAAAGAGACAGATGAGACCCCTGCAGGCAGGATGTGCTTGGTTGGTAGCCATAGAAAGGCAGGGAATGGTGTCTGGGAACAGCACAAGTGAGAAGGGGATCATGGCATGCTCCCAATAGGGGCTGGGGCCCAGTGCCCAGACAGAGTTGTGATCTGTTACATGCACATCCCTGACCATGGAACAAGCACCCGTCACAGGGATGTGTGGGGATTGGGTCATGGCTCTACCCAAGGCCTTGGCTCCACAATGTCACTGCCCTGTAATCCTGGCCCTGGCCATACCACTCCCCACCTGCCCATGGCCCCATCCAATTCACCTGGCCAAGCACAACATGCCCATGGAGGTCCTGGACCTGTCTCCATAAAGACCCCACTTGCTCACTCCATCCAGTGCCCCTGGCAGTGGGGGCATGACAGATGCACCCAGGGCTGAATAGAATTAACTGCCCTCCCTCACCAGCCTGCAACCATTCACCGAAAATCCTTAAGTGGCCGTCCAGGCCAAATAAGTGCCCATGCCTGAGCTGGATGCAGTACTGAGTCAGAGACAGAGCACAGCAGTGCCACCTGGTGTCTGAGGGAGAGAGGAACACCCTTGTAGACCCTCCCGCCCTCCCTTAGCTATGTATTTTTGTTGCTGCTGAGTTGCATTGGCTGCCTATAACACTGCTGAGTATGGCTTCAGAAATAGGCTTCCTAGGGGATCTGTGACAGGATTAGAGCAAGAGAGCTGGTGTAGGGGGGGAGGCTGATGGGGAGGAGGTGAGGGAGGCAAAATAGTAGAGGGTGTAATTGGGGACACTGGAATGTGGAGATTTATAGGGGATCCCTGGAGAGGGCAGTGTAGTATAAAATCATTGCAGTAGTCGAACAGGTCTGACAACCCAACCCTTCTTACTGGAGCCTAGCAGCAAAGCAGGGCCTGGATAAAGAGTTACAGCTCCATTTTGTAAAACATATCAGGAAAACCATGTGTCAGTAAAAAAAATTGGTTATCAGTAAAATTTTTGAAGATTATTATTAAAAAAAAAAAAATCCCCCCCCCCCCCCCAAAACCCCAAACTTCTTTGGTTGGTAACCATTCTTTCAAATGAACTCCTAAATGACCAGCAGTTCCATTTAATAATGGGTACAGAAGCTGAATGGGTGGGGGGTATATTCTGTTGTAGGCTCTTGTGGTCTTTTGCAGAAAGCCTTAGGTAAGCTTAAAAAGTAAATATGGAGTGAGCATGGGATCACACTTTCCTTCATATTAAAGGTATCAGCTGTGCTGTCCTTACTACATATTGATATGTGCTGTTCATGTACAAATTCATCATTCAAAGGAGTTACCTTGGGGGACCTTTATACCCTATTCTAAATGAGGAAGTAAAACAAGCTTATCAGTAATAAAGTCCTGGAGCATAAGAATTGCATAGCCAATAAGGCATTAATAATAAAAGGCTAGTTGCAATGGCCTAGGGCAGAGGCTGGAAATTACTTGGGCTGTATTACCACGTAGGGAGTTTTGGTTAGCTGTCCCAAGCCAGGCCAATACCTCCCCACAACAGCTCACCAAAACTCACTGGCTGGCCCTCTGGTCCAAATAATTGCTCACTCCTCATCTAAGGGCAGAGAGCAGAGTACACAAAGGTTAAGGAAACCTAAATATTGTTATCCCCTTCTGCCTACACCTCCTCCCCCACTTTGAGTCCCTGGCACACAGTCAGGCCAGCAACACACTGTGTTCCTCTAGATTTTGAAATCTAATACTAGGAAATGAAAATTAGTGTAACTTTTTCTTTTTGTTTCCTTACAAAGATTTACACTTTTTTGTGTCAAAAATATAACTGTAGTACAGCAGACATTGTGAATGCTGAGACTGATAAGATTCAAAATATAATATTTTCACAAAATTAAATATTCTTCAGATGAGCATGAATCAGGAAAGGGAGGATTTTCTAAGAAAACAAGACTAGATTTAATATATGTATATTTTATATAATAATCTATAACATACAAATTAATTCATGGCCTATAGATAAAAATAAACTCCAAAAAGTATTCAGCAAAATTGCAAAAGGATTGGTTCTCAGTTTAATTATGTAAAATGTCAAACAAGATGATTCCTACGTGTAACATATTGCTATGATCAGCAGATCCAAGAGCTGAAGGAGACCCACTGGAATTGTTGGCACTGTATGTTGTTAGTGAATCAACATCATTTACCATGTTGAAGGATTGTTCACCACACAATCAATGTCAATAGATTAGCAGGGATATCCTGATGGGAGTGATGATAATGTAATGTTCTTTCTACTAATGAATAGGCATTAGACCATGCTTTTCACCTAGAGCTTATGTCAGAAGTTTTTATAGATGAGAAAACAATAACAGTATTTTTTTAAATAGATATCCTCTGTATAATAAGTTATTAATCAAGCATTCAAGCTTTATTGCTTTGACTTTAGTTATAGCACTTTTATGTACAAGATAATAAAAACAGATAATCAAAATACATAATTAAAGCTCATAACATACAATATGTTGTCAGAATGCCATTAAAGGGTATGCATTTGACATACTGAGTATCCCTCTTCTGTGTCTTTGAATATATAGGAAAGAAAGGGAGTAAAGAATTTCAGGGAACTGTTGTAATTATTTTATGTATTTATTTCTTCAGTGCTTGATCCAAAAATTACTGAAACCAATAGGATTCCCTTTGACTTAAATAGGTTATGGAGCAGAATTAAGTTCTTAACAGGAAGGTAAAAAAAATGGGGTCACTAGCTCTAGAAGTTTAAAATCTCAAAACAAAAGTGTGTTAGGATAGAAGATGCAGTGGATAAGTGTCATGGTGGTAAAAATGCAGTTACATTGAAGTTACAATCACAAACTGTTAGTTTGAGTTTTTCAGTTGACATGGATGGGAAATTATTCAGACCCCTAATGTTTAGCTCCCTGAGTTCTAGCTCCTTAGACTACTTAATTCAGTTAGGACATGTGTAGACTTTCCTAACACCTGATCTATGATCACACTCACTTTAAGCCACTTGAAAAATAAGCCCTGTGATTGTAGATCAGGTTTTGCTTGTGCAGACATTTGCCAGTGCTCAGAGCTATGGCAGGAATGTGATTAAGTTAGTTGGAGTAAGGGGAGGGGTTGGTGGAATTGAGAGGTAGGAGACTAGCTGATCCATGGAGGAGGGGACTGGTGGGTCCAGAGGAAGGGTTGGGAGGCTCAAGAGGGTTTGGGTGGTAGATCTGCAGGGAGTGTTGTTCATCTAGGAGTAGTTGAGTTAGAGGACTAAATATAGCCTGGTCAGAGTGGGGGTCTAGGAAAAGTGCCACCCCAGTGTCAGGTGCATGAAAAGCTGAGCTCCACGCATGTACAGACATTTGGTACATCGACCTAACCTGTGCCCAATCGAATTTAATGCACCTACTCAGGTGAATTAAAATGAGATCAGGCCACCCAATTTTTTGCCCAATCTAACCTCCCAGAATGTATGTACAGTTCAGCATTTAGCTCGACCTACCCCAGGTCAGGTCTGTGTAATGTCTGCACATGTTATTAGAATGGTCCAGCTTCTGACGATTAAGCAGTCTATAAAGCATTGATTATATCTACTGGTTGAAGAAGGTCTAGAGTCCACACTGACAGACACCCTAGGAACATGTTCTTGCCTTCCCATTGCAGGTATATGTTATTTATTTAAGTGAAGGAGTGTTTTAAAACATATATACATGTACACCACGTACAGACATGTATATGCATACATACACAAAGAGGTTATGAGTAAAATACAACAATGCCATCAAATGCTATCTAAAGCATTAAGAAAATAAAACTGCTTTATTATAAAGAATACCTTGCACTCTTTTCAGATAAACAAACAAAAAAACCCATGCAGCAAGCTTTGAACTTTAATAGGGTATTTTATAATAGAGGACAAGAAAGCTAACCATGTATGCATCAAATGACTGAATTAAAACTCTTCATAAGTTAAAGTTCATCTCTGCAATTAAATCAACTCTGGTTATAACAGCAACTTTGTGGAAAGGTCACACATCACTCCTGAGAAGCTGCCATCCAGGTATCTAAAATAAACAGCAAATGAACTGCCTAGCAGCTAGGGAATTTATCCTTTTCTGTGTATCTGCTGACAAAACCAAGACCTTATGGCAGGGAGTTTCTAGATAAGGTTGGAAAAGAAACTAAATTATATTGGTAGGAAAGTTGAGTTGAAGGCACTTAATAGAAATCTTGTTTATCCATGACAACATTTCTACATTTTTTTCTGTACGGTTTCCAAGTGTTAACAAAGCTAAGAATGGATCTCCTATCTTAATGTATTCTGGAAAACGTAGTACACGTATCACAGAAAAGAGCATCATCAGCAAGGATGAAAGATAAAACATTAGATTAGAATTTAAATAAACATCTTGAATAAAAACAGGTTGAAAACTGGGCTATTTAAAGCTTAGCATATTAAAGCAAACAACTAGAAAACAGTGATGCATAGCACACAGAGAAGCCAATACCAAAACAATTTTTGAAATGTGGAATGCTTCATTTAATAGTAAAAGCTTTCAGGATTAATGTAATATAGCTTGCTGAAAGATTTGAATCAGGCTGTCACAAAACCACAACAGATGGGCATATTCCTCTATATATTCAGATACAAAGGAAAAGCCATGAACAAAGCCTTATTTCAGTATAATTTTTTCAGGGTTACCTGGGCTGGGAACTGGAGAGCTCCCCATCCACAGATCCTAGTGCTCTGCAAAATACATTCAGCCAGATTCACACAATGGAGGATGTGCAATGGGATCTAAGGAATTTTATCCCAGATCCAAATAATCATCCATCCTGCCATATCAAAACTTGAAAGCTTGGCATGGTCTAACATCAGTTGCTGCGATCTGAGATAGAATTAATCAGATACCATTGAACAATTAAATTAACTTCTGCCAGAAGCATGACTGTTTTGTTCCCTGCAGTTTTGACTGGTAATACACTTTGCAAGAATAAGACAGTGTTGCTCATACCTTTTGACCAAGAGTGAGTGGACAATTTTAGTCCCATAAACCCTAGAAATCCCCTCATGTCCAAGTGTATAATTTGGCTGCTCAGAGTGTCATTATCTACCTGACCAACCAATTTAACTTTTTTTTCCCACTTCACTTTAACCTCCCTTAGAGTAACGGATGTTTCACCTGGCTGGGTGAAGATTTGTTTTAATTCAGGTCCCCAGCCTACTCCACCTCCCAGATGCTCTTACTACCCTATTACTACCAAAGTTATTATAGAACCCCATCACCTTGGTATCAAAAATGTACAAAATACTACTAAAATAATATAATAAACCAACTGGCAGATCCTGTGAAACTCCATGCAATGATATGTCTGTGATTCAGGAAAACATATAAGCACAATTTGAAAGGTAAGCAAGTACTTAAATGCATCAATGAATGAGGTCTAAATTCTGGGTAATATATAAATTAATATTAACATTCAACACCAAATAAGTAAAATAACATATTATAATGTCCCTTAAGGCTATTTTTATTTAAAACTCTAGAGACATTCAGGCATGTGATGTTTGCATACTATAGGTCTAGAAATTAGAGCCAAAGATGCTGAGCATCTTGCAGTAGGGTCTCAAAATATTTCAGGATTGGGTGCACACATGCAAATCAAGCCTTACCTCTGTAAACATGGAGAATCCATTGGCAGTAGAAACAATAGAGTCTCTCAAGTCTCAATAGACCCTAGATTTATAAGGAGCCTTCATACTCCAAATCTTAATCAATCCAAGGAGCTTCCCAGAGGTATGTGATGGTGGGGTGGGCAGGAAGAGAATAAAGAGGTGGGTGGTAGTTCTTATGCCCCATGGGTTCAATCCCTGTGGAGTGATTACAGGCTTTGCTGGGTTATGGCTCTTTTAAATTTGTAATAGAATAAACTTTGTTTAGAAATTATGAGTAAAAAGAGATGGCCTATCTATCCTAATCTGATATTTGTTTTGAAATTCCCTACTTCATGATACTAATCTTCCTTCTATTTTTGAGTCAGTAAGAATAAGATATGTACAGTCTCTCATCAATCCATCCTGCTTCAATTTAATCCTATTCATTAAGTCTTTATTTGGAATGGGCTGTGCCACAGGTGTGCTATTCCAAATTATCTATATTGCATGTCATTTGCAATAACAAAACAAATCATAACTTCCTTTACCTTTCTGTTTCCAATAGGTCTATAACCAAAAATCATCATCACTAATTAAAAAAACAAACAAACTAGCAAAAAAAAAAAAAATCTCAGCTATTGCCCCACGTCAAAAAAGTTTTGGTACGCTTGTATGCAGTTTACTGGTATCTATAATTTAAAACGTCATTAACTAAATATTGTTATTTTTTAGAAAAAATATAATCTTGTGAAAAAATTCAGTTTCCTATTGTATCTGCTCAAAAAGACCTCTGCAGTCATTGTACAGTTTATTTCATTACAGTATTATGATATATTGTTAGGTTATTGCATTGTTATTGTTTTTATTTTTGTTGTTATTGTTTGTAAAATCAAATTGAGTTTGTAAATGTTAAGTATTAAGTCTTGCTACACAGATTTATTTTGGCCCCTTTTATATATATTATGATATAGTAGTACAGTGCATTAACACATACTATTGCATTAACACATACTATTTTTATCATTTTTTATAGCTGATAATGGTGCTAGAGGTCAAGATAGTAGCAGCACATCTGAAGGCTAGCTATGTTACTAAGCCTGACTCAGTATTGCCCTGAACTTTGAAGAGTCATTTACATCATTACAAAGTGAGTGCAAATTACTTTCAGTCTGGTGTTATCACAGTTTACACCCATTTTGCACTAGGGTCAAGTTGCAGTGCAATGCTGAATAAGCCTAATATTTTTTTAGCATTTATATTAGCCTATCCAGCCCTTTGGAATTCAACAAATTATAGAGAAACACATAAAGGTTATCTCTAAATAGATACTAATTGGAATTTGGCTTTTGGCTTACTGTACTTGGTCCTAAATTCAACAGTGCATTGTAAAACTATTTTTACAGGCTTTTCAGCAATGTTTGCATACTTCTTGTCCATTGCTCAAAGGGTCCTGGCATCATAAAGTTAAAAAAAGGCAACACAAAAAAGCAACACATTGCTACCCTTAATAACAAGGGAAAATAGAAGTAAATGTAATTTTCAATCATGGAACAGCTAAGCAGAACCCATAGAACTGGACAGTTCACATTAGGGATATGCAAAGCGGGCCATATTCAATCTGGATTTGGATTCAGCCTGATTCAGGAGACAGTGATTCAATTCGTTGATTCAGATCATGTCCCAATTCGATTAGGCCAAATCTGAATCTGAAGATTTGATGCTGATTCAGAGAATCAGCGATTCGGCAATAGACACAGCTTTAAATATTTTTTCTACATATGTCAAGGTACCAGGCATGGCTCATGAACGCTAAGAAGGTGGGGTGGATGGAGTGCCCCACAGGAGTGCAGAGGGGCCCCTCCACGTGCTTGGCAGAGGACCCAGAAGTGGACCAGAAGTACTTCACAGCCCTAGCTCTCATGAGTCTTTAATCTTCCTGACCCAAACAGTCTATTCCAATATGTGGATTGGTGACCACAACTCTGGTAGGTGGCTCTGAGGAGACAGAAGAGTAGTAGGTACACCTGACATACTGTCAGTGACAGATATGATTTAACTAGTTTGTAATCCATGTACCTTTTGCTTAAACATAAATAGCTTGTTTTAGTGCTCTAATCTAAATATAGTAGTAGGTACCTAAGCTGAGGTTAGTTAAAATGAAGGTGGGTAACAGAGAGCTGTCTTCCCTTTACTGTTTACTTTCCCATGTCTTATAAATGGTTGCTGTTATAGTGGTGAAGGCATTATGTAGGTTTTTATTAAATTATTCTAACTCATCATAGCTCTTTCATTTCTAAACAGGTGCACATTGAAGTTGGAGCTGTAAAAGCAATTATCACTGGATTTTTATTTCATTATCTCTATATGTAATTTATTAGATTTTATTACACATAACTCAGTAACCAAAGTATATGCATGTGCTTTATTTCAAGAGTTGCACATGTCATCATGAGTGCTTTAATGAATAATTCCATAAACCACTGTATATTAACTAATACATTTATTTTGAATGTTGAGTAAAGATAAAAAAATCTCAAAATTAAATTATCTGAATTATGAAAGCTTTTGGGCAGTCTCATTTCAAGATGCACTTTTGACACATTGTCTTTGGTGGAAGTGCAAGCTAATAAAAATAAAATTATGTAAGACCCCATAGATCATCTCTTCTTATCACTATCTGTTTATGATTACATATTAAAATATAACCAGCCAGTAAATAGTTGCATATTAAAGCATGCTTATTTCCAAAATAAACTCCTGGCTCATGGCAAAACCACTTTGGATTCTCTCTGCAACATCTGCATATCATGGTAAGTTACCAATTCTCTTGAATATGTTAAAAGTATTAACCTTCATATCATGGAAGGATTACTTTGCATTGAGACAAATGACAGAATATTCTTAGCCAAATAGTTATCTATCCAAAAAGGTCTCAATACCACAAGCTGGTTAAATCACTGCCCAAATTGCCAGCAGAGAGCTGGCAGGGTAATTTTTACAGCTAGTACAATTTTGCTTTGTAGAGATGTCTAGTAACTGACTAAATAGTCCTTATTTTAGCATTATTATTATCAAAACTGAATAAGTGAATAGCATAATATACATTACAAAAATCACAAAACTGTCAGACAGTTTTATGCTTTGGGGTGTGGGGATAGTGCAACGCAGGGGTGAGGCAAGCAGCTGAGGTTTCCCAGCCCCTGAGAATGCATGTAATCAACCCTTTCCTAGATTGGATCAACCTGATCTCAACATGAGTTTATGCACCTCCTCAGGTGAACTAAGATCAGGCACAACATTTTTGGGTAATTTAAGACTTCTGAATGTCTTCATGATTTGGCATCTAGATTTAGATTAACCTAGCCAGGGTTTTCATAGGTTCATAGATGTTAGGGGCTGCAAGGTACCTTACAAGATCAACAGATCCAGCCTCCCTCCACTTGGGTAGGAAAGACTGCTGGGGTCAAATGACCCCAGCAAGATGGGTGTCAAGATACTTTTTGAAGATCGCCAGGGTGGCTATCCGTACCACCTCTGGGGGGAGGCTGTTCCAGACACTCAGCGCTGGACTTGTAAAGAATTTTTTTCCGTATGTCCAATCTGAAGCAATCTTCAACCAGCTTCTGCCCATTGTTTCTTGTCTTCCCCTCGGGTGCCTTGGAGAGATGCTCCCCCCATGCCCTGATGTATACCCCTTGGCTGCCACCATGTCCCTTCTGAGTCTTCTCTTCTCCAGGCTGAACAGTCCCAAGTCTTCCAGTCTCTCCCCACATGACCTGTTTGCTAGACCTCTAATCATGTGTGTGGCACTTTTTTGGACTCTCTCAAGCTTCTCCACATAGTTCCTGAAGTACGGTGCTCAAAACTGGGAGCAGTACTCCAGCTCAGGTCTCACCAAGGCACAGTAGAGTGGGAGGATAACATCCTTAGTCTTGCTTGAGATGCCTTGGTAGATGCATGACAGTGTTTGATTCTCTCTGCCAGCTACAACATTGCATTGGTGGCTCATGTTCATTATGTGGTCTATCATGACACCCAGGTTTCTTTAAGTTGTGGTTCTGGCAAGCGCAGCACTACTGAACCTGTAAGTGTGTTGCAGATTATTTCTCTCCAGATAGAGAACTTTACATGTCTCCATGTTAAACATCATCAGATTAAGATCCACCCACCCCAAGTTAGCTCAGTGTAACAGCTGTACATACCCTCAGTGTTTGCTTCATTTTTACATAGGCAAAACTCTAATTGGGATCAGTGTTTAACCAGTAAGAAGTGAATTGGATTCAGGGTTGTCCTTTTTTTCTATCCATCGGTCAGCCTACCTGTTAAAGCTCTCTTTTGGAAAGTGAGGGGTGTGGGTTTACATTATCAGGCTGAAAAGTGCCTTAAACTTACTTCTCTGATTTCCTCAGCAAAAGCTCGTGCTTCTTGAGCATCTCCTCCTACCTGGATGGTTTTGATTGCTACTGGCATATTCAGGCTCAAGTGTGGGTGCCTAGGGATGATTTTAGACCAATATGGAGCCATTTAAGTACATACAAAGTACTTGGGTGCCTAAGTGCTTTTGTGGTTTCTAGAACAATGTCAACCTGGATTGCTGTAATGTATGTGCCCAAATTCAATGCAAGTCCCATTTAGGTGCTTACTGGAATGAGTTGGACCTGGTTTAGCATTTAACATGGTTAAAATAATGGCAGAGGGCAGAATTCTGTTTAGATGTCTACATTATCCAGCAACTCTCTACTCTGCCTCACATAATGACCATAATCACATTTACATGCATTAGTATCTTATATCATTACATGTGTACCCTATTAAATCATCCCTAATGCTCCAAAGTAATTAAATATGGCCCTAGAGGCATATAATTCCATTTACACTGTGTTGCAATTCAACTTTGTTGAGAATGCACAGAAGCATTCACAACAAACCTAAATTTAACCTAAAAGTGTAAAGGATCAAGAACTGTTACTGAACTCAACCAGCTACTTCTCACTTTTATCCAGTAACCTAAAGCAGCAGACAGCAACTTTTCAGAACCATGGATTGGAACAATCCTAGTCGGGTCCAAAAGGAGGCTTTGTTCTTACCCAGCTATTGCCTCTGTCATTCTCCCCTCTCCTCTAATGCAGCATGGACACAACTCCTCACCTCTTGGATCCAGGGCATCTCCTCACAACCTGACTCCAAGACAGGCACAGGCATGAGTAAAGCCTTTGCTGAACTCCTCCAACACTGACATGCTACAATAGCACACGAGCTCTGTGACTGGATTCAGTCAATGGGGTGTATATTGCTGATCCCTGTCTTAAGGTATCTATCCATATCAGGAGAAATGTAGGTTCTAGATTTTCTTTACCCAAGGGGTTGTGCCTTAATACCACACTTCATAAGACAAGCAGCTTAATTTCTAGGTTATAGGCCAGGTAGGATGAAGAACATCTTCCTGTTGAAGCTGGAACATTAAAACAGGGGTGTGCAAAATTCAGCCTGCGGGCCACCTCTGGCCCACCAGGCCATTCTATGTGGCCCATGGGGCCCCTAAACATTTTTTAAAAATAATATTTATCTGCCCCTGGCTGCCTAGCAAAGATGGCAGTATCCAGGGGCAGTCGACCCAGGGGAAGCCACAGCAGGATCCTGCAAAAGCAAGGCCTGCCCAGCCCCACTCCCCTCCCCACAGCTGGAAGCCCCTGCTGAGCAGAGGCTTCTGGCCTGGGTCCATGGCGCTGTTCATACCTCCTTGCACTGGAGCGGGAAATTCAGGTGGGGGGGAGTGAGGAGGCAAGAGAGAACCATGGGTGATCACCCTAGTCATCAAGGCTAGGCCAGCTTCTTTTGAGTCTTGCGGTTCATCCATGCAGCTGGGAGTGATGTGGTGCAGAGCAGCCAGCAGGTGGGCAGGAAAATGAGGAAAGTGGCGGTGCAGGAGGAGGGGAGTGGACCCAAGTGGGCATGCAGGAGTGTGGGGCCTGCACCAGTGTTCCAGGGCTAATGGTGGTGGGGCCCAGAGCAGGGTGGCAGGAGTATGGGGTGCAGGCTGGCAGGGGTCTAGGGATCTGGGCTGTACTAGCAGGGAAAGAGGGGAGCTGGCCTGGCTCAATAGAGCCCCTGCCAGCCAAGACCCTGCACTTCTGCTGCCCCTCTCTGGGCCCTACCATCACTGACCCTGGGGCACTGGCAGAGGTCCCACACTCCCATCTCGCTGTTGGTGACTCTTGCACACCCACTGTCTCCCAGTCTCCCCTTCCTGAGCCCCACAGTACAGGCAAGGACTAGCATGCTCAGCCCCAACCCTGTGCTCCCCATGCTTACCCATCTGAAATGGGAAGCAGTGGTGTGGGACAAACTGCTGCTCAGTATGGGGGAGAAAGTGGCC
This sequence comes from Gavialis gangeticus, assembly GCF_001723915.1. NCBI lineage: Eukaryota > Metazoa > Chordata > Crocodylia > Gavialidae > Gavialis > Gavialis gangeticus. The sequence continues at coordinate 166,052,648 of NW_017729032.1, forward strand.
CCTCCCCATCCCTGTGGCCAGCACTTCCTGGTGCAGCCACTCAGAGCCTGTGCAGGACTGTCTGGTATCTCCACCGTGTCACCACTGCCTCTAGGCTGTCCCATGGGGCAGTGGTGGCAGTGCAGAGAGCAGACACAGGGACGCTCCACATGATCTCTGAGTGGCTGCACCAGGAATTGCCATCAGCAGGAGGGGGAGGGGTTGCTTTCCCCACACTGAGCATAAGTTTGTCTCACACCACCACTGCTCAGCCAGAGCCCCAGCATTGGCTCTGGACTCACTCATCAGGGCTGAGCAGCAGCAGTTGGGCAGAAACTGCTGCTTGGCATGGAGGAAAATGGCCCCTGTCCCTTGCCACTACTGGGGAGTTTTTGCTGTGGCCGCCTGGAGTCCGCAGTACACAAGGCTGTGGTACGGCTCCTTCACCACTGCCTGTGAGCTGCCGTGCAGCTGTTCCACACTGGCATTGCTGCTGCAGTGGGCAGCTCAGAGACAGTTATTGCTGCTGCAATTGGCAGCCCAGAGATAGTGGTGAAGGAGCTGCAGGTCAGGCCAGTATTGCGTGGGCTCTGGGAGGCCACAGCAAAAACTGCCTGGGTGGTAGTGAGGGGGTGGGGCTAATTTCCCCTCATGCTGAGCAGCAGTTTCTTCCCAGCTGCTGCTGCTGCTCAGCCCTGATGGGCAAGACTGGATCCAGCACAAGGTGCACAAGGTCATGGCTGCATGCGCTGGTCCCTGCTCCTATCACTGCCAAGGGATGGTAGGACAATTCATAGCTGGTCAGTGCAGAGTGGACATGGGGTGTACTGGGTCTGTGCACTGTTGGCGGTGGTGGGAAGGTGCCAAAGGGTACTTTGGCTCTGGGCTGTTGCAGGGTGGGGGTGGGTGCTGACTGGCTCAGGGAGGTTCCCATGCACACCCCACAAACACTTCCCACAAACACCACAGCTACACCCTCCCCCACACACAATCACACACCCCAAAAATACCATACCCACACACACGCACATCCACACATCCTCATAACCCCCCATACCCACCCACAGCTCCCCACAAACGCCATACCCACCCACCCATACCCCTTGACTCCCCTGCACACCCCACACACTATGCAGGAGTAAGACTGCATTTTGAGCTTTTATCTAATCACTTCTACATATATACAACACAAACACAAATCAGAACAAAAATATATATTATAAAAAATTAAATTAAAATATATTTATTATGGGTGTTTAATTTTTAGTATATAATTTGTTCTTTTTTCCCATTCTAAGATGGCAAACCTTCTTCCCCAAAGGAGTACTTCCAGGGGCAAGGAGAGTGACTTCCAGTGGCAAAAGTTAGAGTTTAGGGGAGGGACTTCTGGTCCCAAGGTGGCGACCAGGGAGCGGGGCACCTGTCAATAGGCAGGGCTATTCATGAGGCCCTCAACAGCTTACCAAAACTCCATAAGCAGCCCTCCATCCAAAATAATTGCCCACCCCTGCACCAAACAGTTAAGAAAGAAAGCAACCAAGGAAAGCAAGCAAGATGGAGCCTGACTCTGTAGCTCAGGAATTTGGATGCAACACAATGTGGGGAATGGGAAAATAATTTTTGCTGCCAATATTGTTCATAGATTTTGCATTACAGAATATACAGTATTAGGGGCAGAAAGCAGTGTTCTGATGGAACACAGGAAGTAGAATATCTCCCTGATCCTGGTCATGTAAGATATAACTTTATCAACAGCTATGTATTAGAAATCTAGTGGGTAAAAAAAGTTTAATTTAACCTATAGTTAAACAGGCTGTGTCAAAAACAAGCTGTGCCAAGAGATTGCATCTGGCACAAAATTCACTTGAAATACCACTTTCAAATGTATACTCAATATTTATTATATGAAATTCATCCCTGTAGAGATAATCATCTCCAGGCCTATGTTCCAGATAAATCCCACTGAAAACCTATTTTTAGGATATTAATAGCACTATCCATAGACCTCTTGCTGACCCACCCCAGAGATGTTTTTCATCTCTGATGAACAGCAAGATAAACATATCTGTTATACAATGTATTTCCATGCTAACAACTAAATCATATTTATATTAGCAGTGGGATTCTGGAACACTTGAATTTTAATTGGTTATTTGCAGTTTCAGATAACTTTCTGAAACTCTGCCTTTCCAGACAGAAATTCCCTCCCCCCCTCCAAATGAATGTATTTCCCTCAGTTGAATAGAAATGATCCATGTGCTTTTGACTCCGAGAGAAGTTTAAAAAAATAAAAAGAAAATAACGACCTCTTTTTCCATTAGAACCCCCCCCCCCCAAATATGACTTATTTTTGAGCTGTTCTCAAGAAAAAATTGTTTGGTAATAAAGGTTAAAATTTGTCAGAAAAGTAGCCATGACTATAGAAAGATTGCCCACTTTGTTTTTGTTTTTTTTGTGTGGGAAGTTGTTTTTTGTTTTTTTTCAACACACACACATATACACACACACTTTAATAAACCAAAACCAATCTCCTCATATATATCTAAGTATATGTGTATATGAGACATACACATATTTCCTCATGCATATATACTAGGACTGTGCTAATAGGGAAATATTTGATTCGGATTTGGATTTGGCCAATTCAGAGAACTGATTCAATTCATAGATTTAGATCACTGTCCCAAATCGATTCAGCCATATCAGTTTTGGAATATTCGTCACTGACTTGGAGAGATTCAGAGATACAGCCATAGACTATAAGAGAGAATCACTGAAATATCTATTGCTTTGTCATTTTTTGACAGATCTGGATGAAAACAGCAGGGATGATAGCTTCTTCTAAGGGAATGAGGTCTGCCATGTTTCAAGGAGATAGGTGCAGGGGGTTCTGGGAAATTTCACCTCAAATTGTTCAAAGCAAAACTCGGGAAGTGTGACTTTGTGTGTGTTAAGGTACAGCAGGATGAAAACTGTGGGGATGGTAGCCCCTGTTCTTACCATCACAACTCCACTGCAACCAGTAAGCCTCAGGCCTGTCAAAGATCCTACAGGTCTGGGCTTTCCCCTGCCAGGACTGTGTGGTGGCTGGAGGTTATCAGGAGCCTCCTACCCACTTCTCACCAGTGAGGTTCATGGTTCTGGCATTTCCTGGGGTTGCCACACCACTGGCAGCCCAACCCAGACCTCTCTACCCTGGCAGGGTGCAGTTTTAGGTCATGCCCAGGATGACGTAGGGGATCCTCCTCTTCTGAGTAAGGGATAGGGATAAAAAATTTGAATCACTGTCTGATTGAACTGGATAAATTTAAGGATGAGATACTATAATAGATAGGGCAGTGGGGATGTGGCTGTGGCTTAATAATCAGTTAATGTGATATGGAGTCATGTGTTAGCAGTCTGCAAGCCGGGATATAAAGGTAACTCATGTGATTTAGAAGTTGTCTGGTAATCCTGTTTCTGTTGATTGCCAGTTAGGGCCAGGAAAGTTTTTTTTTTCTTCCCCCTCTCTTGTGAATGCCATTGGCTTCTGAAAGTGGTAGTGAATATGGTGGGGCAGGACGGGAGAATTTACCTTCCTGGGAGATGTAGGCTACAGCTGAAGCAAGGAAATTTTGATTAGGGAGCACTAGTGCTCCTGCTGGTACTTAGAAAACACAGAGGTTCTTGGTTTTGCTTGGGGTCTGCTGGGTTTCTTTATGGACATATTAGTCACCCGGTTTAGGATCAAGAGGAAATTATTCTTTTAAATCAGATTGGAACACTGAGGACACATCTACATGAGACACTACTGCACAGTGGTTACTGGACATTTATTTAGTACTTGTATCAAGTGATGCACACTAAATAAATGCACACTATCCAGAGTTACTGTGCAGTAGCACTGGCAAACACCTTTTTAGTCATGCTACTGTGCAGTAGCCTAATAAAACTGTGCAGTAGTGTATTAGCACTGTTTGTGCTGTGACATTAGGGTTACCATATTTCCATTATCAAAAAAGGGGACATCTGTGGGGGGGGAGAGGCAGGAGAGGGGGAGGGGATATATGATGGGGAGGAGCAGTGATATGCCTGTGCCCTGCCTCTGCCCCTCACTCCTAAGCCACAGCCCACCCCAGCCCTGCTGCTGCCTCTTACTCCTGACCCACTGTACCCAAGCCCCCAGCCCTTCCTGTGCCCCTCACTCCCAACCCACAACCCCTTGTCCCCATAGCTCTGCTGGTGCCCCTCATTCCCAAACCACAGCCCCCTGCCCACCAGCTCTGCTGCCCACACATGGATGCACATACTCTCTCTGTCTCTCTAACCTGTAAGTAACTTGCTGGGCCTGCGTGTAGAGCATGGGACCCCCCCCCCCCCCCCCAGCAGCGAATCACCTTGCCTTCCTGCTCCCAGCCCCAAGCAGGCAAGCTGGAAGTGCCCAGGAAAAACCGGAGGTTGGAAGTTCCTAGGAGAAACTCACATTTTAAAATCCACCCAGACATGTGTACAGGGGCCAAAAAAGAGGACATATTAGGGAAAACCCTGACATATAGTAACCCTATGTGATGTGCTATTGTGCAGTATTATTAGGCTATTGCACAGCAGCATCATTAAAAAAGTGTCTGCTGGTGCTAACACAGTAACTGTGCAGTTAGTTTATCATGTAAATGTGCTCACTGTGGGAGATTTTCCTGCCTTTGTAGTGTGGGGCATTGTCGTTTAATCTTTTTAGCATATGTTAACTAATCGCTTTCCTGCCAGGTACAGGGCAGGGCACTAGCAGTGCCTTTGTCTCTCTGATTTTCCCTATAGCATGTTAAAGCAGGTTCTTTTAAATATTGTGCTTTGACTGTTTGAAAAGGCAGTTTTGAGGAAACTTTGAGTTGATTGGCTGCAAATGGAGGGGACCACAGTTGGTGACTCAGGAAGCGCCTTCATTTGCCCACTTGCAGAGACATGTACCTATAGTAAACCCCCCATTTTTCTTTTATTTTTAATTTAAATATACAGTGCTTCCCCTTCCCCAACAATTTATTACTTTCTCTCTGCCCTCTCTATCCCTTATAAGTGATTACAAGTAATACTAGGTAAGCTAAGTTCTTATACTCCCACATAGTAATAAGCCCCTTTTTATATTGTAAATAGTGTCCTATTATGTTTGTATTGATTTTTACTGTTTCATATTGAATTTATATGATTTAGGCCTATGTCTGTCAAGTAATGTCAAGTTTCCATTTTGTATGTCAAGGCTCCATCTTGTGTCCTCTGCATGGTTGTAACATATGTTGTAACCTATGACTCATGTCTAACCAGCCTCATGTAAATTGGTTCCTGAATGAATGGGGATGAATGAGGATGCTTGAGAGACAATGGCAGTAGGTCTAAAAATAGCTCCCTTTGAATGACCAAACCATCAACTCAGTGACCCATTACCCTGCATTGACCCTCTCTGGCTCAAGATTTGGAAGACAAAGACTGCTGCAGAAACCAGCCACCCCACCATTATAGATACCTGAACCTGCATGTCCTAGCCTGGAATACACACGCTCAGTACACCAGGGACTGACCTTGCCTGGGCATGTCCCTGACACTGGGGTCCTAGAAAGTCTCCCCCTATAAAAGTGGGTAGTGAAGTCAGACCCAGTGGGATGCCCTCTCCTTCTGGACCAGAACTGTGCCACACAACCTATCCACCCAGAGGCCCCGCTAGCGATGTCCCCTCAGGGCAACATCTTGCTGGAGAAGACCCCAACTGGCCATCGAGGGTCAACTCACAGCCCAGGATAGGTAGCTATCACCCACCTTTGTTCCCCAAGCAAAGGACCTGGACTCTGTCCTTACACAACTTAACTTCAATCCCTCCACCAAATCTTTTTCTCTCCTGCTACCATTGTGTGGGTGTGTATGTGAGTGCTTGTGTGGGTGTGTATATGTGTGTGTAGGAACCAATAACTTTGTGAGTCTGTGTAGTGTGTTGTCTGTTTAATAAGCCTGTTATTTTGAAACCCCAAGTTGGGTTTTGTCTTACTGACCTCCCAGCCCTACTCCAATCTCTGCTTTCTGTCCCTCTGATCTTCCTCCCATATCTGTCTGTCTTTCTCTCTCTGTCATCTCAGCTATCTCTCTGTGCCTCCCAGCTATCCGTTCACCAAACCCTGGACTTGTCTCCCAAGTAACCCAGGGGCACAGTGACCTTAAGTAACCCAAGGGGCCAATTTACCCTTAAATAACTCTATTCTCAAGTTACCTCAAGTAACCCTGGGGTACACTGACTTCAAGTAACCCCAGGGATCACCTAATCTTAAGTAACTCCAGCTTTCCTCCTAGTCTGCTGGTTCTCATCCCGGCCCCAGCAATTTTCACTCTCTTATTTTTCCCTCTCTCAACTTACCCCACCATCCATGTCCCTCCTTCCCCTCCTTATGGAAATCTTTGACCCTTGAATCCCCTTCCCATAGTCACCAAGCACCCTGGGTATCCTAAGTACCCCAGGCACATACATACCACACCACCCAAGTTAAGAACTCACCTGTGTGTATGTGCTTGAATTAGTGATAGATGTGCATGTGCTGAGACTGGTAATCTTGGATGTGCATGTGTACCTAGTGCATGTGTATGTGGCTAGTGCGCGTGTATGTGCCTGACGGTGGCAGCCATTTCCATAGTGAGGTATATAAAGGCTGCAGTCTGCTCTCGCCAGTCCAAGTGGAAACATCGCTTGGCTGAGCTGCAGTAGGAACACTAAGAGGTAAGGGCAAGAGTTTATGGGGATGGCTAGGAGACTCTTGGTCCTGGGCATGACCTTAAACTGCACCCTTCTGCAGATGGGTGGCCTGGTGGGGTTCCTAGTGGCATAGGAGCCCCCAGGAAATGCTAGGCCAGTTACCACCCCGGTGAAAGGTGGGTCAGGGCACCTTAATAACCCCTAACTCCCACCTTTGGGTGGGTTACATCTAGCAAGTGGGGCCAGGCATGGCTGAGGTGGCCTCAGGGGATTGAGAACCTGAGACCTCAGGAGGGGATAGAAGTGAAGCCCCAGAGAGGGGTGGTAGTATGTTCCCAGGGAAGGGACTGGTGTATAGCCCTAGGGAAGAAGGCAGAGTTGTGTGGCCCCACACAGAGTCAGGCAGGATGGGGGTAGGCCCAAAGGGCTGTGTGTGAGGGGGCTGAGTGGGGCTGAACTGAGAGTAAGCCTGAAGGGCAGCCCCATGAGTAGTTGATTGTTAGGATGATGAGAAGACCCCAGGGTAGAACATGTTATAGAGGCCCTAGAGTGGGCATAGTAGGAACCCCATGTGGGGGAAGAAGCCAAGGTATGTTTGTGGATGCTTGAGGCCATAGTTTGGGCCAGTGGCCAAGTGAGTGGGGGGGCTCAGCCAGACAGTTAGGGGTAAATCATGACCCCAGTAAGTCCTCCAACACAAGGAGGCTAAGTGTGGGTCAAAAGGAAAGACCAACAACCTGCTTCTCCAGGGAGGGAGGGAGAGTTCCTGTGAGACCCTGGAGCCCCATTCGTGGTGTGGGTTACTAACATCATGCGGATGTCACCTGCAAGGCATGCACTGTGGAGTAGGGGAGGTTTTGGAGCTGCAGATAGCACCCCCTTGCGTCGGGGCAGGAAATGGGCAGCCTCCCACCTGTGTAATATCTTAATAATTTTCCATCAAGGCATGGCAGTGGGCAGTGAGCCCAGAAATAGGTGAGCAGGCCAACTTCTAACTGGCCCCAGGAAGGCCCACCTGTTACGCCAGGGAAACAAACTTGTGGTGTGTCTCTGCACATGAGGAAACACTGGCATCCTGTGGGACAATGAGCGATGTATGTTTCAGTCAATGAAGTGGATCAGCTGTGGTGGGACACATCCCGGCATGGCTGATCCACTTCATTGGCAATGCCTGTTTATAGCCTTAGTCCTTCAAATGCTAACCTATATTTTAACCTTTGTAGACCAATGGTTTACAACTATCAAAGAGATTTAGGTCACTAAATTAATTGGGCATTTTGAAGTTTTACATATGAGTAAAACCTAGTCGGGGGGGCACGTGCCAGTCAGTAACTGGGGGTGAGGCAATCATGCTGACTGGGTGGGGGGAGTCCCCCAGTGTCAAAACTTACTGACCAGTGAACAGCCACACTGCTCCTGGAAGTAGCCATGGCCTACATCTGGTGCTCACATTCCCTTGCCAGTGCTCACAGGGGGGCACCGGCACTCCCACCTCCTCCCCCTGCTCATCGCATGAGTGGGAAGTGCGGCCTGACAGTGGGTGCACTGGCACTCTCAGGGGGTACACATGGACCCCCATACACCCCGTATGCATCACCACTGATATGACGAACTGTGTGGGGCATATCTCCCAACGATACTTTTTATGCCAATAAAAGAGGTGATCTTCAGTATCTTTATAATTCTATAAGTATTATAGGGGCAGGTAGAAGAGTATAATTAAAGTTCAATAGCCTGAGTTGGAAAATCAGCTGGTGTCTTTGAAAAAAATTCTCTCTGTTGGGATTTTGGATGTTCAGCCTCTGTCATCCTGGAGCTATTTTTCAGGGACATCTGCTACAGCCCAGTATTCAGAAAAAAGCAAAATAAATGGCTCCTGAAGGACCAAAGCAATGTTGAAAAGCTAGTGTGGGTTCTGTACACTTAGATTTACTTCACCCTTTGTGAATCCAGTCAGATGGGCTTACAGATCAGATTGGCTTATCGAGTCCAGCTCAGAGAAGAGCATGCCTCCAGAGATGCATTGTATTTTTTGTGTTAATTGTAATTGGCTGACGTTTTGTCTTTAATGTTGTCAGTAAATAAATCTGAGTTATCCAGCAATTTGATTGGCTGGCACAGAATCAAAGTTGTATAACGAAGAATTGCCAAATGTTTTTCATCTTTTCATTCAGATCATTACATAGCCAGATTAGTGGCTAAATAGAGCTAGTTTTCCTTTCCCAAAGTGGCCTTGGAAAGCAGAGCCTGTAATTTAGTAACAGCTGCATAGAATTAGCTGAAAATAATCTACTACAGACAGAGACAATTCAAATTATAAAACAAACAAAAACAAACTATTTACACAGTCAAAAGCCTGATTCCCCAAGTTTATCCAGGCCATTTATACATAGCAATCTACCTTATCATCAAAAAAGTAAAGCACATTGCCATGGAATATAGAGCATGATAGTTTGTAATACATGTACCCATTTCTTCCTTTTGTTCTAGAGCAGAGGAAGGCAATTATTTTGGCTGCAGGGTTGCTTACCAAGTTTTAGCAAGCTGTTGAGCCCTTCACATGTGCCCTGTTCCCTGGTCACCACCTGACCATAAGTCACACCCTCTAACCTCCGACTTTTGCCACCAGAAGTTCCTTCCCTTCCACCCCCGGAAGTACTCCTTTCAGAAAGGGGTGTTGCCATCTTGGAATGAGAAAAATACCAATTATATTCTAAAAATTGAACATATATAACATTAAGTAATTTGATTCCAAAAAATATTTTCATCCTGTTTTACATGTGTTTGTGTAGTGGACATAGAGGTGATTGCACAATAGCTTAAAATTAAGTCTTACTCTTGTATATTGTGGGGGGGTGGGAGGCATGGGTATAGGTTTATGGTGGGTTATTAATAGGGGGGTGTGAGTGTGGGGTGAGAGAGCATGTGTGGATATGTGTGTGGATATGGGGTTT
>NW_017729032.1:166062402-166070495 GCF_001723915.1 Gavialis gangeticus
GAGCATGTGTGGATATGTGTGTGGAAATGGGGTTTGTGGGGAGCTGTGTGGGGGGAGGGTTTTGTGAGCATGTGAGGGGGTGTGGGTGTGGGGATCTGCATGTATGGCGCTGTAAGGGGGGTGTAGGTGCATGTGTATGATGGGATGTGCATGTGGGACTCACCCTATGGACACCGACACAGAGTCTCTCTCTCCCTCATTGCTCTTTCTGTCTCTGTCTCTGTCTCTCCCTCCCTCATTGCAGGGACGCATGCACACACACACATACTGCCTCCTGCTCTTGGCCCTGGGGTACCTGTCTGGGCTCCTTGCTCATATGGTCCAGTGATGCAGCCAGAAGCCACATGCTGCTTCAGTGGCAGGCTGTGCAGGGAATCAGTAAAAGCTGCAGCAGGCAGAGTCTTCCAGGGGGTGGCGGGAGGGGGGGAGGGCCAGGCTGGCTTCCCCATGACCCTACTGCCTCTGGATCCTGTCATCTTTGATAGGCAGCCAGGAGCAGATAATTATACATTTTCTACATTTTTAGGAGCCACGTGGGCTGGATAGTATGGCCTGGCAGGCTGAATCCAGCCCGTAGGTCATATTTTCCCCACCCCTGTTCTAGAACTTGGTTGGGTGTATAAAAGAACAGTACAACCTTTTCTTCTCAGTAATATTTACTGTAAATATAACTGCTTTCTTTAGTAACAAAAGTAATCCCTGTTTCTTTACAGTCCTGTTAGCCTTGTAGAATTAATACAAAGAGCTGAGTTTTATTTCATTTTTTCATAAATAACTATTTAGCAGTTTCCAATTTTGTATTTCTAATTCTAATAAAAATATTTTAAATCAAACCCATCTATATCTTTATAAAGGACCATCTTTGACCATTTTAAGGGGTTTTTTTAAGTATTTTCATTGTGATCAAAATTTTTGTGCCCTTAATAATTTAAAAAAATTAGAAATAAGTATGGTTTTACTTTAAAATCTGATATTATTAACAAAATTAAAAAAATGTTTACTGAAGACAAATTTCTAAACTTTAATGTCCATATTGAATTATTTATTTATTTATTTATTTAAAAGCTGAAGGAAAAATGTTGGTCAATTTTGGAGGAAGGAAATCATTGTTTACACATTCCTCATAAAAATAGCCCCTTTTAAGAAAATAAACCCTAGATTTTAGATTTCATAGACATTAGGGCTGGAAGGGACCTTGTTAGATCATCAGGTCCAGCCCCCTGCCCAAGGGGCAGGAAGTCAGCTAGAAATACTTCTTCTAGAGTAAGGATATCAAATATACAGCCCATGGAGCTGCTGTGTCTAACCAGCCGGGCTACTGATGGACCACAGGGAGTTGGGAAGCACAATTGGTGGGGGCCCTGTTTTAGAGTCCAGGACCAGTGGACGTGGTGATTGGTGGCAGGAGAGTGAGCGAGGGTTGACAGCTCTAGTCACCCTCCAGCCTCTTCACATATTGCCACTGCCACAACCCCCCAGCCACTGGCTTTGCTGAATGCCTGTGACAATGTGCCAGACCTGGAACTAAAATTGTCACTGCTGTGTCCATGCTGGAGCCAGAGCTGAAGCCCCAGCATGAAAATGTTAGCAGCAACAGTTCCTGCTCCAGCATCGGGCATGCAGCATGCAATAGGAGCTGGAGCTGCCACTGCATTTACCCTGTGCCCTGAGCTGGATCTAGTCTGCAAAGATCCACATACTCTGGGTCTGGCCTAGGACAGGAAATGAAAGTTTAAGAGTGATCCAACTCGTCTCTTCAAATCAGTTGAAAACAAGAGGTTTGCACAGATGTTACTAAGGACAAATTGTACAGATCTTACCAAGGCCCAATCATCCTTTATGTTTTTCTGTCAAATAGTAGTTTATATTTTACAGACTCCATGCTGCATGGGAGTTTAATTGACAACAAATAAAATGTTTTGATATGGCTCTACAGATGTGAATTTGAGCTTTGCTATGAACTTTTGTCAAAGGCTGTCCCTTATTAACCAAGCTATAAATAGGTATGTGGGTATTTGGAATAGGAGACTAAAATAGCTGCTTGTGATTCTAGTCACATCACTCCCTCTTGTACTGATGACTACAGAAACTTGCGTGTACAATCATACCAGCTCCATGAGGATCTTGGCTTTGAACCTCTGACTCCTTTTCATAAAATTATTCAGTATATTAAAAAAATACAGGTACAATGAAGCTATAGTTCCATATAGTTCCTTGTAATCCAAGGCCAAATTTAGTGGATTGAATGCCAACTCTGTTCATTTTCTGGTGAATCTAAGAAGTGTTCATAGGCCTTGTCTATATATTCTATTTGTCAAAAGTATCTCAATTTTATTAAAATTAGTAAATCCCACAAGCAACCAATCTAATAGAATTCTACCCCTGATGATACCTTTCTCCCTTTGCCTGTTTAAATGGCAGGGTTGGGTTTTTTTACTCCCGCAACTGGTATTTGAAAGATTTATGTGTAAGCAGGGATTCTGTGTCTTGCAAATATCTACATATGTGCATATCTGAGTGCAAGTTCTGACAGCCCCAAGTCCGTAACTAGCAGGGGATAGACAGAGGTGTTTGGCCCTTCCATTTTTTTGGCCCCAGAAACTAAGAGGCTAGGGCACTCACCAAGGAAAGTAGAGACCTGGGTTACCAATACGTGTGCATGATGGCATGCATGCACAGCTTCCTACATGCCCAGCAATTGCATAGCCTACTGCATATGCCTGGTCTTCATGGCTGTCTATGCATGTGCTCAGGGGGTGGGAAGGGTATTTTAATCATAGAAATTAGGGTTGGAAAGGACCTCAACAGGTCATCTAGTCCAACCCCACTGCTCAAAGCATATCTTCCCCAACTAGATCATCCCAGACATGGTAGAGCAGTTCTTGTACAGCTGCCCTAATTAAACTGCTCACTGTCACATGTATTAAGCCCCTGCACATTTCAAAATAGCTTCAGGACACTTTTTTGAAAGCTCATTCAACGAGATTTAGATAATGAGCCCCCGCAGCAATTTTGAAACGTGGGGGCTTAATACACATGACAGTGAAGTGACACTGGACTGCTGTAATTAAAATACAGAGCAGAGCAGATGAATCAAGTCTGCTCTGAGTTCCAATTAGGATGTGAATGAGCATGTCTATAAACATTCCATGTGTAGTATTTGTGTATGCATCTATAAATCCACACTTCTGGGAGATAAAATTGCTACCAAATGTACAAAATGCAAAATGTCAATTAGAAATTGCCACTAGGACAACCAGAGAGAGAGAGAATTCTACCCATAGTCCGCATTGAGTCCTAATGGTTAAAACTATTTATCCACATATTAAGGGCTCAAGGCTCTCCTGGACCTGTTCAAACTATAGTCCACCAGACTATGAAATAAACTAAGTGGGAGAAAAGACAGCTAGATGGAACCATGGCTGAGTGAAAATATGGCTCTGTAAGCCAAAGATGAAGACTCTCAACTGGAAGGATGAAATCCTGGGGTTTGGACACTGTGGTCATTTGACTTCAGAAAGTCATTGGTATAGGAAGAGAGAAAAATATATACACCAGGTAGCAGGAACTAGAACCAAGTTTCCCGTGTCCTTAGGTACAATTTCAGCCATGCACCCCTGTTCAACAAATCAGTTTTTGGGGAATAGATAGTTTAACATGATTAATGTTGTGCACCCAAATGTAAGATGTCTAAATCTCTCCAGTAAAAAACAAACAAAAAAAGCAACCCAACAATACCTTAGTTCTCTAATTTGTCAGATCCAGGCATCAAGAAATTGAGCTCATTAACACTCAATGAGCGTGTCTACATGTGCGCCTGACTGCACAGATTGTTTCTGATCCTACTTCACCGTAGTGTAGTACTGGCATCACAGTTCATGTCCACCGACACTACATCACCATAGCTCATCTCTATGGTGACATGGCATCTTGTGTAGACATGCCCAGTATCCTACATAAACCCTTTTTTGGACTTGGACCTTAACCTTTGTCCATATCAGAATTCTGTGTGCTAGTAGAGCCAAGAAAGTGATAGCAGTGGATTGTGTCTTTGGTAAAACAGTGGTATAAAAACCTTCAGCTTTCTGCTACTGAACATCAAAGATAAACAGCAGGATTATTTCCCCTTTCATTTTCACAGTTGAATGCCCTCCTAATTGAGAGATGCAAAAGGGAAATACATTATTAACAATAGGAAATAACTTCTGTTTAAAAAAACAAAACAAAAAGAAAAGATTTCACCCAAGTAGACAAAGAGCCAAGTTGTCATTTGTAAAAAAAATAAATAAAATAAGAGATGTGCCTGTATTCCTGTATTAGAGGTAAATCATACAAGACCCTAGGGAATTTGTACTTATTATTAGTTTTAGGTTTATTACTGTCCTCAGTCCTGGGGTTCCACTGACTACCAAAAACAAATTCTGTAGATATCTTTTTGTATCCATTTTCAAATCAGGGTAATATACTGTAACACGGCTCCAAGTCCATTACTAGAAGGAGGGCAGCGGTAAAGCACCCCAGACCTTGCTAGGGCTTTCCTGTTCCTTGCCTTCCCTCTCCTCACCTTAGGATTACATATGCTTACATATGCATACTCCTCCTCCCTCTTTTTCTCCTCCTATATTTAAAGGCTGCCCAGAATTAAAGAAGATCATTGTCATTGTGCCCTGAATATTTTGTATTTAGGCATTTACGTGGTTTGCATTATTTACAATTAAATTAAGATTAAAACCAAAAGAAACATTCCCTAACATACATTTTAATACACTTTAATCCAATTAGGTCAAAGAGTGTGAATATCACTTACATAATTTTTAAAAGTGGTAAATGGCTTAGTCAGCTTGTCAAGGGGAGGAGGAAAATGTAAGATGAATGTATGTTCTCGTTTTAATACATCTTTAAATGGTAACATTGACTGATCATTCCTCTCATCACTTTATAAGCCAAACTGCAGACCCCAGTTTTGCAAGCACATAAATGTGTATCTTCATCCATGAAAGTAGCTTGATTGACATTTATGGAAAAACACTCACTTGGAAGATGAAGTGTGCTTAAATTTTACATGATTGGCTCCAAACTTTATAATATAGAAATCGGATTTAGCTAGGATTAGTTGTAGTGTATTTTCCCCCATGATTCCTATAGCTGACTTCTATGACATGATTTCACCTTATTGTAAGCATTCTGTAGATTTCTTTCTTTTATATTTTTAATATTTAAATGCTTTTGTAAGTTTGAATAAAATGCTCATCACAATAAAGCTACCCCAGGGCCCTGAATTGAGCCTTGGTTTATGTCTCTCTCTATTTCTCATGATCAGCTGGCACGGGTCTTGCTCTCAGTCACTAAATCACCTTAAAGGCATTAATCATGGCCTCCAGCCTCCTCATATTAATGCCCATGCCTTACAGGTGTCACTTCACCAACCAGTACAGGCTTGAGTCATCTTGACTTTAGACTTCTGGTTACTCTAGCTGGTTACTCTAGCTGTAGACTTCTGGCCCACTTCCTTTTGCCCAGCTTCTGAGTCTCAGCCTTTCAACCCTGGTTACACCAGGCTCAAGAGTCTCTGGCCTCTCGGCCATGGCCCACCCCTGTCTCACTCTCATGGCTTGGGGTCTAACCATCTTGAGCTCTTTTCCTACCAGCAAGGCTCAGAACCTAAAGTGCCCCAGGCACTAAAAATAGAACAGAAATACAAGCAACCGCTTCCAACATAAGCTCTCAATGAACAGAAGCTTTCAATGTCCTCCTTCAGGGTCACCACACAGCTGTCAAGGACATCTCCCCACTTCCTGGCTCCTCTAGACTCTGGGACTACCTGACCCAACCCACAGCCTGCCACTTCTTCTCTGACAGCCTGAGCCAACAGGAACTCTTCTCCCCACATTGCTCAGGGCTGCATTATCTCGCTGTCTCAAGAACCCAGGCTTATCCCCTGGGTCATCCTCTTCTGGTCACATGTTCTCTTGACTGGCCACAGGTGCAGCTTATGGGCAGCATACTGCTATTTCTGTGGCTAGGCTGAAGTTGCCCCCTTGCTGCCTTCTGCAGGCTTTGCCCCACTGACTTATGGCTAGTCAGGTAGCCATGCAGTTAGCTCTTGCAGCCTATAGGTTCCTAGATGCTTAATGTCCTTCAGCGTGCACCATGTTCAGCTGCCTGTGGACATTTCTGCTGCAATCTCTTCCTTAAAGTAGCAGGATATTCTGGCTCCCTGTTACACTTATGCTTATTATGCAGCTAGTTATGTTGCAGACAGCTCTTCATTTTGCAGAAAAAAACCACTAAAAGTCTTTCTGGTCTTTAGCCAAAAATTCTGCAAATCAGGGAGCTATTGGCAGTTGGGTATAAACTCCTATGACACTGAGGTTGTCTGGGTCTGCAAGGCATTCCTGTACTTTGGCTAACCTAATATTAGAAAGATGGATGGACATGGAATGAGGGTCAGTGATGTGGCATTATCTTCAACCTTATAACAGACTTCACTATCATAAATATTCATAATCCAGCTAAACCATTTTAATCAACTTTGGGTCCTGTAATGGAAGCATTTTTCAAATTTTAAACAAATTATGAAACCTAATCATGATTTCATTCTTAGAAATACATTTTTCATTCTCATGAGAGAAATATCACTAAAACTAGTAGCCTTACATATCAGTTATGTCAAATGGTCCAAACCTTGTTTTTTAGGATTGACTCAGGTAGTCAGAAAGTTATAGATCTCATTTAGTTCAATTTTCCAGGTATTACCAAAACCCCAGATACTTTCAGTTTTCTACTGGCATCATTCTATTAGGTTTTTTTTCAAAATGACCTAAAATGTCAATGGTCATTTTCCCTTTTTTTTGTTTTCTTTTTTTTTTACTTGAAGAACTGCATCCTTAGCCTATATTCATTAGGCTATCCTTAGCCTATTTGGTGGACTTATCCACTGAATAAAGGCAAATTATTCACTGAGACTTATTCCAAAATATCTGAAGAAAAATGAAAATCAAAACTACAACTTTGACTTTAAGTAGTACAATCAGACTCTAATTTACTGTACTTCAAGGGAAGCCAAGTTAAATATGCCTTCAGAATATTGGTTAATACATGCAGAACATAGACTAGTATAAATTATGGCCATGATCCAAAATCCACTGAGTAAAATAGACAGCATCTTTAATGGGGTTTGGATCAGGACTTGCATGATTACATTGTGTGTTGGTAAAGAAGAAGAGAATTCCAGTCTCTCATCCACAAATAACTATGCTGTGAACAGAAGAGACAGCAACAAAAACATGATATCAATCAGGCACAGTATGTATTTTTCTGTGGTTAATTTAGGCCCTTACGATAACACTTATTTCAAAATGGATTCTAGTTCTGGTGGAAAAAATCCAGTGGACGTAATTTTTGGTCTATAAAGAAACATATATTTTGGAAATGTTTACATACAAATGTACCCATTTTTTATCATCTTTTACTAGCTGTGAATGACGCACTTAGGAACTTGTATCCAATGGTATTTATGTCCCTGAAGGTGTAGGTAGGTACCTATTAAGATTTCTGGGAGGTTAGTGTTAACTATTTACAAGCTTTTTGAAAATATCACGAAGTGCCTTTTTAGATTCATAGACACAGATTTCATAGACATAGACATTTGGGCTGGAAGGGACCTCGGAAGATCTTCGAGTCCAGCCCCCCGTCCAAAGGGCAGGAAGTCAGCTGGGGTCATAGGACACCAGCAAGATAAGCATCCAATTTGCTCTTGAAGGTGTTCAATGTAGGTGCTTGAACAACCTCCCATGGCAGGCTATTCCAGACCTTCGGGGATCGGACAGTAAAGAAATTCTTCCTTATGTCCAGCCTGAAATGGTCTTGCAGTAGTTTATGACCGTTTGACCTCCTCATCCCTTGGGGCACTCTGGTGAACAAACGTTCCCCAAGATACTGGTGGTCACCCCTAATAAACTTATAGGTGGCCATCAGATCACCCCTGCGCCTGCGCTTTTCCAAGCTAAAGAGCCCCATGGCTCTCAGCCTGTCGTCGTAAGGTCTGTTTTCCTGACCTCTGATCATGCACGTGGCTTTTCTCTAGACTCTCT
>NW_017729032.1:166071237-166073300 GCF_001723915.1 Gavialis gangeticus
GTGCCAGAGGCTGGGCTATGATGCTCGCCAGCTTCTTGGGTACCCTGGGGTGTAGATTGTCAGGGCCAGCTGACTTGAAGGTCTCCAGCCTCTCAAGCTGTTCCTTCACAAGGTCAGCATTCCTCACCTATGCAGCTTAATTCTCAATGAAAGGCAGGAATACAAGAAAGTGCCACTCCAAAAAAGAGAAAAAAATATTCTCAAAACATATTGAAGGACGATGCATCTTGTTCAAGTGGTTATCAATTAATAGCGTAAGGTGCACAAATGCACCATTGTGACATACAAGTGTCCCGGGGGGATGAACCAAGCCCCAGTGTCACGGTGGGCCGGGGTGGCTATTGACTACGAAAACAGGCGGGATTCTTGGCGATGGAGTACTGAGCGGCTCAGCACGGTTTCTTAAACAAGGTAGGTTTATTTGACTTACGCTTTTTAGGCGCAGGCACAGTGATTCTTCAGTTACAGTAAAGAACGGATGAACGAACAACCAACAAGGGGGTCTGTTGGCCCACGACGTGCCCCAACAGGCCCTTGCGTTCTACCCCTAGTGCTGAAGCCCGGGATAGGCGCGGCTGCCTGTTGGTTAAGTCTCAGGGCTGGTCAACAGCTCATAACGGGTGAACTCACAAAAGGAACAGTAATAGAACTGTAACTCGTTGAGAGGAACGAAGTGTAGTGCCTGTCATGAGGATAGCCGAGGTCAGAAGCCGGAGTATGGTACGAGGATGAGATGAATCGTAGTCAGAAAGCGAAGCTGGGGTCGATAGTCGGGTCGGAATCAAGCCAAGCAGTCCAAGAGCCGAAGGAATACCAGCCTCTGTCTCCAGCAAACGCGATCTCTCTCTCCCCGCGATCTCTCTCCCCCTGCGATCTCTCTCCTCCTTCTCTCCCTTTAGGGAGGGACTCCCTAACCTTATATAACAATTTGGTGGCCAATTAGAATGTGTCCCTCAAAGAACTTTCTAGCCAAATGACATCATGCTCTTAGCTGACTGAGCATGTGTGAGCCTGAACTCTCTGCTGTTACCACGCAGGCGCAGAGCTGAAAAGTAGGTCAGCCTGACTGACAGCTCTTGGGGTCGCCCAGGGGACAGAGGCTGGGTGAGTCCAATGGAAAATTCCATGAGCCTGTCTTGCGCCTGTCAGTACCAGTTTTCCCTCTCACTCTGTTTCTGCATTGGCAGCACTCAATCAAAACTTTACTTCAACAACAAGAAGTATGTCTCTCTGTAATAAATGGCACCACCTTTTTGTGAGATACAGTTCAGATAGCAAATAGTTACCTTGTCCAAATGAAGTATCTACAAATTCTAGGTATTAACATGAAAGCAATAGATAATTAGATTTTGTTCTGTTCCTGTTTCCTAATGGTTTTCAGGACTTGTTCTGCTAGTGTGTTCTTATGCCTTGTGCTACCATGGAAATGAACAGAACCCAGCTTCACAAAATGGTTTATAGTTGCTTTATGCTTCTGGAGCAGTACAAACAAGCCAGATTGTACTGGGGACAGGTTCTGAGTGCTCAGTAGGGTCAATGTATTTCAGGGGATAATTGCATTCTTGGTTTGGTGAGAAATAGCATCACAATCCAAGTCACTATGAGTCCATTGGGTTTATCTGGGACTGCAGAAGAAGAGGATGTTATAAGTTATTACTGTGATACCAGCAGTTAGTGCAGCAAAAATGGATATTATCTTGAGAAGAATTTAATCCCTACCTGCTCCAAGACAATTTAAAAAGGTGATTGATTTTATAATCTTACTGCTTTCATTTTACTGTTAGTAATTTATTTTACAGAGAATTGCTAGAATGTATCTATATTGTCCTCCTCAAAAGCAGTACTCATTTTAGGACAGAAAATGGAGTCATGTTCCATAGGATTTTCTTCCTCATCTGCAGGGATCCTGGTTTCCTCTGATTTAAAAAAAAAAACAACAACCAATTTTTGGGTTTTAAATCCACATTTTCCATAATCAAAACTAAACACCACTATACATACATATATATGTGGTGTGTGTGTGTGTGTGTGTGTGTGTGTGTATATATATATATATATATATA
>NW_017729032.1:166073558-166075152 GCF_001723915.1 Gavialis gangeticus
TTTCAGTTTAATCACCAGGGGCACCCATGATGTCCCACAGCCTCTGGCGAGAGTTATGCAGGGAAACAAGCAGGACACACCTTAGCAAATGGGTCACCATGCTTGGGTGCAGGCAATGGGATACCATGGCAGGATACAGGCAGGATGCCATTTTCTTTTCTTTCTGGAAAGTTGGCTTTCTAGACCTACTGTGATAATAGACACTGGCTCCATGTTTTACTCAATGAAGCAAGTTTCACATGTAATTGTAATAAATAATAACAATAATAATGATAAAAGTAATGTCTCACAAATACAGACTGTGGACAAAATAAAAAAGCCACTTCACAATAAATTGTGAGACCAGATTTCTGTTAAGACAATGCCTCATAAAGCAAATGTGCACACTATTACACTCCTTTCAATCAAACTGAATATTACTACCATGCACAGTACTGTAGATAATTTTAGGATCTAAAAAAACTCTGAATCTAAACTCCCGTCTAATCTTACAATGTTTTTCCAGCTAAGATGTATAATATTAATGTTAGGTGCCCTTTAGCATGACTTAGTTGCTCTGTTTGTGAAAAAGAAAGATGCATTTAATATTTACATGTAGTGGATGGGAATATCAGAGCATGGGAGCAGTGAAAGGCACCCACATCCTAATCCTCTTCTGAGCGCAAACTACCCAGGCATTCATCAACTGCAAGGGCTATTTCTCTATTGTCCTTCAGGAAGTCATTGACCAGAACCAGTTCATCTACACCCTCACTGGCTTGGTGGGCAGTGCCCATGATGCCTGAATTTTCCACAACTCCTTTCTCCCCAGGCTGATGGAGAGCAGGTGCTACACTCCTCAGGTACCCAATTTTGGGTAAATCCAGTGTTTATCATAAACAGAAGTGTGCTATCTCTTGTCCCTGACTTCAGTCATCCCTGCCACCTGGGCCTTTGGCACTGTCATGCAGGGTGGGGTGCTGAGTACCAGCACTCTTATCTGTTTTTTATACTTTGTCCTCAGATCTCAATAAACCCTTTTTGTGAGTGCAAGGTGGGGTGGGGGCTGGTTTAGTACCAGTGTGCTGACCACTTGACAGGAGGCTCCATTTCTCCCTGTAGTTGAGCAAAGCCCTGAGAGATGGGGCAGCGAGGTGTGAATGAGGCAGATTTATGTTCCCATAAAATGGGAGATGGAGTCCCAACTGCCCAAGGCCAGAGGAAGAGGTCTGGTGCATCAGCTGTGGTCAGGATGGGAGTGGGGTGGGAAAGGATGGGGTGACTGGTCTGCTTAGTGTTGAAAGACAGAAATCTCTTTGAGTGGTCAGAGAAGGGTGATTCATGTTCTCCCCAGGCTCCTCCATCCCTGTGCTACCCCAAACCCCTTCTGGACTTCTCAATCACAACAGCCTGCAAAATGTCTGTGATTTCAGGGATAGCCTTTAGCAGCTATGGGTCCTCCTTTTTCCTCCTTCCTTCTTCCCAATCTCTTTCCCTCAGATAGTTTCATTTCTCCCTTCCACTTCCCCTCATCATGGCCATGTGAAGAAAGGGTGGACTGTACCATTCTATGTATCACAGAATCCTTAATTGGTGCCTGACTCATCAGCAGAAG